>NC_034596.1:25581620-25640578 GCF_900095145.1 Mus pahari
CCAGTTGTGCCAGCACCATTTGTTGAAAATGCTGTATTTTTTCCCACTGTATGGTTTTAGCTCCCTTGTCAAAGATCAAGTAACCATAGGTGTGTCCACCAACACCTTTTAACAAAGTACTTCAATTTCTAAAGACCACCTTACTCCAGCCCCTTGCTTCAGAGAGCTTCCAGAGAGTTCCTATTACAATGGACTCCAGGTCAAGCTTGTGTGCTCCTATCTGACATCAGAACTCATGTCTGCTCACTTGCCTATGGACATCCTCCTCCTGTGTACTGTAGCAGAGCCATGGCAGCCCACACAGGTCATCTTTCGATGGAGCAGCCAGTTTACCTTCCCTGACCTCACAGTTTCAACCTTCCTGTCAATGCCTGCCTGTGACAATTTCTCTGGTGTGGGAAGGATACTTTTCCACCTATGCTTTATCTTAATTTCTGGGATAACTGCAAACAGCTGACTTTATAAAAAAGTATACAAAGGTAAAACCATCACTATTCATGCATAACAGCTCTGTTCCCTTCCAATTTCCTTGTCATCTGCATCGGACTGGACTTCTCCATCGGACTCTTGGCATGTGGGGAATACCATTTTTGTCATCCATCTCTTCATGGCTAAAATTATTAATACTCATCCCATCTCCCTCAAAGCCTACTGGGATAAACACATTTTAAAGGGAATGAACACACACACACATGTTTTCTGAATGTGAGCATCGAATAATGATGAGGAGTGTGGCTGTATGTGATGACTTTATGGCTCTTTTGTAGATGACTGGAAACTGTGAAGTTGTCCACAATTATGTTGGTTCCATTTGTGGCCCTTGTCTGACATTTACAGGACGGCTGTGACAGGATGCAGCTTTCTGCTGGGGACAAGGCTCGGCTCCAGTTTGGGCTTAAGTGGTTCATACAGAGATTGACCTCTGACCTTGAGCTCATTAACTTCTTCTGTGAGTGGGGGAGGTTTCTGCTAGGAACCCTTTGTGAGCACAATTTTCTTTATATTACTTGGAATTATGCTGTCCACTGTGACCAGCCTATATGTGGGCTCTGACGTATGTATTTGTCACTTTTCCAGGGAGGGGTTACAGAAAAATAACCTGTTTTAAATGACAAATTTAAATTTAAATGAAAGAGGGACATGGAAAGCATTATAACCCTTCATTTACAAAAGCCAGTGATAAAGTGCCATGACGCCTCCAGATTCTACAAGAAGCAAATGTATTTATCTCACACCAAACAGCATAGCAAAATGGAAGGATTACTCTATCCCCAGGAACTGGGGAAGCTCTTACTAGCAGCATAAAGTCCCTATTTATACGCGAAATTCACACCATTCTTTTCATATAGCAATGTAAAGCTAATTGCAAGTGTGCTGGGCATGGCGCTGTGTAAGCCAAGGGATGGTACATGAGAGTAGGGTTTTGCTATTGCTGCTTACATAAAACTGAAAGTTTCTTTTACCAAGTTGTAGGTCCTCCCTGGGCCTTCACAGTCCGCCAGCATCCTACGATACAAGCAACACATCATCCATACATCTCCTCTAAATGACATCTGGTACCACTTATCAGAAGGGCAGGGGCAGAGCAGAAAAAAAAAAAAAAAACAAACTCCATGGACATCTGTGTCTGCATGTAATGGAGATATTTTACAGCAATGGAGGAGGGTTAGAAAGACCAGGTGGGAACACATGGAAGCAAGACCTTCCACTAGTGTGTTGCATGAGCTCTTTTGTTCTTGGCTGAGACCTTTGAACACAGAGAACATCGGAAGTAAATGTTCTTGCAGTCTCCTCCACTCCTGTGGCATCCTTGGTGCCTAGAGCCATCAGAAGGGTTGAATTAGGTCCATGTGGAATTGAGACTGTGTTCACAGCCTGTGCCTAGAACATGAGAACATTCTTGGTAATGCACCAGGTATCCGCATTGCTATTTGTTTACAGTTTTTAAATTTCCAATCTATGTGGACAGATGTTTTTGTAAACTATAAAGTGAAATAATATGGATTGAAATAAACAAAAACAGTGCAAGGGACAAGCCTCCATTCTGTTTGAGAGGCCTGAAGGATGCTATTCATAGGACTTCTCTGTTCAACACACCATCATTCGGTGGACTCTAATCTTCCATGCAGAGTAAGCAGGATCCTGGATGCATACCACAGTAAGGTAACACTGGCCACTTCCCTCTGGGCAGGCTTCCATGTTGAATAACTTGGTCCATTGAGGAAGAAGAGAATACTAAGTCGTAGAAAACACAGGGGTACACACACAATATGAGCATCACATATGAAATTTACCTGAAGAAAACCTGTTCTAGAGTAGAGAGCTCGGAGATATGTGAAAGAGACACAGAGATACCACACTGCAAGCGTTCCAAACACTAGGTGACGTTCTCCTTCCTCTGATTTTTGAAGTACCGTTGGGGATGATCACTGCTTTTTCTGAGTATTAATTTATTAGGCAACATTAGAACCAATATGGAAAATTACAAATAATATAGATTTGTTAAAAAAAAAAAAAACAAACTCCCAGAATAACATTTTAAAGCCCCCAACATCTTCCTATGTAGTCTCTGGTTGGCTACAAGGTAATGATCCTCCTGTCTACAGACAGTTGGCATTACAGGTGTGTGCCACCATCCATCCACAGCTTAAGAGACAAAATATTTGGAAACTTTTCACTGGTGTCATTTTTTTTCCTCCATGATGTTTGAAAATACTTGCTATCAAACTGGATGCATATGTTTTCTCAGCTCTTCATTTTATTAATAAACCAAAATAAATGATACTCTCTGTTTGCAGCTTGTCATTGCAACGTCACTGTAAATCACACATTTCTTCCCCATATTTTTGTGAGGGCTGTGAAAATTTCCTCTCAGATAAGGTAGACCTAGACAATGCCTATCTTCTTCTAAGGTCCCATGAACAAAGCCACATTTGATTCTACCTTAGTTCCCTGTGGAGAACTAGTGGGTTTATTGGAACTACTTACAGAGCATGCATGAGGGGTTACAGATAGGGATATGGGACATCCCAAAGCAACTGCACTGCAAAGTCTTCAGTTAGTATAGATAATGACTTCTTCATAGTATCATAGATTCCCTCCCGTTAGTCTTCTCCAGCATATATACTCTAGCTTCTTCCTGAGACCCTGCAGTCGTGTGCAGTTAGGGCAGAACTGCATAGAACTGCTTGGGGTGGGTTGCTGGAGACTCAGTGGAGAATCCCATGATCCTCTCCACCCCTCCTACTACATGGCCTCCGACATGGCCAGCTATGATGATCTTTCAGCAGCAGGAACATCTGAACTTGTAAAGATTATGGCAGTTTGGCTAGAAATATAGTCCTGTATAACGGGAATTCTCTGTGGAATCTAATTTATTTGACAATATAAATAGCAAATAAATTGATTTTTGTGCATTTATAAACTGCCATGGGTATATTTCTTCTTTGTTAATTACTCAACCAAGTCTTTTTCTTCTCATTTGACTTATAAAAAACTAATTGTTCTTCATGTACATTAAAAATAAAGCACCATCTACCAGCCATATGACTATTGTTCTGAAGTGTCAGTCCACACACCTACATTGTGATGTAGCATGTTTGTATGCATTTGGATTCGTTATCATTTTGTCACAGAGGCCATTTAATATGTTCAACCGCTGACTTTTCTAGCTATTCTTAGACAACAGCCTGACCTGTATGACATGCTTGGTCTCTCCTTTGTTCTATAGGGTAACAGCATTAACCGTACATAGAAGATTCTGGAACGTCGTGCTGGAGAAGTCAGAGAATGTTGTTAGCAGGGAATAATAGTGCATCTAGATCGGTATTTGTGGCACCAGGACTCTGAAAGAAAGGCTAGCAGTGAAAACCAAGCTCTTGGAGTTACAGAGGGACAAGGACTCCATTTAAAACTGGGTACAGAGGGTACTGGTGCTACATCCCGGCAAAGGTCAACGCTGCTTTCTGTCCATGTCCTCAGAAGTTAAGCAAGGCTAAATTTGAAAGTAATGGACTAATGTGCTTGACAGAGACAGTTTGGGTTAAGAATAGAACTCATGCCACAAAATGGCTACTGGTCCCTGTTCCCATTCTGGTTTGCAAGTGAGAAACAGCAGAAAGTGAAGCAGGAAGATAAGAAAAAAAAATATACAGTTTGGTAAGGAAAGAAAATTAGTTTCAAGATGCAACAGAGCAGATGAGAAAGAAACAGCAATTGTTAAGAAGATTCACCCCATTAAGGCTCTCAACCCCATCTACCCTGGGCGAATGGGAAGCATCCCATGAGGGCAAGACCCTGCACACCTAATGCTATAACTTGTGAAAATGCAAATTAATTTGGAAGGAGAGACCTTGAATTGAAAATGAGATCGAAGGGTTCCTGCTGGGAAGTCACTGCCTAAGAAAGAGGCTTTCCAGATTGATCTTCCAAGGCACAGGAAGGTCAGTATAGCTTTGTCTCCCCGGGTCCTTATTATATACTGAGCCAGCAGCAGATCAGGCTAGGCGGCGGCAGCAGGCATGAGAGATGCAATAAGGAACCGTGGAGGCTTGGGACAACATTCCAGAGAGCCACTGAAGCTAAAGGATGAAGGAAGGGTTGGAGTCTCTTCCAGGATTTCCTGAGAAGTTATTACACTCAGCTAAGAAGGCAAGCCATAGGTTGCAGTGGAGATCCCATGACTCTAGGGATGTCAGAAACATCAGACATCAGCTAAGGAAACTAGAGGCATGGAAAGAAACAGCCCCATTTCCTATCTTCTGGAATGTAGCTTCAATGTAACTACTCAGGAGCACGGAGGCTCAGAATACTGTCCTCCCTGAGAGGGCAAGCCAAAACATAGTACTTTGCCTTTAAACTGCTCTAGAAACTTTAACCAAGGCATCAGACCTTCCAATTTGAGCTTCCTTTTGTTTCCTGTTAGTCTGCAGTGTTCATTCGTGCTTTCTATTTTATGATGCAAGGTGGCTGCCTCAGCCTTTCCCAGCATGCCCACGCTGCTGAGAGTGGGAAGACTCAGCCATACGTCACTAGCACTTACCCTGGTTGACCACTACACACTGGTCACACACAATGAAATATGTATAACTATTTTCATGTTAATCAAAGAGCTTTCTAACTGTGTAAATTAAAGTTTTGAAAACTTTTGCTAAAAGAGAACACAGGATCTGGGTATGGTGACACACACTTGTAACCACAGCAATCGGGAGGCAGAGAAGAAGACATCTGGATCAGAAATTTGTGGTTATCCTCAGCATACAGCAACTTCAAATCTTGGATGCATGATACCCAAGACCCAGGAGAAGGAGGATGGGGGTGGGGACAATGGTGGCTGAATAGAGGATGGGACATTTATCTGGATGGATAGACAGGTATGTGGTTTAAGTTGACCCCTCCCAGGTATTTCCCTTAACCAAACACTGTCTTCCCTAATGCTTCCAAAACAAATGTCAAGGAGATAGATAAGGAGAATCTTGCAGATGTGTACCTAAAGACATACAGAGAGGAATAATGGGAAGGGATTAACATTATACCTACCTTTCTGAGAGGCACAAAATCACAATAAAGGCCTGACAATGCTCTCATGAATAACTTTTCGTTCGCATTATAGTACTCTGTCATCTATTAGGTCGCAGAACCGTAAGCCCGTGAAGTAAACTAAATGGCCTATGAACTTCCTTCCTGCTCCAAGGCTCTGTGACACCAGGACTTATCATGCAGTTCTTGTCACCCTTCTACATCTACTTAATTATTTACTAAATCTGTTTGTAGCCTCCTGTTCTTGGAGTGGGGTAAAGAAGTCATAGCAAAGACCCTTTAAATAAGGCTTGCCATCATCTGAGATACTGAAACACAAAGGCAAGCCCCATTTATGCCTTGACTGAAATCACCCTGCCCTATTTTCTGGCTAGTTAATTGATCACGCTCTGGAGAATGGAATCAGGTAAGTTCCAGGAAGAGGTCTGAGTCACTGATGAGGGGGCTGTGCAGAAAGCTGGTTTGAGAATGAATGCCACAGAGACTCAATCAGGCAGAGAGCAGGAGGCCCCTGCAGGGCAACCTGAGAGGAAGCAGGGTGGTGCCAGACAGAGGGACAGCTGACTTCCAGCTTCCTCAGTAATTTTGCTTAGGGCTGGCTTTGTGTGTGTGTAAATCACTCAGATAATTGCTGTAATTCTGTGCTTAGCTTGGCTGCTTAGACCCTGGGTTCATGAATATTCATGAGATCTATCCACACCACACTATTACTTAAAATTTCCTAGACAGCTTTCATGCTGAGAGTGCCAGCTTGTTTGTGCTGGGAAGGAGATGGCCATGGTTTTCTCGTCTGAGTGGGAGTGGGCTGACTGGTCAGATGCTTCCCTGACTGTCCACTGAGATAAAGAAAAGGTGTCCACGTGGCACACTTCTCTGCAGTCTTCATCCAGATTTTTCCTTCCATATTTGCCTGGTCAACACCTGCATCAAGCACAAGTTCCCTGACACACAAGACAAAGTGACCGTGCAGTGGGTCTCATGGTCCACTCAGGAGACAATGGGATGGCCTATCAGGATAACAAGGAGTGCAAAGGCTTTGGGCACTGTCCACCAAGTCAAAATGGGATGCGTCAAACTAAGAAGGGTTTGGCATTTCAAGTGCAGACCTGCTTGAGTTGAGTCTTTAAATGAACCCATGTTAGGAATGCGCATTCATGGAGGAGAGTGATCATCTGCAATGGGGAGAAGAGCTCTCAGGATGTCATTACGGATGTTTGCACACATCTCCCTAGAGCTATACAAGTCTGTGGATTTATTATAGTGGACTTGAAGAGTGTGTGGTTCTGTCTGGGTGAAGGAGCTCCAGAAAGATGGTTCTCATGGAAGAGGCATCAGAGTAGATCAGAGATGTGAGCTGTCTCCCAGTCAAGGGGCTGAAGAAAGCTGAGATCTCTGGAGGAAGATGACCGCACTTGGAATTCCTTTCTGAGGGTGTGAAGAGCACAGACATCTTCCTCAGGGTGAGAGGGATCCACTGAAGGAGTACAGCAGAGACATGGCTACTTGAAATATAGACTCTTATCCAAGAATTCTCTGGCCGTCCTGTTTTCCTGAGTGAAGGCTGGCTGGATCTCAGCCTATCGCAGAGATCAGCCTCTCTGCTAAGCCTGAGGCTCAGGAACTCTCTAGAAATAGTTACCCTATCACACCAGGCAAGAAACAACACTTTCTACGTTTTTGCATCTCAAAGCTCAACCTTGAGAGTTCATTAGATATTGCACTCCTGCACAGCAGCATGAAAACGAAACCTGAATAAAAAACTGCTTCTCTGTTCATGATTATTCCAAATAAATGCCCTCGATTAAAAGATTTCATCTTTTGTGATGCCACTACTGCTGAGTCTTCTGGGAGAAAAATGGTTGGATTAAGAAGACAATAAATCCATCAGGTCATCCACAAAGGGACGGCAGAAGTGTGTGCTGGAGTCAATGTGTTACAGTGTGTGAGAATTCACATTTGCACTTAGTGGTCTTCTGGGGGAGTTTGTGTGGTTGAGGAGAAAGGTGGATCGTTTTTATTTATCTTATTTGCTCTTGACTGTTAGATAAAAGTCATGCATAGTTTAGATTAACAGAATAACAATGCATTAAATATTCTTTGCATTCAATTGCTTCCCAGTGGAGGATCTGAAGGATGCCTAGGGCTGTGGATGAAGTTAGACCTAAATGAGAAGCCTGGAAGACTGGTTTGAAAGATATTTAGAAGGGGAGACTATGAGATATTGGGCTAATATTAGGCCTGCTCAAGTAAGGGGATGGGGTAAATAAGAATAGCGTGCGGGAGATGATTCAGATCGCACCTCTCAGTAGAGCCCTGTGTTATAGACAAGAAGGAAGACAATGGGAACCTTGGTGAGTCTGAATTTTCTTCAGACATTTCAGTTGGGGTTACTGAGCCATTTGTGGTTTTCTTCATTTGAATTTCAAAGGAAAGACCATGCTGGAGATTTTGATTTAGGGACCATGAGACTATATATTATCACTGAAGTCTGGGGGAAAGAAGTAATCATGAAAGACTCAAGAGGGAGGCATGGAAGAAGCCTGGAAATGAGATGCGGAAACACCACTGAATAAAGGGAAAGGGGGGCTGGAGAGATACTGCTGTGGGTAAAGCGCTTGCCTTGAAAGCAAAAGAAACTGAGTCTCATCTGCAGAACCCATGGGGCACGGCACACATCTGTAATCCCAGCTCTGGAATGGCAGGGGCAGGTAGATGTCCCAGCACTCCCTTGAAAGTTTAGCTTACTCCTGCCTTCTTGATAGCTTCCATGTCAGTAAAAGAATCTCAAAAAGCAAGGTAGAAGGCATCTGAAGAATGGCCTCTGACTTAACATATGCAAACACAAACACACACACACACACACACACACACACACACACACTACTGGGGTGAAAGGCATGCATGTAAATTCCTAAGTTTTTACACACATACTGAGAATGCCAACTCAGGCTCTCAGGCTTATGCATTAAGAACTCTTACCCACAGATTCAATTTCCCAGTCCCTGTAGCTATAGCTATGTACTAGAGGATCTATGAATTACAAATCCCCAAAGACTTCCTGATTGGTTGTCTGTTACATTTCATTGTAAAGATTGGGGAGGGGTGTGGTGACTTGTTATTTTCTGTATCAGAGGCTTGTTTATCAATCAGCAACCCCACCTGGATCGAAAGATCAGACTTAACTACGGAGCAGGTACCTTGGGTACCCATGAGCTTATGTGTGGTGTGCTGAAGTCTGCACTACATCATTCCTATTGCACAGCTTTGCCTGGCATGAAAAGTGCCTTTGAATCCACATCCCCACTTATCAAACCCCAGACTGTGTCCTGACATAGCCCAGGGTGAACCAGAGTCAATTGTCACTGCCTTTGCTCATAACCAGTTTCACAGGAAAGTTTCCAAGGTCAATATCCGTCACTGGGATTGAACCTCCCAATGGACATGAGGTTTCAAAGAAGTCTACCATGAGAGACAAGCAAATGAATGAAAATAGTCCTGGCTTGTTCACAAGGCAGACTTCTGGGACCCATCCCAGGTCTGTTGACTCCACATAGATCCAGGAAAGCTTGGGGATGGGGGTACCCAAGGCTTAGCTGTTCTGAGGCCTGTGTCTAATCCATATTTTGAAACTTGCTGGTGTGCAGACTCACTTAGAGCCTGGAGCTTCACCGCTCTGTGAACATTTGGCTTGCTTTACGTTTCATTTCCCAAATTGTTCGCTCTTCTCCTCTTTCTTTGTCTTTCAGCCCTGGAGAATGTTCAGACTGTGAGATTTGGTGTTGAAAAGAGTTGATACCAATTGGAATTTGTGTTATTATACTGTTTCATGCACTTAATTCCTGTTGAGACTTTAAGTGCGGGCAGCTGGATTGCTATTCCAGGTGCAATGTCTTACGAAATGTTGACATATTTCCTGTCCATGAGACATGGAAGCCCAGCTGCAGTGGAGCCAACAAGTCCCCAGCTACCTTTTGCTACCCTTGCGTGGTGACCACCTCAGAAGATATGTAGACACCAAAGCTGACAGGGTGGGAGCAGTTAAGGGTTCTCAGACATACTCTCTAGGTAGGGCTTGAGCAACTAGAAGAAAGAATGCTTTCTTCTAGATTAGACATATTCAAATTTCAAATATTGTATCTTAGGGAAAAAAAAAAAAACAGAGGCAGTGCAGAAGCTTAATGACCCACAGGAATGCCTATGGGAACTACAGAGGATTTACAGGAGAGTGGAGAGTCTATGTCTATGTGGCTCTTTTCAGGATTTCGCCTGCCTCCAAAGCTAAAGTCTATTGGTCTTTAAGATTTCTGTCTCTCCTAATCACTTTAAACCTCATCACTTAAGTATCAGTAATGACAGATTGGCCTTTTCTATTTTAGTGTGAAAGAGAAATTTGTTATCTATTCCGAGCTGGGAGCTGGAAGGGGGTATGTAATCTGAGTTAGGCATAAAGGACAGCCACATAGATGCCCAAAAGTTCCATGGCTAAAGGTAAGGTGGAAAACTTCATGAAAGAATAAGTCCTGAGTGTCAGAAAAGATACACTTAAGTTCTTGCCAGGACCCAAAAGATAGAGACAGAAGGGAAGAAAAATAAAACATTATAGGAGGACTTGGTAAGGTAGGAAAAGCCAACAGAAGCTCGTGGCAGCTGTCTTAGTCACTTATCTGTCGCTGCGATAAAGCACCATGACCAAAGCAACTTACAGAAGAAGCTTGGGCTTCTTCTTCATTTGGGCTTACAGTTCCAGAGGGTTAGAGTCCATGATGGTGGAGTGGAAGCCTGGCCACAGGAAGCAGACATGGTGAATGGGAAGCTGAACCCCACCTCTTGAACCACAAGCAAGAAACAGAGAGAGAGAGCAGGGAAAGGGGAGAGTCTTTTAAACACTCAGAGCGTTTCCCCAGTGACACACTTCCTCTAGCAAGTTCACCCCTCCCAAACCTCCAAATACCATTAACATGGGTCTGGGTACTCAAATACAGGAGCCGATTGGGGACATCTCTTCATCTACTTCCAAGGACGACAGCAGCTCATGTGGGTTGCACTGGAAGCAGGGAATTCTGACAAGGAAAGATATATTATCTCATTAAAGAGATAATTATTCTTCCAATTTCTCAAGCATGAATTAATCCAATTGGGCAGTTCCGGCAGCTGGCGAAGGGACCACCCCTGAGGAAAGCTGGGCAACCCTTAGGAAGGTGGATCTTCTACGAACTAGCTTTTAATATGTGTGAATTTGAACCTGCAGAGGGGCTCCATAAGCTAAACTCCTGTCACTAACTTATAAGAGGCTGTGGTGGTACAAATACCTTATCACATAGAGCTGATTGTGTTGCCCAGTGCAGAGCAGGAATGTGCCCCTCAGTGTTGTCACTGGATTAGAGATTAGAGTGAAGGGAATCCTGTAGCTGCTGCTTCTGTTTCTATTATTGCTTTTGCTGTCAATGCTAGGGAAAAAATAAATAAATAAAACAACCTAGCACATTAAAATCAAATGATGGCCATGAATGCTGGAATTTTGTGTTCAGAAAAATTCCTGTCCATGATTCATGGTGCTAAAAGTATGATTTGCCAGCTTAGAATTTAGCTCCAATCTATGGAAGAAGTAGGAAGAGGCCATGGTGAGCTCTTATCAGCAAGGGAAGTTCCCAAGACTGCACTGCACCACCAGCCTCACTCCCCACTGGCAAACTTTCTCCAATAGAAGGTCTCTCTCTTTTCTCCTTTTACTGATGTAGCTATATACGCATATGCATATGACATTATTGCTGTGTGCAGGGGCATGTTCACTTTGTATGTGTGCACACAGAGAAGCCAGACATCAATCTCACATGTTGTTTCACAGGTACTATGCACCTTGCTTTTTGAGTCAGGGTCTCTCATTGTCCTGAAACTCACAAAGTAGGGTTGGCTAGCCTGTGGGCCCCAAGCAAGTATCTGACTCTGTCTTTCTACTACTGGGATTCAAACACTCACTGCTACACCTGCCTTTTGTTTCATGCTGTGCTGGGGATTTGAACTTGTGTCCTCGTCTTTTCTTCTGCCTCTAAACCATTTCGCCTTTCTATCTCTCTTCAAAAACTGTTTCTTCTATAACCAGTTTTTCTACTCCACACCCAGGAAATGGTCAGAAAATACAACAAACCAATGACAGAGACATTTAGAAGTATAAATATTCTCCTCATATAACCCATGCACATTTCTATAGGGCAAAAGGCCTTACCAAATAGTGAACATGAAATGGGACATTTTTTTTTTAACTGATGGGTTAGTTGCTCATAACTATAACAACTAAAATCAATTCAAAACGAGGAAAAATTTTGTTGAGTCCAATTTCAGAAGCTTCAATACGACATTGGCTAGCCCCATTGTGTACATGTGTATGTACAAGCACATGTAAGGGCATGTACATACATGTGAACACAGGGCCATTTCTGCTCTGGTTCTAGAATGACATGTGTGTACCACCTCCCTGAATTTGTACATGGGTTCTAGGGGGTGGAATTAAGGTCCCCATGCTTGTACAAGGACCATTTCATTGAGAGCTTCAGTGCATGTTGGCTGGCCCTGTGATTTTGCAGTTGATATGAGGTAGAAGTTCATGGTGCCAGGAGTTTGAGAAGGAGGCTGCTGGTCAGTATATAGAGAGCAGGCTAGAAATACTGCATATATTTCTAGGACAGTACACCAGCAACCCGGTTCCTCCACGTAAGCATCTCGTCCCAGTAATGCCATTGTCTCATGACCCCATCAAGGGACTAATCCACTAATGAGATCTGGGCTCATAAGACACAGTCACTTACAAAATTCCCATTAGCTGGCCTGAGTAAGAAGGTACGTTGAGTAGACAGGGTGCCCAGTTTTGTAAGTGGGATTGCCAGCTGGCAAATGTGGGCTTTTATCTCTTAGCTTCAGCCCCTTAAAAACAACTTCCTCCCTCCCCACCTCATTTTCCTCCTCGTAAAATGCAGTTATATTATGTTAAAACATGAATATATTACACATGGTAGCAGCTCTGGAAAGCTATGCTACGCAAATATATGAGAGCCACATGTGTAAGTGGTTGCTATTATTATCTGTTGTGCGCGTAATATTGATTCATGGCTGTTAGACCCAGGGGATGTTGCTCCTTACCCCTCTTAAAGAAGGGTAGAGCTCCTAGAAGACACTCCTGCCTTTATCCTCCCCCATCCTTTCAGGGGCAATGGCGGCCCAGTGGAAAATCAATCTCATTCTGCATATGGAGAAACCAGAGCTTGGTGCCTCGCCACTCCCCGTGCTGACTCATCAGCCTTGGCTCAGAGTCTCCTGCTTTAAATCACAGCGGGAATGCATGAAAGAGCCTCCCTGCAGACCCTGACATCCTTTATTTTATTTATTTTCTACAGCCATTGTGGAATCTGTATGCTGATGGAAATCCTGCAAGCATGATACTTACCTCAAATCAACACTGGTATTCGTAGTCCTGATGCTCCAGGCGAGGCACGGCAGCCTTGTTAATAAGAATTCAGTGAACTAGAGAGTAGATAATCGCAATGATATGTTCTCCTTTAAATCACAGTGCCATTGGTTCTGAGAATAAGGGAGTGGATTTTGTTGTGTTGTGTTTTGTTTTGTTTTGTTCGAGAGTAAATTTGCTTTCGCCTACATGTAAGTTCAGAGCAAAGGCTGTATTTGGGCAACTGTGTTAACTTCTCATTTAAAAAAAAAAAAATGAAATTGTTGCTGCTCTTGCTTATTCTCAGGTCCCAGTGCAGTTGCTTCTGTTCTCAGCCAAGAACATCATTATTTGGCTGGTAAGGGAAAACCATTGCACTCCTAGGCTGGAGGAAGCAGAGGAGGGGAGGTCCAAGGATCGGTTCCATGGGTTAGAGCCATGGCTAATGCTCTGAGCTCCTACTTCCTGGTGCTTTTGCTTTCTACAGCCTTGATCAGCTCAACTCTCAGGTGAGAATACCAGCCAGGCTCATGGGGGAGGGGACATTTTATATCCATTGAGGCAGTTTCTGAGAAGAGGTCCTGTGACCTGTAGCACCTCTGTGACATTGTCTGGGACCTCCCTGCTCTTAAGAGTTCATTAGAAAACCATGAAGCAGGAGGCAGCCTCTCCAGTTCCCTGGATGTATTTTCGAATCCTTGATAATCCAGCTGTGGATGAGGTGCAGGGGACTGGCAGATTCCTGATGGATTCAGCACATAGCTCATCAGACCCAGAAGGGATGGCCCCTGAGAGCCATTCAGGGCTGAATACGCCCTAGCTCATAGCACAGGTGGGCTCCCCATATTAGAAGTGAGGTCCCGATTCTGCCCATGAGAGGGCTACTGGTGCTGGGACCATTTCATGGCACAGCTGTTCTGGAATAAACCTGTGTTTTAATCTCAGAGCTATTCCTATCTCTTCCTTTGCCCATCTGGGAATGTGTCTCTTTAAAAAGGGCACAGAACTGAACACTTTGGATTCTAGCTGCAAATGCTATTTCTACTAAATACATGTATATCCATCCTCTCTTCATTTTTATTTATGTCCTTATTTCCAAGGAATAATCAGTTTGAGACTCATCAACACAGTAAAACCCAGAGAGACAGCCAGAGGCAAATTCAGTTTGGGGGGTGCGGGGGTGGATATAGAAAAGACCCATCATCTTCAAGCCCCTCGATTCGTATTTCTCTCTTCTTGTAAGGCACAATACCAGGAAGCTAATGCAATCCCTGGAAAGAAGCTCTTCATACAGAATGACAAGGCTCTGTGCCTCCAGGGGTCTTCGATCATAGATTTTCATCATCATCTGAAACGGTCCCTCTCCTCCTCTGTGCTTGGCACTCACTCTCCCAAAGAGAGGAGACAGGCTTCCCATAGGGGCCACCCAAACTCATTCCGCTCAGCAGAGACTCATCATGGGCTTCCTCATTTCTCTGGGCGAGCGAGCCAGCGGCTTGCCTCTCCTCCCCTCCAGGCTGCTAGCCAGGCTGAAGGGAGGAAACCTGCCAGGGTGCACAGGGAAGCTCCCACAGTGGGGTGGGCTGCTCCCTCCCGGGGGACTGTTGTCCTATGCAGGTGTGTATATGTGTGTGTGTGTGTGCGTGTGTGTGTGTGTGTGTGTCTTGCTTTCTCCATTCTGCTCTTAATCATGTTGGTATTAAAAATGGATTCCAAGGAGCGTTCCCTAAAGGAGTTTGTTGTGTTCACTACTCTTCTGCTTTGAAGAGCGCCCCACCATCCTTGTATCCAGTCTCCCCAAGCAGCCAAGCCGACAGACCAGGGACGGCTATAGTTCTAGACTCGGGCAGACTACCAACAGCTGCACAGTTAATTATGGCGCTCTCCCTCTCTTTAAAAAAATCTCAGCTTTAGAAATGAAAGATAAGAAATTCTTTGGAGTAATTAGAGACTGCTGAGCGCTCATGGTAATAATGAGGGACTACGTTCAGACTGATTCACAGCAGGAAGAGGCAGGGAGAGTCGGTGATGCAGGTTAAAAAAAATAATTAAAATCAGCTTTGCTACTATCTCGGCGGAGCTGTCAGTCAGCCTCAGAGAGAAAAGAATTGCTAATGAAATATTAATATGCCGCCTTGGATTTCCCATAACCGCCTTTGTTCCCAGGTACTGTTCCCATTTGTAAGGCAAAGGGGTTAGGTGTGAAAGGGCACCGGAGCCAGCTTGGTCAAGGAGGAAATGAGAACTCTCTGACATGGAAAACACTTGGCCTCAGAAAGGATGCACTGGAGCCTAACAGGAGCAGCCTGCAGCCTTGTCCCAGCCCGGAGCCTGGCCACACTGCCCCAGCTGCTGTGTGCTTGAAGGAGCAAAGCCTTTGCTTATCCCCCATCCTCCCCCTCCCCCTCTCTCTCTCCACCCTAGGTTGCCAGACCCTGAATGTCAGCAATCATCATGGCACAACCAGTGCAAGTTTTATAATATCTCTAAGTGGTTTTGAAGTCTGCAGATGCCAGACGGTTTTAAAATCTCACAGAAATTGTATCTTGCAGGTTGTCTCCAGACAAGACGCAGCCACCGATGTCTTTTTGTTCCATTAAGTCAATCACTCAGAGCTATGATACAAACTATATGACAGGGTTGGGAAGCCTTATGTGTGAAGATGCGTGTGTGTGTGTGTGTGTGTGTGTGTGTGTGCGCGCGCATGAATATGCTTATATGTGCCCTGTGTGAGCATATCCTGAAACAACCCCAGCATTCAAAGGTTCGTTAGAAACTTGAAATACATTCTGTGAGAAATGGTTCAGATACCCACCGTGTGTCAGAGTGTGTCCAGAAGCTGAAATGCCAAGAAGGTGAGGACTGGTCACACAGAGCCTGCAGCAGGGGTACCCATGAGAAGCCTTTCTTAAGGGTACATCTTGGGTTTTTTGCCTAGCTTCAATGAAATTTGGGAGACTAAGGAAGAGCTTCTGAGGAAAATACTGGGTGATTTTATCTGAGGTTGGACACAAGGCAAATAAGACATGCATGGCAAGTGGAAATGCTAGTGCTAAATCTAATAATAATAATAATAAAGTTTTTAAGCCCGAGGATAAAATCCAATGATAAAGCTTAGTTTGAGCACAGTCTCATGAAGGGCTGGCTTCTCATCACTGTGAAATGAACAGAGGCTCCCTGGATCCTGTTGGAGTCTGTGATCTGAGCATGTGTAAGAAAGGCTTCTGTACTGGTTTGATATAGATATGACAACCATAGACTCAGGTATTTGAATGCTTAGTCCTCAGGAAATGGTCCTACTTAAGAAGGATTAGGAGGCATGGCACTGTTGGAGTGGGCATGGCCTTAATAGAGGAAGCAGGTCACTGTGTGTGTGTGTGTGGGGGCTTTGGAGAGCCTAAGCCAGGCCCCCTGAATCTCTCTGCCTGCTGCCTATGAATCTGAATATACAGCTCTTAAAGTCTCCAGCACTATATCTGCCTGCATACCTCCATGCTCGCCACTATGGTGATAATGGACTAAGCTTCTGAAACTGTAAGCCAGCCCCAATTAAATGCTTTGTTGTTGTTGTTTAAGAGTTGCCACTAAACAACAACGAAAGCAGCATAGGTCAAGAAGCAGTATTTGGTAGACCACCTCATAGGTCAAACGTGAAACAGTCATAGTGGCCAATGCATCAGGCTCCAGAAAGAACAAATAGCGTTCTTTGAGTGAAGGACGGTTCTCAGGGGTACAACATACAGGAAGGCTGGGCTCAGTTCTCTGTGCATCTCTGCAGAGGTACAAACGCAGCCTGTTTTTGCTGGGGTGGAGCTGATCACTTGACTGCCACAGGCAGAAGATTGTTACCACGCTGCTCAAGTGTCTTTCAAATAAAAACATAAATCTCTACATCCTTTTCCCCTGCACACTTGTCAACCTAGCCATGGAATAGCAGTGAAGTTCCATTTATTTTCTAATTTGTTCCATGAAAGTAAATATGAGTGGTAATCCTCCTGTCTGCTCCTTGCATGGCAGTGGGGTCTCGTGCCTTCTATTTCAGAATCCACTTCTATAGCTAGTAAAGAAACACACCTGAGCATAACCGGAGAGAATTTCAACGCAGCGTCTGCTCTTTGATGCTCGTCTTTATTGCTTAATGTGATGTGCCATGTTGTTTCTTTATGTTAAGGGACTATAAAATCTATGCATGGATGCTAATGAGAAAATGAATGGAAAGGGGCTTTTTAAAAGTGGTAACTCAACTCCTGTTTTAAAAAAATATATATTGCTGATAGAACACTACAGCGTGATTTAAACTAAGCGCAGGATGTGTTCCAGCAATAAATATTTATAATGCATTTATAGCCTTCTGAAAGTGGCACTGGCTTGCTTTCCTGTGACCTTCATGACTGGAAGCAGGTTGTGTCATCACGTGAGTTGAGAGCAGGAAGCCCAACTGCAGAGATAAGGAGAGCAAGCTGGAGAAGGATAACTTTATGATACATGGTGCTGAAGTGGGCAGAGCAACTTGGATAGATAGCTCTGGCTTTGTGGAAGGCAAGTGCTAATGACAAGGGCACTTGCTGCTCTCCCAAGAACTCAAGGTGAGTTCTGCAAGGACTCCATCTTGTAATTGCCTCCACCAACTTCTACCTGTTATTTGGCGATGGGCGGTAGAGAGAAGAAAGTCATGCTGGCTGCAGCTGGGGTTGATGAGCACATGGTCCCGTCCCGCCTCTCAGGGATGGTCCATTTGGATTTAGAGATTACCACACTTCTTATGTTATCATCCACAGACACTTGACTTTTCTAAATTTAATGCCTTACGGATGGTTAAAGGGCCTCTTCACGTCTAGACGGAAGCCATTTGAAATCTTGAGAATCTTACTGATAATAATTTATTCGGCTTTATATAGTGGCTACTGACAAGGACAGGAACAGAATTAAAAGGAGGTATATTGTGTGTGAGTACCTGCTTTCTCTCACCACTTCTATAGAGATCATATCTTAACGTGTGTAATCATCGGAGGTGAGTCCTTAATCAAGCTCACATTCCGTTTTGTTGAACAAGAATCACGGTGGACTCAGCCCTCAACCCCCCCCCCCGTACGTGCCCACCTGTGGTTGGGGTTACAAGTACTTGAATGTTCCTCTCTGCCTCATCATCCCTATGATGTGTGGGGACTGAAGTGACATCTTTTGGTCTATCTTGTCACTTATAAGCCGAGAGAGCCAATCTACTGCTACTTATTGGCAGTTGGGATGATGTAGAATTGGGCAAAGCCTGTCTGGGGCACATAGCTGGTACTTACTTACTTGGCCGGAACCGAACAAATTCAGCCGTGAGGGCAGAGCCAGTCTGTGGAGATGATATACAGATGCAGTTGTTCCTGTGGCACAAAGGACTCTGCAAGAAAGGCAAGGGGGTCAGACTTAGGGTGCAGCAGAGCTCAGGGAGAGAACTCAGAAGTAAAGACCCAGTGTGGGCAGTACACTGGCTGCTTTTAAAGCCTGGCTGCCCCATGGCACTCAGTGCCAGGGTGATATCATAAACATACCAGGCTTGAACCGGTTCTTTTGCATTCTCTTTTGACTTTACCATATCTGGCGACCTGAGGTCTGGAGATGGCTTTCAGGAACACAGGAAGAGAGTGACTCCTGTCATAATTAAAGCTGCAATAAAAAAATGGCATGAAGGTCGGGGCATAACTCCATGTGGTTCTCTGTAGCTTTGTCTTGGAAATCCACATCTTTCTCTGCCTTCCCTGAGAGCCACAAGCCCATTGGCCTTCACCATAAAATATCACATATGAGCACACTGGAGCTACAGACATACAGACTGACTCTCTCTCTCTCTCTCTCTCTCTCTCTCTCTCTCTCTCTCTCTCTCTCCCTCCCTCCCTCCCTCCCTCCCTGTCTCTGTATCTCTCTCTTTGTCTCTGCCTCTCTGCCCCTTTGTCTTTTTTTTTCTGTCCCTGTATCTGCCTCTTCCTCCCTCACTCCTCTCTTTTCATTCCCCTGCCCCATGTATCCCATTCATATATTGCAGTTCCAAACCTAAGTACCACAGAATTTGGCTAGTGGAATCAAGCAAATAAACAACAAAAACAAAACAACAACACAAGCAAACAAAAACCTCCTGATCAGAGAAATGGAATGTATGGGCTGGGTGGAGGCATAACAGTCACTCCTTTGGCTAAGGCAGATCGCCTTAATCTATGACTGCAGATAGATGCCATGTCATTACTCATTGTCTATGATATGAAAATAATAGCATCGTTGCACCATGATGATGAAGTTGGGAAGTAAATAAAGTAAGATGGTGCAGCCAATACCTTTGTTCTCAAGCAGGTCTCCTGACTCCTGAGCCTAGTGTGAATCCTTTGCAGTAGCAGACACAATATTGTGCCTCTGCAGGGAAGGAATATTGCCACTCTAGTGAAAGAGCTGTTAGCACCCAATAAGCTCATGGTTGCCCTTCATCACCAATGCAGGGGTGTACATTTGCATTCAGATTAGTGTTGCTATTCTCCACATTCTAATGGGGCCACCTGTGGGCTCAAGAAACAAAGAAGCCAGAACCAGATAATAAAACAAAACAAATGGGCCAGCAATAATAAAACAGAGGAAGGAAGGAGAGATGTGGGACAGTCTCTGAAGGCTCACTGCTCTGACTTCAGTTTCCATCTCTGAGGTGGCTTGAAAATCCCCCCCCACACACACACACATTATGCCTTGATTTCCCCATGAGGAAAAGGATACTCATGCCAACTACACAGCAGCAGGGAGCCCTGGGCTCTGAAGAATGATGAGCTTCTCTGTGCACCTTGGAAACCATTCCTGGAAGGATATAGGTCCCTGAGCTCAGCTGGGAGGGGAAGAACTCATTCACAAAACCTGACCCACATGGCTGAGTTTCAAGAATGCATCTTGTTTCTACCACTTCATTAGAAAGAATACCCCATGCTTCAAGAAAAACCTTGTTTTGATTTTGAACACCTGCACACCGAGAAATAAGAAAACGGAAGGTAGCAGCTACTGTTGGTCACTCTTAGCAGGAGCTTTAACCTCACGGGTGTGGAACAGGCTGTTTTCGGAGTTGAACTTACCCCCGACTTTCCCACAACCTGAGTTTACTTGTGCCTGGCCCAATTTCTTTGAAAGTCCCCGAGCTTAGGGGCCTGTGCTGATTTCCATAGGTGGCCTACTTTAGGAAAAATATTTCTTTCTTTTACGAATCCATTGTCTCCTTTTGACACAGAAACTTTAAAAATTTGAAATTGCTTTATGGATAATTGAATGCAGAGTGTTGTGAGCCTTAATGCCCTAAAAGTGAGATTCTATCTCTCCCTTCATCTACCTCTTTGCTCAGATTAATTTTCTACTCTCACTACTACTACTTTTGTAGCCTGGAGAAATTCAGAATTTAAATACACTAATTAAATAAGAGGCTAAAGTTCTTCCTACTCCGAGAGTCAGCCTAGACTCTGGGAGCACATTAGAAATTGCATTCTGGCCATGTTAAGAGAGCTACCAGCAACAGGGCTGTCAGGCTCACAGCTGGGGCCCAGGGGAAGCATGACTCCTGAAAGTCATGAAGAGCCACCTGAGTGTAAGAGAGAGTTTATTATCAGTAGATGTCCAAATATAGGGGTCTCGATGCCTTTGATTCTTAATCAAGGAACTCTTGAGCACATCCTGGGATAGAGCCTAGGGACTATCACAAAGCAAGCCATTATGTGTCCCTGGATGTCCTCATGAGTTTTGCCACTAATGGTGGTGGAGGAGCATGCGATGGAGCAGAAAAGCATCTTACAAACTTGGTTACCGGTCCACCTGGGCCTTTATAAAACCTTTCAGGATCTAGGAGGCCAGTCAGTTCTCATCAGCATTGGAGCTAAGGAGCTTTCCAAATACCAAGATTCTGAAGGAACAAAAATCTCCAAGCTGGGACTGTGCTTGGGCTGGGTGAAGAAAGATTACTCTTTTCCCACCCTGTAATACGTGGATTGTGCTGTCTCATGACATCCCAGGGAGCTGCAGATGCTTAGCAGTGGGAAGCTATGGGAGACTCTCATCTATAATGAGAACACAGCCTCCTTGGCTTCCACCAGCAACTTGTGCCCTTTCCTTGGATTTCCTGACTTGAGGCTGCTGCCCCGTTCTCTACCTCAAGAGCCCATGGAGCTGAAAACATCGGGTGTTGGCAAAGATGCACAAGGGCGACCATCAGCATCCATCCCCTCCCAAGTCCTTCCACTTTCCCCCCTAGTTTCCTATTTTGACTTCTCTTCAATGTTGGGAGTGAGTTGGATACTGAAATTAGTTTGGATGAAATACCAAGTGAAAACAAAACTGTACTTTCCAAGTGCCACCATGGGCTCAGTTTAATCTTTTGGCTGAAATCCGAGCAGAAACTATGATAGAAGGTTAACAAGCTTTCTGCATCCGCACACAAGAGTTCCTAGCATGCACTTAATGAAACAGACTGTAGAGAAAGGTTTGGCACTCTTTGTTCTGTTTCTATCTGTTCTGCCATTTCTGGCATTGTCAGAGACAAATGGAGAAAGGTGAGTGGAGCAATGTGGGTTCTCATTCATTGATGCTTTGCTTCAGGAAGAAAACCTACCTGAGAATTTGGAGAAAGTGGTCAATGTGTGGGTTGTGCTCAGGCCAGGTGAGGAGCACCTAGAAGATGCTGTGCATCTCACCTCACATTCCCACAGATACTCTGATGGATGATGCTGATCCCAAAGACCACCCCGTGAAGGAGAAATCACTCTACAAGGAAGATGTACACAGGATACAATGAAGACTCCGCCCATGAAGAAGACTTGGCTCTGTCTTCCAGGAAATTAGTAGAGTCATTATTTGGACCAAGACTAGGTTCAGGTACAGTGTCTTCCTCCTAGGAGTTCTAAGCCACACAGCTGCATCTTCTGCATCTTCTGTCCTTAACTTTGGAAACAATGGCACATCTTATTAAAATTGTCCTGTTCTGCAGCCCAGTACAACAGAAATCTTGTGTCATTTGTAAAAATCCCAACTGTTAGGATGGACAAATGGCTTAGTAGTTAAGAACATTTGATGCCTTTTTGAAGGACCAAGATTAAATTCCTAGCACCTACATGGTGGCAAACAACTTTCTGTAACTCCAGTTACAGGAAATCTGATACCTTCTTCTGGTTTTTGTGGGCACTGTATGAACATGAGGCACAGAAATACATGCAGGCAAAAGACACACATCCATATTTTAAACATCTGTAAGGTTCCAACATTTATTAGTCAAACAGCTGGAAACACAAGAAGTACAATTAGCCTCTCAGTTCTATTAACACATAAATGTGGAGTTTACACTGTAGTACAGTCAAAGCCAGTATCAGAAGTTAGCTGATAAGGAGAGTCATGAGCAAGAAGACACATAGATGACAGACAGACAGACAGACAGACAGACAACAGGCTTGCTGGATGATAAGATGACTGAATTAAGGATTCCTATATTGGATCTGAGCCCTGGAAGATAGCAAAACATTTTCAAGCCCAGAAGCTTCTTGAGAGGGGAAAAAAATCATTTATTTATGAATAAAGGCATCCTTCATTCATGTCCTCAGGATTTCTAGAGCTACTGCTCAGCCCAATAGGGGCTTGCATGCAGAGATCGCCAGCTTACAGAAGAAGCAGCAAGAATGCCTGAGGGATTGCACATCCTAGCTGCAGACCAGAGACTGCAGACGTCAGCATGCGAAGACATACAACCATCTCTCAAAGAGAAAACACTTAGAAATATGACAAAAGTGGGAGCACAGCACACGTGGTCAGCAATTGTCAGGGTTGGTGGTTTTCCCTGTCATTCCTCTCCATATGTACATATATGCACATATGCAGAACCACTTACATCCTAGCGTGGGGCACGAGATACTACATGGCTCTTTTGCATGACACAAGATGCGGGCAGGCCTTTTTCCCAGATCCCTGTCTGGAAGTGCTCGCCCAGGAATGATCAAGAGGCAGGGTGTGAGGCTGTCATACACTGAGCAGGATAACAGAGGTGGAGAAGGGGAGATCTTGGGAAAAGGAAGTCACTTTGTAAGTGAAAACTCAGACTGAAAGCAGCACTCATGGAGACAAGCTATTTTCCATTCCATGAAAGGATTCATAAAACTAACATCAGATCCAAACTGGGAGGAAGCTGTCTTATCTAGGATTTTTATGGCTGCGATGAAACACCATAACCAACAGCGATGAAACACCATGACCAACAGCGATGAAACACCGTGACCAACAGCGATGAAACACCATGACCAACAGCGATGAAACACCATGACCAACAGCGATGAAACACCATGACCAACAGCGATGAAACACCATGACCAACAGCAATGAAACACCATGACCAACAAACAGCGATGAAACACCATAACCAACAGCGATGAAACACCATGACCAACAAGCAAGGCAGGAAGGAAAGGGTTGATTTGGCTTACATTTTCCTTTCTTTCCCTCCTTTTTTAAATTTATTTTTTTTAATTATTCACTTTCCATCCTGTTCACTGCCCCCTCCCAGTCGCCCCCTCCCACAATCCTCTCCTCTTCTGAGCAGGTGGGCGCCCCCGAGTATCCTCCCCACCCTGGCATTTCAAGTCTCTGCGAGTCTAGGTGCTTCCTTTCCCACTGAGGCCTGAGAAGGCAGCTCAGCTAGTAGAACATGCCCCACATACAGGCAACAGCTTTGGGGACAGTCCCCGTTCCAGTTGTTAAGGACCCACATGAAGGCCCAGCTGCACATCTGCTACATATGAGCTGGGAGGCCTAAATCCAGCCCATGTATGCTCTTTGGTTGGTGGTTCAGACTTTGAGAGCCCAAAATGGTCAAGGTTAGTTGACTCATTTGGTCTTCTTGTGGAGTCCCTATCCAATTCAGGGCCTATAATCCTTCCTCCTACTCTTCCATAAGAGTCCCCAGGCTCTATCCACTGTTGGACTGTGTGTGTCTGTATCTGAGTCAGCTGCTGGGTGGAGCTTCTCAGAGGACAGCCTTGCTAGGCTCCTATCTGCAAGCAGAGCAGAGTATCATTAATAGAGTCAGGGATTAGTGTTTGCCCGTGGGATGGGTCTCAAGTTGGACCCTTCGTTGGTTGGTCCTTTCCTCAGTCTCTCCTCCATCCTCCATGCTGCATTTCTTGTAGACAGGATAAATTTGAGTTGAAAGTTTTGTGGGTGAGTTGGTGTATTTATTACTCCACTAGGGTTCCTGTCTGGCTCTTTTTCATGTTGCTGTTCACCATCATCGAAGGAAGTCAAGACAGGAACTCTAACAGGGCAAGAACTTGGAGGCAGGAGTTGATGCAGGAATCATAAGGGCTGCTGCTTACTATAAGAAAGTGCAGCCAGTTTGCTTATAGAACACAGAACCACCATCCCAGGGATGGCACCACCCATAATAAGCCCCTTAAGAAAGTGCTTTACAGCTGAATGTTATGGAGGTGTTTCTCAGTTGAGGGTCCCTTCTTTCTGATAATTCTAGTTTGTATAACAAGTTCATGTAAGTCTAACCAGCTCACAGTCTACAGAATAGCAAAAGATTTTCACCAGTTCCACATCTGAGAGAGGGCCGACATTCAAAAGAACTCAAGAAACTAGACATCACCAAACCAAGTAATGTAATTTAAAAATGGGGTACAGATATAAACAAAGAATTCTCAACAGAGGAATTTTTTTTTTTTTGGTTTTTTTTTTTTTGGTTTTTTTCGAGACAGTTTTCTCTGGCTATCCTGGAACTCACTTTGTAGACCAGGTTGGCCTCGAACTCAGAAATCCATCTGCCTCTGCCTCCCGAGTGCTGGGATTAAAGGTGTGCGCCACCACGCCTGGCTCAACAGAGGAATCTTAAATGGCCAAGAAACACTAAAATATCCAACATCCTTAGCCATTAGGGAATGCAAATAAAACTACTTTGAGATTCCATCTTGTACCTTTCAGAATGGCTGAGATCAATAACACAAGTGACAGCTTATGTTGGAGGGGGTGTGGAGAAATGGGGAACACCCCTCCATTGCTGGTGAGAGTATAAACTTGTACAGTCACTATGGAAATCAATCTTGCAGTTTCAAGAAAATTGTAATTTATCAAGCTCAAAGCACAGCCATACCATTCCTGGATATATACTCAAAGGATACTCCATTCCACTCCAAGGACACTTGCTCAACTATGTTCATAGCAGCTTTATTCATAAGATCCAGAAACTGAAAATAGCCTTGATATCCCTTAACCAAAGAATGGATTTTAAAAAAAAAGTGGTACATTTGCATAATAGAGTATTACTCAGCAGTTAAAAACATGTTAAAATATGACATCATGAAATCTGAAGGCAAATGGATGAAACTAGAAAAATTCATCCTGAGTGAGGCAACACAAACTCAGAAAGACAAACGTGATATGTACTCACTTATAAATGGGTAATACCTGTTAAGTAAAAAATAAAATAAAATAAAATAACTACTACAATTCACAGACCCAGAATTGTTAAGGAACAAAGAGAGTTCTAGTGAGGGAACACATGGATCTTCCTAGGAAGGAGAAATAGACTAGATTCTGTGGGTAGAATGGTGGGATGTAGGAACTGGAATAGGAGGAATAAGGTTAGGGAGGAAGGGATGGATGGAGGGAGAGAGTACAAGGAAAAATGGCTGGAATTTGGGACATTTGCGGGGGAAATGTGGAAACCTAGTACAATGGAAATTTCCTAGAACCTACAAGGGTGAGCCTATGGAGGACTCCTAGTAATGGAGGAGATGAGCCTGAGCCAGCCATCTTCTTTAACCAAGCTAAGCTTCCAGTGGTGGGACTAGGACACCAACCCAGCCACCAAACCTTCTGCCCACAACCTGTTCTGCAGGCAAGATGTGCTGGGGCAATGGTGGCACACAGCTTGTATGAGTGGCCAACCAATGGTTGGTCTAACTTGAGGCCCAAGCCACAAGAAGGATCCCATTTGCCCGGAAGTCCAGGAACTAGAAGCTAGATGGCTTGGAGACCTAGGGTAGGAAAAACCACTACTGCCTTCTACAAGCTGTCAGTGAAATGATTCTTAATGCTATTCTGCTATACTCATAGATTGGTGCTTAGCCCAATCATCATCAGAGAGACTTCTGATGACAGCTGATGAGAGCAGATGCAGAGACTTTAGTCAGAGCTCAGGGAACCCTGAGGAAAAAAGCAGAGAGAGGATTATAGGAGTCAGAGGGGTCACGGACACCAGGAGACCAAGGCCCACAGAATCAACTAAGCAGGGCTCATAGGAACTCACAGAGATTGGAGCAGCAATCATGGAGCCTGCATGGCCTGTACTTGGACCTTTGCATATACGTCATGGTTGTTTAGCTTCGAGTTTTTGTGGGACCCCTAACAGTGGGAGTGAGGGTGGCTTTGGCTTTTTGCCTGCTCTTGTGACCCTTTTTTTCCTATGGGTTGCCTGGTGCAGCCTTGATACTGGCATTTGTTCCTAGCCTTGTCATATCTTGTAATGCAGTGCTCTTTTCTGAAGAAAAATGTGGGAAGAGTGGATCTAGGGGAAGGGGGGTGGGGGAGGGGTTGGGGTGAGCGGAGGGAAGAGGCTGTGGTTGGGATGTATTACATATACATATATATTATATGTATATCCTCCAGAAATGGGAGGATATACAAGGGAGGAGCTGCCGCATTTTCGTTATTTATATTGAACCGTGTCTTGATCCTGTTCTGAATTATTTCAGTTTTTCATTCTAGTGGCTGCCATGGCTGAGAAAGACCTTATAAAGTGACATAGCTCCAAATGGAAGCTGGATGACAGATTTCTAAATGAAGAAATCATGCACTCATAAAACAAACAAACCAACAAAATAACTAGTCAGTACAAAGGCTCAAAGAGAGAAAGCAGAAGCGCAAATGAGGCAGTTCCAAGTGGGTAAGGGTTCATTTCCCCAACTGATCCAACGTTTCAAAGGAACCCAAACCTTAAGCCCAGCAGACATTTTTTTTTACATATAGAATTAAGTTGATTGTAAAATAGTAAGCAAACAAACAACATAAGCAAGCAAGCAGAAAATTCCACTTAGAGGATAGTTATTTCCTAATTTCAAATTTCACAGTAATTAAAACAAGGTGTATTAACACAGAAAGAAAACTCATAAGTCTTTGGAACAGAATAGACCACTCTAAAATTTAAAAAACAAACAAACAAAAACAAAAACAAAAAACAAAAAAGAAGCAACTGTGTAGATGGTGATTTTTCTGCTGAATGCAGCTGGTGATTCCATGGGAAGGGAGGAAGTGAAGTAGAGGATGTGAGTAAAAAACCAATAACCCCAGAAACAACAGAAGAAAAACTGCCTTCAGACCTAGATGGAAGGAGATTCCTCAAAGAGATTGTAAAGTACATTAAGTGTGAAAGACAAATTCAGTGGACATGGTGGAAATGTAAAGCCCATCATCAAAATAAAAATGGAAAGCCAAAGCCCCAAGATACTGCAACACAGAGAGCTGGCTGAGGACCATTGCCCAGAACACAGGCAGGACAACAGTCAAAAGCAGGCAATTGAAAAATGGGCAGAAACTTACCAAGTTTCACAAAAGAAGATGTAGTGCTAATGCTTACTTGCACAATAGCAGCTAGGGTCTTTTAAACACCAAAAGGGCTGAATGTTGTGGGAGAAACAGCTTTATGTTCATTTACCTGTTGTTATTTTTTTCTTCACCTTTAAACATAGTTATCTCCCTTCTCAGAATTTACACAAGAGCATGGAAACCTGTCTCCACAAAAATGACTTGTAGAGGAATTCTCTTCTTTCCCAAACAGCAAACAATCCTACACCCATGGTAAGGACCGTAGCTTTGTAAGACTGTGGGGTTCAAAATAAACTCACTGCTAAAAGCAGTGTAGATAGGCCCCAAAAACCTTATGTGACATGTGAAATTAAAGGCAAAACAAAATGAACTATTGATAGTTAAGGGATTATGAGTTCTACTGAGGAGAGCTGAAACCCACATGAAGAGGCACTTGTAAAATTAGTGGAAACATGAAGAGTCTCATTAGGCTGAGAACAACATGCACTTGTTCCTTTATATGCTCGGAGGTAAAATCTTCAGGTGCATCTGAAGAATGTGTCCAGGGTCTATAAGGATGGTCCATAAGAGTGGAAAAAATCTAAGAGATGGGCACAGGATAAGAAGTCAAACGCACCTGTCCTTAGACTTCTGCAAGAACAAAGAGAGTGAAGGAAGAGAGACATTTGAAAGAATAGCTGGTCATTTTCCAGAAAAGTTAGATATAAAGCGTGATGGTTACAAGCCTCTAGTGTGCTGGGGAAGAATGAGACACGAACATCTAGCGGAGTGCTACCCACTGCAAGAGAGTAGACACAAACTAAAGGCAGACCACCAAAGGGAAGATGAAGAGGAGCCCAATGAAGGAAGTTACAGCTAGGGGGTAGTAAATGTTGTTTTTCAATAATGAGAGAAGAATGCCATTGGTCTCATGTAACATGCATGAGAAGCTTAACATCTTTCAACCTGAATGGAGTGACTGAAATGGATAACAGGAAACCTGAGATGAATTCAATGAACTCACTTTCTGAGATCTTCTTGCTGGAAAGAAAGCAGGACCTTGTCTCTGTATGCCCACATGGTGGAACAACCTAAATAGCTCAATCCCACCATTCTCCAATAAGATGCAGGCATGCCAGCATTCACTGAGAAAAAAATGGGCAACTATCTTCAACACTGAGCTGAACTTCTTCATAGGCTTCTACAGGGTGCTCTTGGAGATGAGGCCAGAGCTCAGGATGTTAGCCTGAGCTCAGGTGGTACGATGCTGATTAAATGCTTGTCACCATTTGCAATACTTTATCATTCAAGAATACAGACTCACACATTTTCATTTCACAAAGGACCCTCTGGAGTATGCAGAGGTTCTGGCCTGCAGACTATTGATTTTGGAATGAGATTGAAGATCTTCCCCTGAATGCAGTCAGTAGACATGGAGAAGAGAGGATTGCCCTCCCTGGGTGCCCATGCAGCTCATGGGGACATACTCTGCAATCTTCATGGTGATCTTCCAAGTGGAAATGGTCATTTCTATCCCCCTGATCAGAAGGCCTACCACAGAAAGGTGAGTAGCTTTGCTTCATCCGTTGGTCTATTTGGAGAGATAGAAACTGACCAAGCATCAGAAAGGGCAAAGATGCTACTTCAATGTGAGATGTGCTTGGTGCAAAGGTAATATATGAGGTCCTCTCGTTCTCTTCTAGATCACCTGCCATCTCCCAGCTGATTCAGATACAGCCAATCTGTTTGGGGCCTTTGGGAAGCAAGCCCATTTGTAAGAGTGTAGCAAATGAATACTATCCTTACACTGGCTAGACATGGAGGAAATAAACAGCTTACTCATGAAATTAAATATTTAATGAGATAAATATGAGAACAGAATACTAAGAATTAAAATTCTATTAGGCTTCTCTTTGAAAGATTATGAATATTTTAATCTATATTGAAACCAAGTGAGAGAAAAACTGAAATTATGTAGGAGACAAAAATTATTATGTGTCTAGGTCAATACGGATATGGATAAATAGCAGTAAAAACTCCTTATCATTTTTATACCTTTTGAAAATAAAGTAACATATAAACATATTACTTAAAGTATGTGCATTTACATAATGCTGTTTCAAAATAATTCTCTAAAATTATATAATATATAATCTACCAGGTCTCTGCTTGATAATATTTTTATAATCGCTTAAATAATAGCAATGCAAAAAGAGTAGAAAATAAATCAAAATTATTTTACAAAAAGAGAAAATAAAATTCTTGCTGTGTTTCTTGATTATTTTAGGGAACTTATTTATAGCAATAAAATACTATAATTATGCTACTTACAAATAAGATAAAATTAAAGTAATTAGCTTATGAATTCCCTTTTAAATAACCTTTGAGTTCTAAAAAAGTATAAGAATTATAATCCTATTTTTCTATTCAGCCATTGTATAGTCATTTAATAAAAATAAAACTAAATGGAAAACTACATTATTTTTAGGAATGAATAGCATTTTAATGTTTTACTGACTTTTTAGAACTCGGGTTTTTTTTTTTTAAAGTAAGTAGAAGGGCCATCCACTTCCGTTTCCATATGTGCTGACTTGACTCTGTGAGGGTTTGAGGGGAAATGGAGAAGATGAATTTCTTCAAGTCAGTCACTTAGAGAACATCAGACACAAGGACACTGCCTCTGTCTTACTGGGCCAGGGAGAAGGGCAAGAGATGGTGGCCTCTTCTGAAGAGATGTTTAAGTGGAAGACTAAATTTTGATGAGGTATTTTATTTATTTATTTACTTATTTGAGACAGGGTTTCTCTTTGCAGCCCTGGCTTTCCTGGAACTCACTCTGTAGACCAGGCTGGCCTCGAACTCAGAAATCCACCTGCCTCTGCCACCACTGCCCTGTTTGACTTTTTTTTTTTTTTTTATGAAGTCTTTTTATTTATTTATTTATTTATTTATTTATTTATTTTTTCTTTATTTACATTTCAAATGCTATCCCGAAAGTTCCCTATACCCCCCCCCCCCCCCCCTGCTCCCCTACCCACCCACTCCCACTACTTGGCCCTGGTCTTCCCCTGTGCTGGGTCATATAAAGTTTACAAGACCAAGGGGCCTCTCTTCCCAATGATGGCCGATTAGGCCATCTTCTGCTACATATGCAGCTAGAGACTGAAGCTCAGGGGGTACTGGTTAGTTCATATTGTTGTTGCACCTACAGGGTTGCATCCCCCTACAGCTCCTTGGGTACTTTCTCTAGCTCCTCCATTGGGGGTCCTGTGTTCCATCCAATAGCTGACTGTGAGCATCCACTTCTGTGTTTGCCAGGCACTGGCATAGCCTCACAAGAGGCATGTCCCACTGTACCGCAAGGGTCCCTTGTTCATATGGAGAAGATGCTGCCTCCCATTCGGGCAACCTGATGGGTGAATGTGGATGTTTGGCTTCTTGCCCAGTTGGTCAACAGAATAATAGCTTTAGATTCTTTAAGAGCTTGCACTACCTGTCAACCTGAGGATTCTTTGGTTTTGTTGTTGTTGTTGTTGTTGTTTCCCAATTAATGCCAAATTATTATAAGTAGTGTTGAGTACATAGATATTTTTGAATCTTGTATGTGTGCTTCAGGGTTGCTTTGCTTGTCGTCTCTTCTCCAAAAATTACTTTTAGATGCCCGGGGAAGTCCATATTAAATGGAGTTTAGGATTCATTACCGTTCATTTTCTTATGGACGGTTTGCTGGCTTTCAGTTTGCCCTCCATATGAAGGTTCTTTCCCTGAGTGCCAACTGACAAGACCTGGAATCCCTTTGTAGATAAACTCCTGGGCATGTTAGGGAGGGACTTTCTAGATTAGATTAATGGAAGTAAGAAGACCCATCCTGATTATAGGCAGCATGAGTTCACAGCTCAGGTCCCAGACTGCAAAAAAAAAAAAAAAAAAAAAAAAAAAAAAAAAAAAAAAAAAAAAAAAAAGCAGAAAGCAAACTCAGAAGAGACGATCACGGCTCTTGTCTCAGTTTATGAAATGTGACCAGCAAACTCATCTCCCTCCAGGCTTTCTCCAGATGCTTGGGTTGGGTGTTGGAACACAACTATAAGTAACTAATACAAGGGAAACTCTCAAATATGGCTGAGCCAACTTTGGTGTACACTCTAAACTTATATAATGTTTTGTGTGCAACATTGTTCACTCTGCTTTGGAAATGTCCCTCTGAATGTGATATTTGATGAACGTCTTGGCTTTGCTGTATTTCCTAGAAGGTGGGCTGTTTCCTCTGCACTAACTGCTCTTCTACACACCCTCTCTTTCTAGCTATCTTTCAGGTTTCCCAGTGCACAAACCTTCATCTGACCTTCATTGCAACGGCAAGTGCACCTCTCATTGATTTTAGCATGTGCATCTTTACTCTTTGGGAGTTTGAAATTAATATCCCATAGCACCACACCCATCAGTTTCTACGAAGCGCCTGTGTCATACCTTCAGAATTTCCTGAAGAAGTCATTGTATCTCTTTACAAGTTCCCATTGTTGGCCACATTCTCCTTTCCAAATCTATAGCAAAAGGTTGCCTGTGTTACCAGGCTCCATCCAGGCTCATTTTAACACTTTCAGGGTTCTAGATAAGCTTTGCCATGTGATGACTTCGTTGTCTAGAGAGTCCACTTCCACCTTGCAGCTTCAGGGACACACCTACCAACTTTGTGCAGTATTGTCACTTTCCTTTCAGAGCCTCTGTGTCTCAAGGGCTGACAACGTCCCTCAACAAACCCTTGAACTTCAGTGTGTCCTGATGCATCCTATAGAGACAAAGGTTTTGAAGATGCCATTTGATCATCTCAACTTGCTCTCAGAACTGAATCTTGTCTTCTAGGGTCTTTTCAAAGGTGGGTGCTAGTTCTTAATAAAGAGGGATTTCTGGCTCTGTGGCAATTTCCACGTGTCTGATTTCTTCTACAAGCCGTCTGACATTGAGGCTGTCTCAAGACTTTTGAATATGTATTTTTATTTAAAATTAATAAACCTCATTTATTTTTAATGTGTCAATTCCATTTTTATTAATCATTTTAGCTACCATGGTTTTCATTGTGACATTTCATGTGTGTGTGTGATTAAATATGATTGTTATTCATTTTTACTCTGACCCTTTCCTGCAAAAGCTATTTTCATTTTATTAAAAAAAATTAAACAGAACTCCTGTATCCTAGTCCACACATAGCATCCCCATTGGAACCCTAAACTAAATTTCTAGCTTTCTTCTTGTAACTGCTTACCACACTGATACATTATTATTAAAGAAGGTGCATAGCTCCCATTAGAGCCCATGTGTGATACTTTGGGTTCTATATATTCTTCCAAGTGTACTCACATGAATCCATCATGATTGCATCCCACAGAATAGTTACTCTGCCCCAACACACTATGCAGATCCCATCTTTGTCCATTCTTTACCCACATCCCCATGGTAACCACTGGCATTTTTACTCTCTCAACACTTTTGCGCATCTAGATTATCTCATAGTTTGGAATCATGCCACATAAATGGCTTTCTCCAATTTTTCTTATTTCACTTGGAAAAATGTGTTTGGAGCTTTTTCATGTCTTTTTATAGCTTGATAGACTTCTTTTTTAGGTCTTAATAATATTCTGCCTATTGGGAAACATCATAGTTTATCCAGTCACCTCCAGAAGTAAATCTTGGTTGCTTTCAATTTTTAACAATGATGAATAAAGCTACAATAAACTTGGCATAAAAGTTTTTTGTGTTTTTTGTTGTTATTTTCATTGGGGAGGTGGTTTCTTCATTTGTTTGTTTGGTGTGGATGCGTGCTTTCAACTTATTTGGGTATGAAACATGTTTTCAAGGACTTCTCAAAAATGTATTGTATGCTTTCTAGAAAGGTATGTAATTTAATACCTAGTCTGTCTTTTTTTAAAGTATGGTCTCATAATTAAAATATTACTGTGCTTAAAAAACAACACCATTTTATAATAAGAAATGTGTGGTCCTGAGGCTTGGCTAAAGAGTCCCAGCAGTGCTGGCCGCAGCTGGCTTAGAGGCTACTGAATAAGTGCTAACCTAAAGCATGTTAGCCACCAGCTGCCCCCACCAAGGTCTTGGGGACATACCTATAAATCAACTCCAGTTACCAGGAACTTGTCACAACAGAGTCCAGAAACCATCGCAAGCAGAGCAATCCTCCTCCTCCACCTTGCAGCCTGGCAGCCTGGGCAGACCCACGGCAGAGTGAGGGGAGGAAGGACCAGCCTGGTCCTGGTTCTTCCTGCTTCAGTCTTTCAAGGAATCAGTAAGCCCCTACCCTCTCCATCAGGTGTATTGATCCTGAGTGTGTAAAATGCAGACATCATACAAAAGTCCATCAAAGGGTTCATCACTAAGGAGGACTGTGGAGGGTCCACTCAGGACAGGGCTAGATCATAGATAACAGCATAAAATAAATAATGAAGGCAAACTGACATAAATGAGTATATTCTTGTGCCAGGGGTGGGGTGGGGTGAGAGACAGCTCTTTCTCCCTGAATCCCTAAAGATGTCACAGGGAGGCAGGACAAGTACCCCAAAGCCACCAATTGCTTATACAAACTACAGTTGCTACACTGCCTGCCTGGAAAGCTTTCAGCTCCAGATTCCTGGCACACCTTTCATTCTGATAGGCTCAGATAGGGAAGGAACCCTGTCTTAGGTACTCCAGGGTAATGTAAAGAAGTAGGTTCTAGGGCAGGGCTATGTGGAAAATGATGATGTAGAAGGGAATCTTCCTGGGCACAGAGAGAGAAGAGAAAGAGGCAAAATCATGGCAGGGTCAGAGGGTGTTAAATGTAGGAAAACAACAGTGGGTGGGATCTGATTAGGCTGGCCACAGGTGTGGCAGTCAGAGGAATAAAACCCACAACGGTACCGTGTGTCGAAAGTCAACAGTCTACACCAGGCGATTTTCTGAGTAGTGGATAAAATGTATAGAAGGCAAATGAAGTGTGACTGGGAAAATACCAGGACTTGTTCCTAGGAAAGGAGACACAGGGTCACTGACCATCAAAGTTCTGCCAGGGAAAGTGGAATGCGCTCATAAGAAAGCCACAAGGCAAAGAACAAAACTGAAAATGATCCCGACACCAGCAGCATCAGTAGCAGGGAACAGAAAGCAAAATAGAAAACATCAAGAGAGGACAGAAACAGGTAAGTATTTAAGCATCATATTTCAACTGTCATAAATGGACTCAACTGGCCAGAATGCCTTTTTTTGAATTGTCAGAGGTCATGGCATGCTACCTAAAGGAGGAAAATTTGAAGTGAAAACATATAAAATAAACATAAGCAAACATTTTATGAAAACTGAACAGAATACATTTAAGCTTAAAAAGCATAAAAGATTACATAAGAGTCTTAATATGTAATATATAGTAGTCTATAAGGTGAAAACATATTCATTTTATAGCAGCAGCTAATAATCACAGATATGAATGCATTCTAGAATTCTCCAATACAATTTTTGTAAGAAACTTAACAAAGCCACAGTAAGTATTTGACAGAGTCAAATGCTTATTCGTTTGTTATATTTTTTAGCTTTCATTTGCTACAGATCTCATTTTAAACATGTGATATATACAAAACGGAAGAAAAACAGTTACTTCATGGAAATGTCACTGACAAGCAATACTTGGAAAAAACATAGCTGCTATTGACTCATGGGACTTTCCAAAGTTTTAGCTAAAGTTACTTACATACCAGATTTTAAAGATGGCTAGAGCTATACAGCCCTCACCTATAGAAACTCAAATTGATTGAATGAAGCAGAAAGCAATACTGGATCCAGTGACTGAAGCCAAGCTCACTGTCTGTTCTACGGTGACATCTCCCTTCTTTCAGGCTTAGTGGGTGGGGAAGGGCAGATGATGTAGTGTAGTCCCAGAGAGACTACAGGAATGTGGGCTCCAGAGTGAGGCCCAGAGAGACTCCAGGGATGCGGGCTCCAGAGTGAGGCCCAGAGAGACTCCAGGGATGTGGGCTCCAGAGGGTAGATCTTGAATGGCTACACGAGGTTTACCGTGCTCCAAAGACAAGAGAAACTTTCCCAAGGATTTAACTAGGATAAAACTGAGAGTCAGTTATGGGTTTGGAAATACGACAGTCTCCGAGGGTAGAAGGTATTGGAAGTCTGGGTACAGGAGACAGAGAGCCAGTGCTGGAAACAGAGGCAGCAACAGGACTGAGGGAGGAACAGGCCAAGGCTGGGACACTCAGGAAGTGGCATCATAAGGTCCCCATGAGGCTGAGCTAACTTGACAGATGGTACCTGACCATCTGAGAAGAGTAACTGAGAGGACTGAGGGGTGATGCCCTGGGGTTCTCTGGATGCTCAGTTTTGCCAAAGGCCTGAGAGAGGAGTCCAGCAGGTGTGATACATGGCTTTCTCAGTTCTGGGTGGGATGAGTGAAAATACTCAGAAGCCCGAATCTTCCTAAACCTGGCAAGGACTCACCTGTGATCCAGCACAGAGAGTAGAACCCAAAGCCATTGAGTCAGAGCCAAGAAGCCCTGGCCCGAGGTGCCCCTGCTCTCTTTCCTCACACAGTCATTTCCTTTAGCTGGTCACATTTAGCATTCAGACAGACTATATTTCACCAGACTATCACCCTGAAAGTAATTTTCCCTCAGTTGAATACCTCTGAATAAAATATTTCTATTTTATTCACCGTGGGTGGTGGGGCAGGATTCTGGGTTTACAACAACCATCCATTCAGAAACACACATTTTCTTCGTTTTTGTCCTGTGATTTGTGTCTATCAAACTTAAAATAGGGAAACCAAGAGTGAGAGACAACAGAATAACAAAACCCCATCAGGAATAAAGAGGAAAATGAAGGACTCCTGAACCCGTGGAGGCTTTGGGGCACAATGGTGTAAATTAGAGAGGCCACTGCCGTGTAAATTACATGTGAGGATATCAGCACAGAGCCCCAGTGCTCATCAGAGTGATGAATGCATCCCAACTTAGGAGCAGTCAGAGCCACTTTGAAAGATGAAGGCTGAGGCTGGGAAGAGATTCTGATGAGAAGACAGACGTACCTCTCAGTGGAGAGGGAATAAGCTGATATGGAGAACTCCTGTCTGAGCCCCAGCCTCGTGGTATAGAGAGCACATTCCCACAGTGCTGATGCTGGTGTGAGTACACAACCTCTGTCCCAGGGAAGAAGCGGACCTGCAGAGCAAGAACAGGGAGAAGGGACTGACAGATAGAAAAACATACATGCGCAGGGCATGGGGAGGGGGAATGTATGTAAGTTGCAGGTTTCCAGCTCAACTCAGGCCATCCCTTGTGAGACAGTGCACACCAGGAGCCACGCCCTTGCTCGCCTTTGCTATAGCAGCTGCTGCAGCAGCCGGGTCCAGCAAGGCTGCCTGCACTGTGGTTGCTTAAGATTTCATGCCTCCAGGTGCTGCATGGGTAATTCATGAAGGCTGCAGAGCTGTCGCCATGGGAGCCAATTGGCTGCGGTGCTTTTAGCATATTAATAACCTCCCCTGATTTAGTGCTGGGCGGGGCTGCCACCTGCACCTATAGTAGACAGCGAGTGATTGGCTTTTCGATTTGCAGAACCCTACTTGTTATTTCTTTCCTGAGGGGCCAGAAAGAATATTTACAGACGAACAAATCCAGGAAAGCTGGAAGCCAGGGAGCCTCAAAGAAATCAGACGCTACGGATTCTTTCTTATGGTTGAGGTCCTTCTTCCGTCCAGGATTCTCCCTCTCCACCAACAATGGGGGCCAGGAAAAAAGCTACGAGACTGCAGATACTACATCAGAGGACCAGGTGATGGAAAGCTTCGTCACCAAGAGAGAGAGGCTGGTGAATCCTGCTCAGAGGCAAGGCTAGGGTTTCTACTCATGTTCTAACCATTGTCCATATGGGCCAGGGAAACGGGTCATGACCTTGGAACAAAGAGGGTCAAATTGCAGGACCTGCAAAAACAAGTTGTCAGTCCGATGGGGAATTACATGCTCCCCAAAAGCAAAAGTATGCTTAGGCCAGAAAAAGGGTCAGGACCCCAAAGGTGAAGCACAGCCAGGATGCAAGACAGAGTGGAGGTGTAGTGTTCAATCAGACACATGTGGGGGAGGGGGTGCGGGATAAGATGCGATATCATCATCATCATCATCATCATCATCCAGAGTCAACTTGTCAGACTCTTTGTGGTCTAAAGGTGTCATGGTGAATGACTGATTTTTCAAAAGCCGTTACCCACAGTTTAGGAGGCTTGCTCTAGAGCAGTGTAAGGAAATAGTTGCCTTTCCATTTAGCAAAGGAAGTTGAAGTCCTCAGAGACTGCACATGAGGCTTCCAGAGAGAAAGGGGTACACAAAACAATTGCTGGTCTCTTCCAAGCCAGTCTGTGGCACACACGGCCCCAGGGTGCTGTGTGAAAATTAGACAGGCCATCACACTTCCGGGAAAGAAGAGAAGCCTTCTAGGCAGCATAAAATGACAAAGCACCTCTATTTGCTGGGGACATCTGAACAAGCCAGTGTCATAGTTCATGTTCTGGCTTAGTGACAACCTTTGAGGAGGGCTAGCAGCTGGTGATAGAGGCTCTGCCAGGGTGGTCAGAGGAGCACTTCTCAAAACACGTTTGAAATTATTGGAAACTCCGAGGGAGCATTTTGTCGAAAGGAGGCTGGAGCAGCATTAGAGATGGTTAAGCCACTGTATCGTTTTTTTCTGCAAATGTTTGGAGGCATAAGTGAGGTTAAGCTGCTGCCGTGGTTTGGGTGTTGTTGAGAGTTCAAGTCTTTTGGGTACTAGGGTGTGTCATAACAGGAAACTAAGTAGCCAATAGAGTCAGACTTTTGCCTAGCAGGTGACCTTTGCGTGTGAGGGTGCCAAGCTATGCTCTTGGTTCTGCCTTATGGCATGCATTGTCTGTCCTTTGGCCTTGTGAACTTTTCGAGAGAGACCTTGACACTTTGAAGGAGCAGACACCGGCTCTGTACTGTTACAGATGGGTTCTGGCCCTTACTGCACAGGCAGAAGTGTGGGTTTTAATAATGGTGAGAGTTTCCAAGTCTGAGAACCAGTTCAATGACATCATGCGTGACCACATGAAAATGTGCATGTAAGGGACAATATGTTCACGAATAGATGACTTTGACTTAGCACTTAGACTCCACAGACCACTGCATGTTCATACCTGAGTGCCCCCAATAAATAAAAACATTTTTTCCTAAACCTTCATTTATCTTCATGAATCTTGAGGAGCCTGCCCCACATCTTCAGAGAAATGACCCGGTGGAAGCCAAGGGAGAGACAGTGGAAAGATGGATGGGGCTGAAAGAAGGACAGCGACTTGATGATGTCATCATTGTGGTGGCCCTAATCTCAGGGGAATCACCTAAACAGCTTGGCAGCTGGCTGCTTTCTGACAGGAAGCAGTCAGATGGAATGAGGTGGCTTTTGTTTTGTAGTCTCAACTCAGGCCAGTGGCTGTGGGTGTAAATTTTCTCACAAACAGGGGGACCCACAAGTGGACAATTGTTCTTGAATTAAAACTTTAAAGCAGGAGTGGAAGGAAAAATGAAGTGTCCAGAGCTGTGAATGCTAAGACCTACCATACCCCTGAAGCAGGGCACCAGGCTTCTACCAGAGCCCATTGTAGGGCTGCTCACAGACTTCCAACCATGCTCTGAAGTTGCACTGAGCATGGAAGAGCACCACTTCAGGTAGAGGAAGCCCTTTGCCATTATTTTAATAAAGCAATTTGGAGTGGATACCGGCACAAAGGCAATATCTATATGGTAAATATATACATACGTAATTAGATGGCCACGAAATTATATAGGATGGTGTTTAAAGCCTCAGAGGGTTCAAAATTGAAATGGAAGCCTGGTAAATAACCCATTATGCCCAAAGAAGTCCTGATTGCCTATTCATAGCTGAAATTTACATGAACCCATGTTCATTAAAGAATGAATAGCTGCTAATTTGCAGCATAACCAAGCAAAGTTCAGATGACAGAATTAAAGGGAAAAAAAAAATCTTCTCAAATCAGAAACCTACCAGCTGTCCCCTATAAATTAAAAACCACTACAGCTTCCTCCATATACTGGAGACCTATTCTTAAGTCCCACTATCTAATTAAAATACCCAGAAGAAAAAAAAATGTATAGATTGCAGAAATCAGAATTTAATAATAAGAAAGAAAATGAGAAGAAGACAATCAGTCTATTTGTTAAAGGAAATTCTTAAACGGCTTTCTTTTAAGCCTCCCACTCTCATCTCTCTCTCTTTTTCTTGATGTGTGTGTGTGTGTGTGTGTGTGTCTTTTATCTCTTTCTTGTCTAAGCATCATGCAAGAACACAGCCATGCTTTAGGCAGATCTGAAAATTTAAATGACTAATCCATTTAACAGGTTGGTCTTGAACTCACTATGTAGCTGAGGCTGGTCTTCAACTCCCAGGCACAGGATTGAGGCCAATTCTGGGTCTAGCAGTCGGTGTTCTGCTTTCCTGAGGCATTATTTTTCTCATAATGGCTATTACTTTGGCTTCCCGATTTCTGACATTTAGAGTTTTATTCATTGGTGATTGTGATGGTTTTTATGGGTGGGGCGTTAAATGCTAATGATTTCAGGCTTCAGGGTTTGGGATTTTCATACTCGGCTCTTCAGGGTCATGTTTTCAGGATGTGGCTGACAGTGGGGCCACTGTCTATCTGTGGTGGCTTCTGAACATGCACGTGCATAACTACACCTTCTGTGTCGCATGTCCGCCCTCCATGTGCTTGATGGTCATGTGCTCCATGCTGCCTTTGATTTGAGAAAAATTAACCTAGAGTCTACAGGACCCTTCTATTTTCAGTTTTAAAATGGAGTCTTTGGTTATTTGACAAATTCAAACTTTCCCACCATTTTCTGGTTTCGAATCTTTATTATCTGTCACTTGTCTATGCCTGTGTCAGCCATGTGATAGTGTGTAAGTGTCCATAGTCTTAGTGACAGTGACACAATCCCCAAGAAAATGAAAGCACTAACTCTCTGATTCATAGGTAAAGCAAGGACATCGTAAGTCCACACGTGTGTTCAAAGCATCAATGGGAGAAAAATTGTCATTTGAAAATGGAAAGTATTTCAGTCCGTATTTTTAACCCAGTGAATGTCCCCTCTGTATGAATTTTCTCTTTAGAGGATTCCTACAAAAATAGGTTAATAAATATTAACCCATATAAAGAATTAGAAATATTTAGAAAAGACTCTAAAACCTAAAATTGGACTTAGTAAACTGTAAAGATATATATATTTTACATGAAGATATATGTAAAGATACTAATGTATTTTATTAACTAAGACACTTCAGTCACAAGGACAAAAGGGACACATCCCCTCGGCAAGCTGATGCTAGGAGTGTCTGTAGCCCAGGTCACAGTGAAATAGGTGTCGATGGAGAAGTCCTACCAACTACTCTCAGTTACTTTAATTGTTCTTCATAAATCATTCGGGTCACTATGATTCATCATAATTCATTTTTGACCTTAGAGTGGGACCTTGGAGAAGGCAGATATAGATGTCATGTAAGAATATTGGTTCTGACACAGAGGAAACCCACTGCAAATGGGTCTCACTCTGTAGGAAACTCAGCTAAATATAAGAGGCCACAGTCTCCCATTGTGCACTGCGAGTTGGACTTGGAAAGCAGCCAAACTAATAGCACTTTAAAATATAATCTTGTACACCACTCGAGATTCACATGATACAGTTTCCATTCCCCAGGGCAGGATATTTCACCAGATATTTTGTAAAATACATAGGTCTTCCTTAGAAAGGGAGATATTGTTGTGTATTTTGTATATAAAAATACTGGAGCCTTGTTTATTTAGAGACATCTTACACAGCTGGGAGTCTCTTCAATCCGTTAAATTGATATTTTATTGCTTTTAACTTGAGATCTTATTTATTTTTTATTTTATATGTATGAATGGTTGCCAAAAGTAAGTATGAGTACCCCATGCATAAAATGACAAAGAAGGCCAGAATAAGGCACTGGATGCCCTGGGAATGGAGTTAAAGATGGCTATCCTGTTGGTGCTGGAAGTTAAACCTGAGTCGTCTGCAACAGCAACCAGTGGTTTTAATCTCTGAGTCAACTTTCCAGTCATATCAACCACTATTTTTATGCCAGAAAACTTTATTTCTTTGGTGCAAATCTTCATTGGCTGATGGAAGTGGATAGTTATTTCCTTTATTAGTTAGTGAGCCTTTCATAGGCTGATTCAGTGCGAAGTGTTTTTATAAGATATTTTCAAATTTTCTGGGAAGGACACTGCTCAGATTATAACCCATTTACATTTAGTCCTCTTAATATTGAAAATCCAGAGTACTGTTATAGGTACTATTAGTTAATCTGGCTCCACTTCATTGTTACAGACATCACTATATTTTATAATCTACAAAAGTATGTATTTATACTGGACATATAAAGCTTACTAAATTCAATGATAGTTGAGACAACTTATATTACAAGATATGTGTGGCATATCAGGTTTTTTTTTTTAACTTCTTGAGAGAATTTCAGGTAAAAGATGATAAACCCAAAACACATAATGAGCCCTGCTTCTTCTAAAACACTATGGAAGGACAATAAAGGCATCTGTGTGTAGTACAGATGGACAAAGGTAAGCTTAAGAAAAGAGAGAAAGTGCCAAACTTCTGGAAGTTAGGGATGTTCTGGTTTCATTTCCGTTGCTCTGACAAAACCTTCTGACCAGAGCATCTCAGGGGAAGAAAGCGCTTTTTCGACTCCTGCTTCTAGGTCACTTGCAGTCTGCTATTGAGGGAAATCAAGGCAAGAGGTCCAGCAGCAATTGTAGCAGAAATAATGGAGGGAAGCTGTGTGCTGTCTCGTTTGCAGGCCCATGCGTACTTAGCTCTCTTATTCTGCCCAGAACCAAATAACCACTCATAGGGGGCTGCATCCTATTATATCAACGAACAATCAAGATAATCCCCCACAGGCAAATCTGATCTATGCAGCTCTTCAACCGAGGCTTTCCTCACACACAACTCTAGGGTGTGTGGAATTGGCAGAGTTCACCAAGAGAAGGAGAAATAACATGTAACAATTCACTTAATCCTCCTACAGATTAAAAGATCATTGTTCTTGGCAACTATTTTCACAGTAAAAATGAATCAATAATAAGATAAAAAAGTTAACGAAGTGACTTATAATGAGGTGGCTGTTACAAATAAAAACAAGGAAGAAAGGGTATGAAAACTCACTGCAAGTGGGCTTGGTATCTAAAGGGGATGTCTGAAAGGAGCAATAAAGGCAGTGTTGGGAGCAGCAGTAAGAAAATCAGTGATAGAATACAAGACAGTTTTCATAACAGAAAGAACACCAGGACTTAAGGCTCCATAGTAAGCCCAACTAAATAAATGAGCAGTCCAACAAATCCAGATCATTGAGAAATGTATATAACGTATCCACAAGAGGAAATTATATTAGTCACTAAAGGAAAACAAAATATTAACATTTAAGGAGACTGGTTTTAGTTGACAGTTCAGAAACTGGAGAAGCCAGGCTTCTTGAATACAAAGAGGATGATGATGAGGATGAGGATGATGATGATGATGATATCATCATTATTTTTAAGATTTATAAAGGAACTTTGTTAACATATTTCAAAGTGATAATGAATAGACAGATTTTTATGACAACCAAGAGCAGATTAGGCTATCTGGAAAATGATTGAACTCAAGCTTGTAATGGAAAACTATATAGATGCTAACAGTACTTGCTGACAGGACTCTGATATAGCTCTCTCATGAGAGGCTCTGCCAGTGCCTGACAAATACAGAGGTGGATGCCCTCAGTCAACCATTGGACTGAGCACATGGTCCCCCATGAACAAACTGGAGAAAAGACCCAATGAGCTGAAGGTGTTTGTAGCCCCATAGATGGAATGACATATGAACCAACCAGTACTCCCAGAGCACCCAGGGACTAAACCACCAACCAAAGAAAACATGAAGAGAGACCTATGGCTCCAGCTGCATATGTAGCAGATGAGGGCCTTGTCAGACATCAATGGAAGGAGAGGCTCTTGGTCCTGTGAAGGCTTGATGCCCTAGTATAGGGGAATGCCAGGACAGGGAACAGGAATAGGTGGGCTGTTGAGCAGGGGGATGGGATGGGGGAGTTAGAGGGGAAACAAGGAAAGGTAAATAAAGAAAACATCTAGAAAGAAAGAAAGAAAAGAAAGAAGGAAAGAAAGAAAGAAAGAAAGAAAGAAAGAAAGAAAGAAAGAAAGAAAGAAAGAAAGAAAGGAAAGGAAAGAAAAGAAAGGAAAGAAAGGAGGAAGGAAAACAATTATCCATACCAGGGAAATACTTTAAGAAAAGAAAGAGGGAAAGAAAGGGAGAGAGAGAGAGAGAAAGAGAGAGAGAAAGAGAGAGAGAGGCTCACAGTGGTCCTTATGTGGTCCATTTAGCTACCAGGAGTGTTGTTTGGTCTGTCCTGGGAGTGCACAATGAGTATTTCCCTGACACCATCATGTTGTTCCTGTATAGGTAAGATTGGCAGATCTGAATAATAACATTGGCAGATCTGAATAATAACAGTGTGTGAGGGGAAATGAGGGTAGATGTCATAGTTTTTAATTTGATGTATATGGCAGAAAATACAACACCCATGGAAGCATTGTGTTTAGTGATCTCCACTCAGATCACAGATCAGTTACTTAAAATATCCAAAAGTTATGTTTCCTCCAAGAACACAGTGCTTTGATCACTCATGATGGCGATGCCTACTTGTGCACATGCATGCAAGTGGGGGTGGGTACTGGGAAAGGTGTGTCTTCGAATGTGTACATAAGCCAGAGATCGACAACAGATGTCTTCCTCAACTGCTCTCCGCCTTAGTCACTGAGATACTGTCTGTCACTGAACCTGAACTCACTTGTCTATTCTGGGTGACCAGTCAGTATCGGGGAAGCGCCTGTCTCTCTTCACCCCAGTGCTGGGATTACAGGCATGTGCCCTGGTACCAGGCTGCTTGTGTGTGCTGGGAATGGAAATGCAGTTCTGCATGCTGGCTTGGCAAACAGTTTATAAACTGAGCCAGCTCTACTGCCTCTACTCTTAGATAATTTCATGTATTGTATTCAATTTTTACTCGTCTCTCTTTTGTTGGTGCAGTATGAACAATGTTATTATAAGGAACACATATCCTACAGTTCGTGATTATTTGGGGGTAATACTTTGTTTTTGTTATTTTTGAAGCTGATACTATTATTACTCCTTTTTTTACCTCTTACCTAGTTTTATTGGACTACAGATATGAGGGAAAATTGTCTAATTAAGTCTTGCCTAGATTAGGTTGGTCAGTGGGCATGTCTGTAAGGAGTTTTATTGATTGTTAATCAACATAGGAAAACATATCTCATTGTGAGCAACACCATTCCCCAAGCAGGCAATCCTGAAGTTTGTAAGAGGAGAAAGCTAGTTTAGAGTAGGCAGGAAGCAACAACTTATGTTTATTATCTCTCTTGTCTTCACTGTGGATTTGACAATTTACATTTCTGTCTTCACTTCATAGTAATGGGCTGTAACCAGGAATTAAGAAGATGATGGTGCCAACTAAGAAGAAAAAGAGGAGGGGGGAAGGAAAAGGAGGATTGGGAAGGGAAAGGGGTAGGAAGAAGAAGAAGGAGGAGAAGAAGGAAGAAAAGGAAGGAGGAAGAGGAAGAAGAGGAGGAGAAAATAACTGTTAAGTCTCCTTTTCTTTTGCCAGGTTATTTGTAAAAATAAATAGACTATGAAGAAGAATTTATAACTGAAGTTGTTTGATGTGAGCCTTTAATGTATTTTTTTTCCTGATTGTTACTATTTAGAATTTTGAGATTTGGGGATGAACATGAACTATATTCTCTGTAGTGAAACAAATATAATAGTTCTATCTACTTAAAATACTCAGTAGAGATCCAGTACATTAAATAAAACGTCATCAAGCCAGGCAGTGGTAGCACATGCCTTTAATTCCAGCCCTTGGGAGGCAGAGGCAGGAGGATTTCTGAGTTTGAGGCCAGCGTGGTCTAAAGAGTGAGTTTCAGGACAGCCAGGGCTACACAGAGAAACCCTGTCTTGAAACACCAGAAGGAAAAAAAAAAAAAAAACCATCAACAACTGTCTTCTTTCCAAAGATTCAAACAACTTATCACACAACAGAATTTGATGACCATAACACCCAGTGCCTTTACAGAGTTCTTCACATTTCCTCAAAGTCTTCACCATTTGTTCTGAGACTGAGCTGCATATGGATGGTAGCCACAATAGAGCCAGCTATGTGCAGCCTGCCTGTGCAGTTGTGAGGCTGTGCTGTCAACTACGGAGACATGGAAGCATTAAGTTTTACATTATATTTTAATTGGTTGATTCTTGCTATTTGAGGGGAAAGGATTGCTATTATTTATTACAGCAAATAAATTACGAAGTTCAAAATAGACATAACATTCTGTGTTTTAGTATCCTTGACCTGAGTACTGTGTCGAAGATGAAGAGGGCAATTGCTTACACATGTCTGGTGTATTGAGATGTATTCAAGATAAAGACACTAATTTATGTTTTATCAGTCCATGTGTGAGACTTCCAGACATTGACTGAGCTCTTCTTGACACGTAGACAAAAATGAAAATTAAAGCTTGGGAGCTTCCGAAATTAGAGGTTGTAGATGAGATGGATCGTCAAAGACAGTGAAGCAACAGTGGGCAGGAAATTAAAAAGAAAATGAGGAAAGAATTGTCACCGAAGCTGAGGGCAAATTCGATTCCAGGAGGATGAAATTAACCAAGTCAAAAGAGTTAGGAGACGAGGATGGACAAGGTGTTGTTCAGTTTCACCGGTTGCTGTTGGTTCTCCGGAGAAAGCAGATGGAATGGAGGTGGGGAAAGCCATAGCAGAAATGATTCCAAGGACCAGTCCTGGGATATCATGCTCTGTTGCCCAACCTGCAGGTGCACCTGTGTTGTAGACTGACTTGTATTCCTCACTCTGTGCTTTTTGCCTTGCTCCTATTTACCCCATGGTTAGCATCACTCACAGAGGTATGTCTGTAATCCAAGCACTCTGGGAGTTCAAGGTCAGTCTGACTACATACAGAAAGTTGGTCTCTAATAAATAAAACAAGGGAATAAAATTTTAAAAACCATTATCATTCAGGAGTCACATTATTTTCGTTTTTCAATATCCAGGAGATGCAGAGCTGTCTTCAAAGACATGCTAAAATACTATCTGCTTTCTCAGGGCACCCGATCCACCCAAACATTGCCAAGGGATCACAAAAATGTCACCTTTTAACTGCTGGGTGGAATATTTTCTTAACATGACCAGTTGATCTCAGAACTTTTCCCATTCATCAGTCCATAAGCTGCTTTTGAAGGTGTTCCACATGCTAAACACTATTCTAACCTTGGAAGAGCTTTCTAGCAACAGTGTCAAATATTACTTCCTTTGGGGCTCATGGTTCACAGAAAGAACCAACTATGAATGTCATGCTAAGTTATCATGGAGTCTCTTTGATATGCAGAATGACGAGAAATGAGGAAAGGCAACTGTAGTTCAGAGGGTGACCTCCGGACACAAGGGAGGCCTCACAACAGGGACTGTGCAGAAACTCAGTTCAAAGAACTCAGAGGGTTTGCCAGCAGAGAGCCAGGAGGGACACCAGCAGTTGGAACAGCTCGTGTAAAGTGCAAGGAGGGAGCACCTTGGTGGAATGCAGCTGGAGGTGTGCTATGGAAGGAAGGCCTTTTTGCAACAGAGACAAGTCTTATCCCTCCATTTTCCAAAAAATTTACATAAAAATTAACCATGAAGGAAAGGAATAGCTCTGTGAGGTTTTCACCTGTAGCCAAATGTTCAATGCCATCAAAAAATAAAAGTATGACTCTGGAAAGGAAGGAATCGTTGTCTTATGTCCTCGGTTTGCAGAGTTGAATATTAAAGTGAACTTTGTGCTTCAGGGAGTGGTGGCCTCCCTAGGAGAACACCATCCCCATGAAGGATGGCCTACATCTCTCTTCAGAAGAGGAATGGGGAGACACAAGAAGAGCTTGGTGCCAAATTCCAATTCCCAGCCTCTGGTTTGGTTGCTGTTAGATTCCCTTGGAATCTAGTCATGTCAAAGTCCTGCATGTGACTGCTCCAATGGGCAGTGACAATTTTGGAATTTTGGTCTCTTTAATAAATACAGAAATAGTATAAGAACATGATTTCACTTTAATCCCTGGTATGGGGATACAGGGCTGCTTTGGACTGTCCTCAGCAGCTGGCTATGATTTGCCTCGTGCTCTAGCAGAAACACAGTTTTGCCAGCTGCAGATAGTTTCTGTGATTGTGTGACTTTTGTAATTCTGGGAACTTTTCAGAGGGTATACAAATTCTAAGGCTCCAAGAGGAAAGGTGGGTAGTTGTTGGATATTGGGGAGGTGGGGTGCTGGTTGCAGGATTTTAGGAGTTCTCAAAGAAAAAAACAAAAGAAAGAAATTAGATTTCTCTCTCTCTCTCTCTCTCTCTCTCTCTCTCTCTTTTTCTCTGTTCTATCCTTCTTTCTCTCCTATCTAGTGACAGGGGGTGAAACCAGGGTGATAAAGGGTGGCAAAAAAAAAGAACCAACAAAACAGCAAAGGCCAGCTACAGCACTGTCTTCCGGAGGAGGAAAGCAGAGCTTGTAGAAGGATGGTTCTTCTGGAGGTAGCAGAACTAGAATCATCCTCAATAAAATGGCACAAACTCAGGCCGGATTCCGGATACTGTTTCAGTGACGGGGGGGGGGGGAGTTGGGTAAAATTTAGGCACATGATCATGATAGAAAGTTGCTAACTTCTTGAATTAAAATTTTATTTAAGGGCTGGGAGACAGCTCCGATGGTGAAGTGACTGATGCTGAAGCATGGGGACTTGGGTTAAATCTCTTGAACACATATAAAATAGCACATATTGTCACCCTTGAATTGGGAAGATGAAAATAGACGGATCCCTGGGACTCACCGACTGGCTCCCTGGCCTACTAAGAGTGTTCCAGCCTAGTGTGGTAACATGGCTCCTGGGAAACTATGTCCAGGGTTTATCTCTGGTATCCACGTGTGCATGGGCTTAAAAATAAAACAGGATCCTAATTCCTTATCATTTGGAATAAAAATGTTGATGACGGGCTGGCGAGATGGCTCAGCGGGTAAGAGCACCCGACTGCTCTTCCAAAGGTGCAGAGTTCAAATCCCAGCAACCACATGGCGGCTCAAACCATCCTTAACGAGATCTGACACCCTCTTCTGGAGTGTCTGAAGAAAGCTACAGTGTACTTACATAGAGTAAATAAATAAAATCTAAAAAAAAAAAAAAATGTTGATGACACTGAGCTTCCAGGAAGGCTCTAGTGAAAGAATAAATTCAAGTTTTGACAGAACCTGCAGTTCTTCATTCACAGACTCACAGGTTTCTGCATTTTTGGTTCAGGTTCTCCATCTTTCTTGACAGCGAGTCAATGAAATGAACTTATGGTAAGGCCATTAGCTCCTGGATGTAAAGTCTACCATTGAACTACTATCTACAGTTTTGTGTTAAGTGAGAACATATACCAAGACCCTATTTCTAAACAAAGTCACACATTGCATTATGGTGGACAAGCTGGTAGATAGGACCCAAATCCAAGTATTGAAATTCCATTCTTAAAGTTAGTATAGAAAAGGTTAAGTCAAGTAAACAGAAATCTTAATTTGACAGTAAAAAGTGAATTTAGTCAAACTAATAAAAGTATCTTCTTCGCTCTTGGAACATTATAGTCCATGTGTGTAAACGTGTGTGCATATGTGTATGGGTATATGTTAGCCTTTCAGAATCCAAGGATGTTTCTGATTGTAGTGTTATAGTTTATGTCGTAATATATCACTGCAATTTACAGAGCAGATATTCATAGATATTCTCACATTTGTGAACACACTGCTACATTTTCCATTGTCTTCATCACAACCTCATGAAGTGCAGCTGCACTCACCAAGTCTGTTTTATAGGAGTCCCATTTGAGCATGAGGTATGTGCATGGCCGTTTGTCATCTTGTCTGGGAAACTCAAGAGCCATGTAGAAAGGGACATTACTAATAAGAAAGTCTAGAGGTCTGAAAAAAAACAAAAACAAAAACAATCGTACACTACAGGAAAGATAGAGATGCTTTGGGAAGCTATTAACTCTTATTCAGAAGGCTGTTTCATGTTTAAGAGTGAACAATGAAAAACTATTGAAATCCTGGCATTGTGCATACAAAGTGTGGACATAGAGGACTAGGTATTGGGCACGGTGATAAAGACTTCTGGGAATAGGGAATTTGGAGGAAGAAGCTGCACTGAGCCCCTGGGACAAGTCAAGGCTTCCATGGCCATCTTTGCAGCACTTTTGGGACCTAAGCTAGATTTCCATGTTCCCTGGTGTCTGGTTCTGTTTCTGTCCCATTGGGTCATGTCCATTTCTGTTCTACAACAATAGACCTCACCTTTGGGAAGCTGTCACTCGTCTCTTGCCTTTCTCAGCAAGAACACCTGCACCAGAGATAAATTCTGGATGTCATTTCCCAGGAGCTATGCTACCACACTGGGCTGGAACACTCTTAGCAGACTTGCCAGTTTGTGAGCCCCAGGAATCCATCTGTTTTCACCTTTCCAATTCTGAATCCTTCCAAGTTTTCTGCTGGCTTTATAACCTCTGAAAACGTTTCAGTCCTCCAGCCCCTTTCTCTAGGAGCAATTGACCTATCCAGGAATTCTCAGGGCTACCCTAAATTTCTTATCACACCCAAACTAAGCCATCATTAGATCCTACTAATCTTTCTGATCCTTTAGGTTCATATCTTACGCTCTTCTTTGAACATCACACCAGAATAACTCAATGATTAAGCAACATGTGAAATTCATTCAGAACATTAACTTTATCAAATGAAACCTTTGGTGATACAGAAGTATGAATAACAGGGGCTGGACAGATGGTGCAGAGACTATGATCACATATTTCTCTTGCTGATGATCCAAGTTCAAGTTCCAGTACCCATGTTGTGGAGCTCACAGCTGTCTGTAGCTCAGGCTCTGGAAGAAGTGATATTCTCTTTACCTGTACTATTATTGCACACATATGCACATATACTTACAGACAAATAGAGAGAAACTGCTTAAAAATAAAATAAATCGTCTTAAAAAGTGTTAGCGATGACATAATACTACTTTAAAAACAAAAAATAAAGATTGTATAGTGGCCGTGATTCTTGTGTTTGAAAAAGAAAACGATGGAAAGAGATCATACCAAAATATTTGTTTCGTAGACTTAGTGTTTTAATTTAGATGAATGTCAATTATTTAACCATACAGTGGTACACAAAAATATTTTAATTTAACCCACACATAATTAAGATAATTTTCTAGAATGCTTCCGGAGCCACAGGAGATACAGGGACAAATGGGAGACACTTCGTTCACTATGATTGTTTCAGAGAGATGAAGATCCTGAGTGGGGTGATCATTGTATGGTATCAAAAGAGAAACTTCATTTCTATTTTCTTTTAAACACTGGCAATTTTTAAGTATGAGAAAGTGTTGGGAAGCTGAAAATGTGTGCTGGCCCACAGAATGCATTCATGTGTGTGCCTGTGTATGTGTATTATTCTCTGCAATCAGACCTGGAGTGTTATAAGAATAAAACATAAATGTAAGAGGGGCCTGGGTCAATTATGAAAGGGCTCCTAGGTGATCTTGGCTTTGGTGTCTGCGCTAAATCCAGCAACTGCCACCTAATCTGCTCTGAATTTATTGGTGAATGCAATTCACCTTAAATAGCACCATTACCAAAGAAAATGATCAGTTGTTTCTGGTTTCTAGAACTGTTGCTGACAATTGTCTAATTCTTTCACCTTTACCTATAAACCCGAAGAAGGAGCGGTTGACAAAATGGAGTTAAGCTTTTTCTATTTTTAGAAGACTCAGTTTCATTGCAAGGGATTTGGGGGAGAGACCTCAAGATGTCTTAAATATTTTTATTTTATGGATACTATTTTGAATTATTGTTTAGAAATACAATTTTCTAAAAATAGAATTTATGCCAAAACACGATTATTAACCAGGGTTTTGTAGAAGGTATGCTATTATTTTTGAATGGCCATGTGTATGAAGACTGTAATTCTGTTAAATGAAATGAGACATGAATAATAGTCCCAATAAGAAAATGAGCCCCATGGGGCCCTCGGTTCCATCCCTAGCACAGGAAATACAAAGTATAAATATCTGCCATGAAGCCATGGAAACAAGAATTTGTAAGAGAGAAATGATACCAGGGCCAGCAAGATGGATCAGTGGGTAAATGTGCTTGCCACCAAGCCTAATGACCTCAATTTGATTTCTGGCACCTGCACAGTGGAGGGGGTAGACCTAACTTTTCCAAGATGTTCCCTGGTGGCCACACACATGATAAAGCACACTCACAGATGTGTATGCATGTCCATTCATACACACATACACACACATTGAAGGCATGCAATAAATAATAAACCCAAGGCAGTCATAATATTTTTCTTTGCAAGCCAGAAATTTTAGTTTTTCAGCCCTAGGTAACTGTTTATTATAAATCTCTAAGTGCATCCTGGCATGGGAGGATGTTTGTATGTGCACAAACTGTTCAAATTCTCACTGAGCATCACACACACAATAAAGGAAAATAAAGCAAATAAAGACAATGAAGTGTCCCTGAAGATGATTGTTACCAAATTGTGCCTCAGAAACTCTCAAGGGGAGAAAAGTACTTTTACAGGCTGGGGGACAAGCTCTTGCAAGGCTGCGAGATGCTCAGTATTGCTTGAGGAAGTGTGTGCAGCTGATGGTGCCAAAGCAGAGGTTGTCTGTTTGGAAAACCAAATACAGACATGCAACTCAGAGGCCTGAGAAGGTGCTGTGGTTTCTCCACTGTGAGTTGTGTGAATAAGAGTGCTGCCAGTACACAAGCAAGAACTTAGATTGCTGATGTTGTATGCCATTAGTAACATCAAGGGAAAATGCAGTTTTCTGATTTATTGTGTTGGGGAGAACTGAAGATTTGGATAGTGTACTGGTTTGTCATGGCTGAGCATATGTGAACAACTGATCTCCATTTTGTTGCACTGTTTGTTGCAGCCTTGATTGAGGGAGCATGCTACTGGGGTGGCTGTTGAGGGCGCATAGCCAGTCCTCACTCTGTTTCATGCTGGTATTAAGGATGTGAGCGCTCAGCTTTCTGCTTGGGCCACCGTCCTGCCTTCTCACTCTGATGGACTCTCTCTCATCCCTCTGGAACTGTAAGCCATCTCTCCCAAAGGTTGCCACAGTTCTGGTGTCTTATCACAGTAACAGAAAATTAATGGATACAGTTACTCTCAGGTAACACTAATAAAAGCAAAATTGGGACCGAAATAATTAAGTATCTAAAATTGTCTTAAAATTATTATAGAATTAAAAATCTTCTCAGATTCATTTTCTGAGTCTCCGAATAAGAAAAACTGGAGATGAAAAAGCACCATATTAAGTATCAAGTAAAACAACGGGAAAACTGTTGACATTTTAAAACCAAGTTATTAGTCAATTTAGATAGCAAAGAGGCTTGGTATACTATACATAACATGTAGTGTCAGTAGACCATTATCTTAGTTAGGGTTTTATTTCTGTGAAAGACTCCGTGACCAAGGCAACTCTTATGAAGGAAAACATTTCATTGGGACTGTCTTGCAGGTTCAGAGGTTTAGTCCATTACCATCCTAATGGGAAGCATGGCAGTATCCAGGCAGACATGGTACTGGAGAAGGAGCTGAGAGTTCCGCATCTTGATCTGATCTGAAGGCAGCCGGAAAGAGACTGGATTCCACACCACATGGAGCTTGAGCATATGTAAGACCTCGAAGCCTGCCTACACAGTAATGTACTTCCTCCAACAAGGCCACACCTACACCAACAAGGCCACCCCTACTCCAAAAAGGTCACCCTACTCCAAAAAGGTCACATTTTACATATGAATCTGTGGTGGCCATACCTATTTAAACCACCAGAACCATATATGATTTTATACCCCAAATGGCCTCTTTGTAGCTGTTAGTGAGACATTTTAAACTACTTTTACGCATATGAGAATTGTAGCACATATATTCAGGTTAATGAAAGGGAATGGACAAATCACATTTGATAGCAGCAAGGACTGTATTAGTCACCTCCACAGGAAAGCTTGCAGCAAGAGCCAGATCAGTCATGCCTGGGAAGTGCCTCTCAGTGCACTTCCTTTGCCTTTTCTACCATGGATAACACTGGGCACAGTGGTTTTTCTATGACAGGCAGGAGGTTGAGGTTCCAAAGGATCTGGTATGTGTCTTATTGGCATTGAATGTTTCTCTTTAACTGCTGGAGAATGCTTGAAGAATTTCAGGAAGAGGGAGAGGGACTGGCTGCTTTGCAAAGATTAGCTGCTCTGCATCCAATTACTCAGAACTGGCTTTTCTTTGATCAGGTATGTTTGCTTTGATTTTGAGCTAACAGCTGATCATTAAAAAGTGCTCATGATGTTTTTATTGCTGCTGATGAGGCAGCTCTTGGGAAATTCGAAAACTTTGTAGGCAGAAACACTGCCTTGGAGAATGGGCTAGCAAAGGGCTTGCACACTGGAGAACAGGTTAGCTACGGGCTTGCACATTGGACACCGAGCTAGCGAAGGTTTTGCATTGATCAAGGCTTGCCTCAGCTTCCTGCTCTTCTTGCTACCCCCTCTGGATGTGATCTGAGCCTCAGGACAATGATGTAGAAATTCTAGAGTCGGAAGCCGTACTCAGTATAAAACCAGTCTCACCAGCCAGCAGACCTGTGACTATGGCAGGTTCTGAGCCTTCAGGTCCTCACTGTCCCCATTTCTGATGTGACCACCACAGTCCTGACACGGCCACATTAGACTGTGGGGGGATGCATATGCTGATAAACAGTTAGCCTGGTGACTTTGACCAGAGTCTATACTGACGTCTGCCCTGACAAGCATTAGTGTGTTGTAACTGTTTTTAGGGTAGTGAACTCCTTGTACTGAAAATTAAATTGAGACCTAATTTCAAAGTATGGGCTCTCCTATCATTTGTGTCTCAAATATATGGGCAATGCTCATGAGAGCTATTAAAAGCAGCTGTTTTTCAGCTTTCTGGTGGCCTGATCAAAGATGAGAGAGGGAATAAGACTAACTTTGGAGTCTCAGCCGTGCCTGTATCCTGATGCTCCACAGTGTCTCATTGCTGATCATCTGTAGAGGTAGATGTGTGAGCCTTCTGTGACTGCTTCACAGCGGGAGGTTCAGAAAGAATGAATCTACCCTGTGAGGATTGAGGGTGACATGCTACTATGCTTCATACTAGGGGACTCCCATTTGCCAGCAGAATAAGAAGGAGCTAGGTGCAAACATTTGGGAAGGTTTTGACAACGGGGAAAAGAGGAATATGTTCTACTTAACCTATAAGGAGAGAGAATTGCAAAATTCCTTTCTGGTATCGAAAACAGCTCTTTTCCTAATGATCAAAATAAGTTTTAAAAGTCTTAAGCATTAAAGAACCAAACATTCGACATCTACTTAGTATCATTCCTTTGTCCATCTCTTCTACCTGCACCTCAAAATACACACACACACACACACACACACACACACACACACAGGGACCTCAAATGTGCACACCATTGCTAAAGCACTCCTGAAGTCAAGCACATAATTGTCACCAGTGTGTTAATTTTTTTCCCTTAATTAAAGGCTTGAGGGTCAGCAAGAAGAAAACAAATGAAGGAACTTGGGAAGAGTGAACATTCATGGAGCTTTGAATGTCAAAGGCGTGGTCTCTGCTGAATGAGCTCGGGGTCTTTATGAGGCAGACGCAGATAAAGCCCCACTTTCCTCACAAAGTGAGCTTCTTCATGTTGAAAGCTTCAAAGAGGGAATATTAGGCACTTACAAACTTCTTTGTTCTTTTCTAAGAAAATAATTATGGCACAATTTATCCTAATTCAGATTTTAAGCCTTGATTAGAGATGTGCAATCTTACCTTCAAATAAAATATATAATTTTCTGCAGTGTGTGCATTCATTCACTCACTCTTCTCTCTAAATTACAGCAAATTGCTCCAATTTCAGTTCCTAACAGTGTGCATTTAGGCCACTCAGAAGGCAGCCTGCTCCTTCACCTACGTGCGTTCCACAATCACTAATAGAGAACGTCATTTTCATCAAGAGTGGTGAATTCTGCCACAGGCATTTGATCTTGGCACAGGAAGGAGACACGGAAGCAGCTGCTCCAGGAGGGCTTCTGGGGAGGCAGTACTCGGGGGCTCCAACCTCTCCGGGTCTTTGTACAGCTCTTCCCTGCTTTACACGAAGGCTCTGCAGCAAGCTGCTTGTGTCCAATAATGCCGTATTGAAAAATCAAAATGCAAAATGTAATGCTTGTGCATCTCTGAGGAGTGGGGAGATGGTATTGGTACTTGGAGAGTTTCAGATTTGAAGGTGCAGAATGCTGTCTGCACCCATACCTTGAGGAGAAGAGAGAGAGAGAGAGAGGCCATCAGACAAGTGTTCCTGCCCTAACCTCAAGACACAATGGTCTTTTGATTTTTCTTTAAACAGTGGGATACTCATGTGACATGCTCTGCCATGATTGCTCAGTCTTAGGGTTGAGACTCAGGCTAGGCTATTACTGATGAGGGGCAGAGCTAAGATTTGAACTCAGAACTCACACAGTAAAATCCACTATATAACCATCCAGTTCCAGAAGGGAGAACTTAAAAGTTTGTGGTCAGGAGGTGAGCAGCCGAAGGGAAGCCCGGGGTTTCGGGATTTACTGCTAAACTGGTCTCCTCTGCTTGGCTCAGGCTCCTACTGAATGATATGGTTCTATTCCATTCTTGCCTATATGGATAGAAGAATTCACAAGGTTCGTGATGAAGACACTGATTGTTGTGTTTAGGGATTTAGCTCATGGGTAGGATGGCTACCATAGAAGTGCAAGACACTAGGCTTGTTCACTAGCACAGTGTGGGGAGAAAAGAAAACTAAAACAAACACAAGGAGAAAACACAAAAAGGCATGTCCCAAATCAGAAAAGGGAAGAAAAGCAGATCAAGGAAAACTTTCCTTGCATATAAGGATATTCTTCAGTGGACTATCTCAACCACATAGCTTTAATTAACATATACATTTAGCACATGTGTAGTAAGTTTACATGGCTTCAAATTCTAAGAGCATAAAATGAAAGAAAACAAAGTTCTCTCTCTTTTCTCTTCTTTGGCACTCAAGGTCCCTCCTCACAGAGGGGTCTACACATTCACCTTTATGTAGCCTTAAAATGGGTATGGTTGACCCCCATCTTGGGTTTTGGGTCTCAGGGACAGAGTAAAGGCCAGAAGTCCTCAAGAGAATGATGTAAGCATACCTATGGTAAAGTCTAGTGTATAAAATTGGCACAATAAGAGGCCAATAATAACAAGTAAATATAATGTTTCAGATATAAATATTGTAAATAAATTATTTCAAACATATGAGTTACTTTTATTAGATATTTTCTTCATTTACATTTCAAATGCTGTCCCGAAAGTCCTCTATACCCTCCCCCTGCCCTGTTCCCCAACCCATCCACTCCGGCTTCCTGGCCCTGGCATTCCCCTCTACTGAGGCATATAATCTTTGCAAGACCAAGGTCTTCTCCTCCCAAAGATGGCCAACTAGGCCATCTTCTGCTACATATGCAGCTAGAGACACAAGCTCTGGCCGGGGCCAGGGGGAGACAACATACCCATGGAAGGAGTTACAGAGACAAAGTTTGGAGCTGAGATGGAAGGAAGGACCATCCAGAGACTGCCCTACTTGGGGATCCATCCCATAATCAGCCATCAAACCCAGACACTATTGCATATGCCAGCAAGATTTTTGCTGACAGGATCCTGATATAGCTGTCTCTTGTGAGTCTCTGCCAGTGGCTGGCAAATACAGAAGTGGATGCTCACAGTCATCTATTGGATGGAACACAGGGCCCCCAATGGAGGAGCTAGAGAAAGTACCCAAGTTGCTGAAGGGGTCTGCAACACTATAACATATGAGTTATTAATCTCTAGATGTCCCTGCTTCGCTTTTTGAAACTCAGTTGACTATAAGTAACCAAAACCACAGATCAGGAAGCCATGGATAGGGTACTCGATATCTGAAGAAATATGTCTGTGTATTTTTTAATCATTTTACCCAGAGTCTGGGTATTAAAGATAATAAAGATGTGACTAGTGGCCAAAGCTGTGCTGATGTCACTTAGCAGTAGATCCTGGAACTCTCTTGTTCTTCTCCAACATCATAATATCCACATCTACAGATCTACCATAATCTAATGGAGAGGGCCTCCTGACTATATACATAATCAGGAATATATATATAATCAGGAATATTGTCTGTGCCTTTGTATTTAGAATTATGATAAAAAATTTTATTAGATACTATACAATAAAATAAGGAGATGGATCCTACAATGAGTTTCTGCAAGCACGGTTGACAGAACGCTGATAATTTTGAAGCTGGTCTCTATAAGGATCATATCAGTCTGTCTTTTCTGGCCAAGTGTGATGTAGTATCTTGTCTTCAAAAATCTCAGTTAACATGTGACATAAATCTCAGTCCTAGTTGCTTCAGCGGTCAGCTTGCTGTTGCCTAGAGTCATCTAAGAGAGTCCCAGTTGAGGAATTTCACAGATCACACTTGCCTGTGGCCATGTGTGTGAGGGATGAACTCAATTAGCTATTGACATAGGAAGGGTTCAGCCTATGGTGGGTGGCACCATCCCAAATCAGGTGGCCCTAGACTGTATTAGAAAGCTACATGAGCCTCAAGTAAACCAAAACATAATCACCAAGCAAGAAGAAGTTCTTTGTGTCTTCTGCTTTTGAGTCCTGACTTCCCTCAGTTTGGGACTGTGGACTGGGAGGGAAAGCCAAGTTAAAGCATTTCCTCAGCAACTTGTATTTGGACAATGTGTTTGTCAGGGTGACAGAAAAGAAACTTCTCCTTCTTTTAAACTTCTTCTTTTAAACTCTCCATTCTTTTTTTTTTTTTTTTTTTTTGCTCTTATTACTATGACTTCTTAGCATTTTCCTCTCAGTTTGCAGATATTATTTCAGACTAACATTATTCTTTGCCTCTTTTTAAGTTTCATTGCTTTGCTTTTATTTATTTTGTTTTAATTGAGAAAGCATAATTGTAGAAAGAGGAACGATGTATCTCAGGGAAAGAGTGAGTTTGCACTCTTAGTATTTGCAAAGCCCTGAGTTCAATAGTAGCATTAGAAGAGGAGGAGGAGGAGGAGGAGGAGAAGGAGGAGGAGGA
>NC_034596.1:25640607-25644997 GCF_900095145.1 Mus pahari
GGAAGAAGGAAGGGAAGGAGGAGGAGGAGTAGGAGAAGGAGGAGGAGGAGGAGGAGGAGGAGGAGGAAAAGGAGGAGGAGGATTAATTATTCATTTGATTTGTATGCAATCACCACAGGAGCTTCTGGAGCAGAGAAGACTATGGCTTAGTTTTAATGCTCACAGAGCCAAAAATCACTGAGATCATTTATTAATTGCATGAAGATTGATTCAGCAGCTTTCTCATCTAGAGGCTACAGTTGAGTCTCTAAAACTCCACTTTTGTTCCAGTCTGTCCGTGACCAAAAGTGGGAGCTATGAGCATCGCAGCTCTGTTCAAGTTTAATTTAAACTTAAATTTAAAGCTGGTTCTTTTCTGTTGAACTCAGAACACTTCTTTCTTCATGTGCATTTAAGTTGCTGATTAAGACAATAGGATTCTGATATATGTATGAGTGCCAAAGTAATTACTGTGGTGAAACAAATTCAAATGTTTGTGATGGCATATTCTCCTCTGTACACATGTGCTTGCAGCATGTACGATTCACTCTGTAGCTTTTCACTATTCAACAGAACACTGCAACTCAAGCACTCAGCTCACATGTGGGCCTAGAGACTCTCTGAATCTCCATATCAGAACATTTGTGCTTTTGACCTATGTACACATGTTATCTCTAAACACAACCACTTTTCATTTTATTAGATATTTTCTTTATTTACATTTCAAATACTATCCCGAAAGTCCCCTATACCCTCCCACCACGCCCCGCTCCCCAACCCACCCACTCCTGCTTCCTGGCCCTGGCATTCCCCTGTACTGGGGATATGAACTTTGCAAGACCTTCCATTGATGGCTGCCTAGGCCATCCTCTGCTACATATGCAACTAGAGACACAGTTCTGGGGGGTACTGGTTAGTTCATATTGTTGATCCTCCCATAGGGTTGCAGACCCCTTTAGCTCCTTGAGTACTTTCTGTAGCTTCTTCTTTAGGGGCCCTGTGTTCCATCTAATAGATGACTATGAGTATCCACTTCTGTATTTGCCAGGCACTGGCATAGCCTCTCAAGAGATAGCTATATCAGAGTCCTGTCAGCAAAATCTTGCTGGCATATTGACACCCCACTTTTATGTTTTGTTTTATATATTCAGATGTGTGTGTATGGTGTGAAATTCAGGTGTGTGTGTGTGTGTGTGTGTGTGTGTGTGTGTGTGTGTGTATGGTCTATGAATGTGCATCTTGGCATATGTAAGTATGAGGGTATGCATGCCCAAGCTCTCATGTGGAGACCAAAGCAGGTGCCATTCTCTATCATTCCTTTGTAGAGCAAGCACACTGGATACTGGGGTATCTCTCTAGTTCATTATCATCATCATCATCATCATCATCATCATCATCATCATCATCATTGGTCCAAACACCTGTGAGATCATTATTTGATTTCTGTGCTTGACTTATTTTGTTTAACTCAGTGCTCTTTTGCATTTCTCCATGTGGTAAATGGTAGGCTTTCCTTCTTTATTCTACTGAGTACTCTGAGGTGTGTACACCAAGAGTTATGTGCAGTAGGAACTGAATGGAACAGAGTAACCAAACACATACATATGTCTCGCACATACTACACACACACACATACACACACACACACACACACACACACACACACACACACACACACGTGCGCATACATATTAGCATATATAGGTAGATAGAGATAGATAGATAGATAGATAGATAGATAGATAGATAGATAGATAGATAGATGTAGATAGATACCCCTTGTGACAAAATGTTCTTTCTATACTGAAAGTCTTTTAAGGATTTCTGTGTATACATTTTATTTTTCTTACCCCGTCATGCCTTTTATTACATTCTCACCAGGTAATTTACACATCCAAAGATTTGAGAATGGAAACAAAGCAGATCTCATGTGGACAGTCAGGTGATGGTTGTGCTTATCACTGTGTGAGGTCTGGAGAAGGGAGAAGTACACGCCGTGATAACCCTGGTGACCACAGGATTTCTACTTTTTGCAATAATATTCACCCAGATTGTGTCAGGGGATTGGATTGTAGGAGCCTTGAAGGTTACGGTTGGATAAATCCCCATCCATTCTGAGACGTATCTTATAAGAGGTAGTTCACAATACCAGCAGCTTTATTGTAGGGATTAGAAGTCTAGTCACAGGAGTCTCTTCAGAATGCCAAGATGCTAGGGTAAGGGAAGGAGGATTTTCTGGGTCGGTGTCCTGCCTGTTTCCAGTGGTTAGTTGCTGGTTTTCTGAGAACTTGTTTACTTCCTTTGTCCTGTCTTCCTCTTCTTCCAAGCTCTGAATCATAGTTCATGATGTACTTTTGATTTAAATGAGGCCCCATAAAACCTGGCCTCTTCTTAGCAGCTGCACAGTCACTCAAATTTCCCAAGAGAACGTCCACATGTGGCTGCTCATCTGAATCCTGTGAATAGCCTAAGCTGGGGCTGGGGAATTGGAAAGCCGCTGGAAGCTTCCTGAGAATGCGTGGGGTGGGACGCTGCAGAAGTGTGTGTGGGAAAGATAAGAGGCAAAGGGTACCAGAAACAGGGCAGTTTATTGAGCACTTGCTATATACAGGCACCTATCCATGACATTCTAACAAAAGATCTACTGAACTGTAAGATCCACAGGAAGCCTGTGACCCTTCCCCTGGCACCTGAATCCCATCGCTCCCCACTATCCACTGTTTGCATTGGCTGGTGTTCAGAAAACTTCAATGGGCACCACTGAGTCAGTTTCGGACCCCAATTCCCAAGATGCAGAAAGCGAAATGGCAAAGTGATCATGGCCAGTGGGGAAGCTAGGAAGCACAGAGAAGGATGGGATCCAGGCTGGTCCAAACAACAAGGTCTTTATTTCCTCATTGATCCCACAGAATGGTCCAGCGAGATGCATGCAGGGAGAGTGCCCTCCGAGAGACACAGAGTGCTTGGCCACACATCTCTCTCTCATCCCTGTCACTAGATGGAAGGCTAGAGATGAGCTCACAGATGGGAGCACGCCTGATCTTTCTGCTCAACTCCCAGTGCCAATTCACTTGGTTGGCATATGTCTCCTCCACCGTGATGAAGGAGGCCTTGTCAATAATGCTTCTCTGCCTAAATTATTTCTCTCTTTGTTTACCATGTGAATGTGTTTTTATTTCCAATAATAACGGAGTTTTAAACTGTTAAAACTTAACTGGGTAGATAAGTATTTCCAACATCCCAACTTCATTCATCTATTTCCTTGAGGGATACTCTGCTAATGCCAGCCTTGGCTATGGCTAAGAGTAGGTACAAATTCGGCAAAAGCTTGCTTAGAGAGAAGGAGAGCTGTGGCTACCGTTAGTTATCTGAGGAATGAGCCCTTCAGAGCCAAGCTTTCTCCTTGACTTAGGGTTACTACATGATGAGACACCACAGCCAGCCAGCAAGTTGGGAAGGAAAGGGCTTATTGGAGTTACACTTCCACATCACAGTCTATCACGGAAGGAAGGCAGGGCAGGAGTGCAAATGTTTTTAAATAGTTGATAGCAGTGGGACTGCTAGAGAGATGGCTCCGTGGCTAGGAGGCTTCGCTGCCCTTGAAGGGCACTGGAGTTTGGTTTGTAGCACTTGTGTCCTGTGACTCACAAATGCCCGTAATTCCTACTCCAACAGATCAGACACCCCCTTGTGGCTTCAAAGTTACCACCGTGCACAGGGCACACCTGCCCAGTGCATACAGAGAAAGGGGGGGGGGGCGGGAGGGGAGGGAATCAAGATGAGCATTTAAGACAGTGGCTGGCACTGCAAGAGAAACAAGGTTCAATTTTTTTTTTTTTAAATTCTCTCTGACCCCAGAAACAAATACTAAGTATCAATAGATAGAGTTCTGGCCCCTGTGGGTCGTTTTCTTGTCTCTGAACAAAAGCTTTTACTTCTACACCATTGTGGACTGACGCTGAGAGATGCTCCACTTTTTACAGGAAGAAAGAAAGAGAAAAAAAAGTTCCCTGAGGCAAGCCACACAATAAAATAGGTTGAGGCCATCATCTCCTTTGCCTCACAGTCATTTCTGAGCCTTTTTGGCCTGTGTTGTTGATGGGCTGGGGAAGAGTCTTGCCCCCTTAACTGAGAATTACCAGGACATATGGTACAGCCCAGAGACCTGGGTAGACAGAGCAGTTCACAGTTGCTGCCCCGTGCTGGCTTCTTTCCACTCCGACAGCTTCACAAGCCGCTCAAGGCTCATGCTGGGGGCATATGCTTCTGGACTCTGCACTTACTGCCTGCAGCTATCAAGTCCTGCATTCTAATGGTAATTCGGCAATCTGCTCTGTGACAGCTCAGGGGGGCTGGATGACATGCGTGCTCCTGACAGGGACATCACTTTTATGAGACATTGCTTTCCCTG
>NC_034596.1:25645232-25646729 GCF_900095145.1 Mus pahari
GAGAGAGAGAGAGAGAGAGAGAGAGAGAGAGAGAGAGAGAGAGAGAGGATTCACAGAATAAAAATAGCAGACAGCCTTTCAAAATGAAACTCATTTTATACCCAGCAGAGCTATGTTTAAAAAGGCCTTTTCCTGTGGGATAAAAACTGTCTAACTTCCAGGCTGAGGTTTCAGAAACAGTTCTCTCCTCCCCAGTGATCCTGAAGGCCCCAGTCTTGGAGGCAGTGTGTTTGCACAAGGCCCAGGATGCATTTCATGTTTAGTTAGCTCTAAGCTCAGTTCCTAGTTGTGGAAAGGGAAATGAACAGAGAAAAAGAGAAAATAAATTCTGATTAAGCAATGAGGAGAATGTCAGTATTTTGTCTGCTGTGCACAGGCCCTTTCTGCCCCATTCTTGAGTTTGCATTTGCTGTTCATTGTTGCTGGATATACAACTGAATAATTGAAAAAGTACATGCACACACACACACACACACACACACACACACTTATAATCATTGTTGGAGAACATACACACAGAGACAAGAAGTAACGGTAAATTAGCATTTCATATCAACAGTAGCAGGCTATAGCCATGGGGTGGTGGGTACATATCACTGATGGAGCACAGAAATGAGCAACTAGAGAGGAAGACAAGAGGTTGTGGGCCTGTGGAGGGTAGGAGAGTCAGGCATGTTCAGACCAATAAAGAAAGAGATGGATCAGAGTGCTTTCGGTGTAATACCAAATTCTCGGAGATTTTCATTATAAACAAACCAATCCTCGGATATTAATTGGGTACCAGGATAGAAATGTGCCTTGCCAAGAAGACTCACCACCCTGCAGCCCCAAACAACACCCCTGGAACCAAAGGCATCTGTAATCGATCAAGTCTGAAACCCATCTCTGTCCATAAATTTGAATCAGGATGCTGCCACACAGAACTAGCTGGAGCTGAAGTCAAGCAGAAGGTGCCTGTGTCTAAGAAGATTCTACCTGCAAAGACTACAGAATTCAGCAAGGGCCCTCTAAAATCCCACCGGTGTGAAGCTGTCTGTAGGAGTCTCATGAACTTTAAGAAAGTCAGATCTCACTATATTCCCTTGGTGTCTGCTGTCCTGGAAAACTGTCTCTCACAGAGAACAGAGAAAACATTATTCTGTAGTCAATAAAAGAGTGTAGAGGAAAGGCAGGCGTGGTGGCGCACGCCTTTAATCCCAGCACTTGGGAGGCAGAGGCAGGTGGATTTCTGAGTTCGGGACCAGCCTGGTCTACAAAGTGAGTTCCAGGACTGCCAGAGCTATACAGAGAAACCCTGTCTCGAAAAACAAACAAAAAAAAGTGTAGAGAATTCATTGATGATGAATGATTCCCTGGTTTAAAGATGATGATTGGTGCCAAAAGTAAGGGATGCATTGACTCAGTTTCCACTTGGTTTTTATAACTGAGGGTCAGGATTTGATCACCCACCTAACCAATGATGAGCAAAGGAGGGAGGGAGGGAGGGAGGGAGGGAGG
>NC_034596.1:25646830-25705325 GCF_900095145.1 Mus pahari
TGGGGGAGGGAGGGAGATGGGGAAGGAGAGAGATTTGGTCACAGGCCACTAGGTCATAGAGAGGAATGAAACCTAAGTTTATCTTCCCCTTGTATTGGTTTGGTAAGGCTTCTGTCACCACATTGTCATCAGGAGAAAGAGAAGTTAAGTCCCATGCTCACAGGTGACAGCATGTTCCCCTATGGGTATGTCATCTTATATTCCTCCCATGCACTTCCTCTCATAAGGACACTCAGGTTGGATTTTAATCTAATCATGTCTTTAATGGTACTGTCACCATCGATGATCACATACTTAGTGGCTGTTAGTGATTTAATACACAAATACAAAATTTGTTGTGCTGGATTTTATCCCATAACCCACTTTCCATGAGGAAATACATCACTAATCCCCAAACACTCCTAGATATATGTGTGGAATTTTTCACTACTACCACATGTGATTTGAAACTTTGAGACCAGGTTTTTTTTTTTTTTTTTTCAGGAACCTGTTGTATCTTTAAATGAAACTTGATTTGCATGGATGGACAATGACACAATAGATGCACCACTTTAAAGTACACAGCCCTTTCTTTTCCTTTTCCTATATCCATAATGTACAACCACTGCTACTATTTCCAGAACATTTAGTAGACATATAAAGCTACTGCATATCTGTTTCAAGTCACACAGCATCATGCCTCCTCAATGGCCCTTGGAAATTACCTTTCTTCCTCATATGCACCTGCTCTAGATTTTCAAAATGTGGAGTCATGAAGAGAATTGTCTCTTTGTCTGACCTTTTAACTTAGCTGGCTTGCTAAGGGTTAGAGCAAGCCTTGGAACTTTATTTTTATCTCCATTCTAATGGTACCCCATTCTCTATGTCTAGCACATCTGTCAGTGGGTGGGCTTGGGCACCACTTCCATGCTTAGGTATATAATACCACTATATACACACCCAAAGTCAAGGTTTGGTTATTTTCAGCAGTAGGTGCTTTCAAATCTCTTTTGTATATACAGAGGACTCAAATCCTCATTCTACTGCTAAAATTGAACTTTGTCTTTTTTTGAAAATGTATGTGTATGTATGTATGTATGTGTGCGTGTGTGTATGTATGTATGCATGTATGTGTGTTTGTGTGTATGTAGAGGGGAGGGTTATGTGCACATGAGTGCAGGTATTCTTAGAGGTCAGAGAAGGACATTAGTTCTCCTGGAACTGAAGTAGCAAACAGTTGTGAGCCCCCCAGCATAGCTGTTGGGAGATGAACTCAGATCTCTGTAGGAATGGGACCTCCTTGAGAGTCAAGTGTCTCCTGAACCTGCAAGTTGTATTTTGACAGGCTGCAAGATGTTTTTCAAAAATGGCCACACTGTGCAGTGTTCTTTCTCATGCCAGGAATGCACAGTAATGGTCCATGCCAGCTCTTGCTGTCCCAGGCCATCCTGGGGAGTGTAGAGTGAGCTTTTCCATGTGGTTTTGATTGCCACATTTGTAGTGAGCAAAACTGTCCTTGGATGAGGTCACCTTTGCACTATCCTCATTTCTAACCCCATGCATCATGTATCTGTCCACATGTCAGCACCACACAGGCATTGCTGCTCCTTCTCAATGTGTCTGCAATTAGGGTGTCTGGCTTCTCTAATTCTGTTCTTTGTCAGGATTGCCTTGGCTCCTCGGAGCCTCTGCAATTAATTCCACATGAGCTTGGGGACCGGTTTTTCCTTCAAACCCACTCTCATCAAAAAATGTGCTGAGGATAACTATGGAGCAGGGAGAAAAGCAGAGAACATCAAATATGTGCAAATTTGGTAGTAATAAATAAAGTCATTGCATCAGGACTCAGCGGCTGAGAGTTCAGGGCTAACCTGAACTTTATCCAATGAACTTCAGGCTTGCTTAGGCTCTTCACTGAGTTCTTGTCCCTAACTCACAAGAAAGAAGAAATGCAGAGTCAGACTGTTTGCAGACTTTGTCATTTTGTAAGTAAAGAAATAGCAGCACACAAACCAGGAGTTATAATATGGCTGAAGTAAAGAAGTACCTCTGTATACTGTTAGTTTTTAGGTTGGTATTCAGATAACAGAGAGAATCTCTCCTATAATACAAAACACTAAAGAGTCAGCAAAGTAGATCATAGGAGGAGACTGTCTCCATGAGGCAGCCCAAGGAAGGTCTACAGACAAGGCTGAAGTACATTGTGTGTATAAACCATAGAGCCATGCCCTTGCTTTCTTTACAAAGCAGAGCCTAGGAGCTTCTAGTCTTTCTGATAAGCACAGCAAAAATACATTTCAGATTCAGCTCAGGTTCCAAACTGACCGAAGCAACATTGACTCTGTCCAGACACGTCTGAGTAAAAAATAAACAAATAAATAAATAAATAAATAAAACACGACTTCTATCGCTGTTAATTTTCTATTGCTGGCTAATTTTGTGACTTTTATCTCTCTCCTTCAGGACACAACATACATTTTAAAGAAAAAAAATCATAAGAAAGATTGAAAATGGAAGGGAGATCACCACAATGGATAGGCAGAATTATGATTCCAGTCTGTGGAGGAAAAAAACAACAGAGTAGGAAAGAACTAATAATCTCTCCATAAATAAAGAAGGCTTGCCATAAATTGAAAGGGAAAATGCTGACTAACAGCACTGTCTATAGCTACATCTCCATGTGTGTATATATAAACATTAGTACAGGAATGAGCTAAAAATTAAAATAACCACCAAGTAGAGCTCAAGTTATCAAGGTTAAAGACAGACATCTCAGAACACGCATAGAATGTATTACTTCCAACTGTGGTTAGAGAATCAATCTTCTTATTGGGGCAGATTCTGTTACTGTAGAAATAGCCATATCCAAAATCCTAAGAATAAGGAACTTTGAGTGCTCACTTGTACTCAGCATCTATAACAACCTTCCCAGCCTTCCCCATGAGCCTCAGGGAACACTGAGAGAGAGGTAGTGGAGAGAAGGTAAGAAAGGCAGAATGCTGTGAAATGCTGTTTTCTGGAGATGGCTTGACCACTGCACAATGTGAGCTCGAAGCAGCTGCAGTTGCCAGCACAGGGTGAAGCCACTAATCAACCCTCTGTTCTGGAGAAGGGGGGAGATTAAGAGCTCCCACCAGTAGCTGGAAAAATCTGTGGGCAGTTTATGGCTAGTGAAGGAGGAATCGTAAGTGTAGATGTAATCCATGGTACGTTGCCCATCCGCGGGTGGATGGTCTCCCACCTGTGTGCCTATCAGCAGTTGGTAGGTTAAAGTAAGTCAGTCAGTAAGTAAATACACAACTTTGGGAAGGTCATGTCATGGAGGGTCCCAGTCCTGGTGGGAATTAGAGTGAGGAGTGCATATAACCAAGATATATTGTATGCCCCTATGACCATTTAAAATAAGAAGAAATAGTTACCAAGGTAACCCAATCAAAACTACATTGACAATCCATCTCAATGAAGTGGCTATCATCAAGAACACAAAACAAAATGTTCTGGTGGGTACGTAGGGAAAATGGAACCCCTACACACAGCTGATGACAATGTAAGTCAAACTAGTCACTGTGGAAATCAATATGGTGGTCAGTAAACTAATAAAAATACCCTGTGACCCAGCTAAACTATGCACTCTTCCCAATGAGCAAGTTATGAATAGTGTTTATGGATCTATTATAGAGTAAAAGAACTTTTTCATGTATATGTATATCCAAAGGAGTACTACTTACACATAAAGAAAATAAAATTATATAGCCTGCAAGAAAATAGATGAAACTGGGTTGAAGATGAAAAAGGAAAACACTGTGTAAGTTCTCATTTTTAAGATTGGAGAGCACAAGGGGACTGTTAATAGAAAGGAACTTTGGGGAGCTGAGCAAGGTTGATGAGGTGGTAAACATGAGCCAAGCACATCGCACAGCAGCATTCCTCAACCCATAGGTCGTGACTCTTTGGGGTTACATGTCAGATATGCTGCACATCAGATATTTACATTACAGTTCATAACAGTAACAAAGTTAAAGTTATGAAATAGCAACAAAATAACTCTATGGCTGTGGGTCACCACAGCATGAAGAACTGGATTAAAGTCTTGCACTGCTAGGAAGGTGGAGAACTGTTGTTTTCAAGGAAGAAAACTTTGTTTTGGACAATTAGTAGATGTGGACAAAGGAAGGAAAACCATTAATGTAAAGTAACTTCTCAAATGAAAGTATTTTCTTTAAACCAAAAAAGTTTAATATCAAAGAAAACACAATGACTAAAAATCATAAAGAATGTATCATAATATGAATAGTTCTTATGATACAGGCACAAAGTGAAGATATGTGTATTACAGTAACAAGTGGAATTACATATTTAAAATTCTGAAAGAAAATAATTGTCCACTTACTATTGATACTTACCCAACTGATTACTATGTGCAGCAAAGTTACCTTAAGAATCAATGCAGATATGAAGAACTTCAAGATAAGCATAAACCAAGGAAATTAAGATGAACGTACAGACATCCTGTGAAATATTTATATCCGATCCCAATCAAGAATAATGGTAAGAGACAATCATGGGAGAATGAGAAACAAGAAATAACACTGGGAAGGTGGTAAATAAGAAAATGAGAGTTAGTTATAAATTAAGGATGGCCAACATAGCAATCTGCCTAAACCTCATTATGAAAAATAGTTTAAATTAACACAGTCTATTCTAGATGCCATAAGAAAGACAGCAAAATGGCAAGACATAGTCTAAAAATATATATAAATATTGAAACTGAATATTAATTAAAAGCCACAAGATATATGACTAAATTGAAAAGTCCAGGGCTAGCAATATACTTCCTGCAAGAAACTCGTGTCTCAGGATATGATACAGACTGATGATGAAATGACAGACTGTGATATAGGAAGTAAATGTATCCATCAGGATAAGACACAGACTGACAATGAAATGACAGACTGTGATATAGGAAGTAAATGGGTCCATCAGAAATCAAGAATAGCTATAATTGGATGGGGATTTAGTTCAGTGGTAGAGCACTTGCCTAGCAAGCGCAAGGCCCTGGACTCGGTTCTCAGGTCTGGGGAAAAAAGAAAAAGAAAAGAAAAGAAAAGAAAAGAAAAGAAAAGAAAAGAAAAGAAAGAAAAGAAAAGAAAAGATTAGCTAAAATAGCTATAATCACATGGGACAAACAACAACAATAAAAACCTTCAAGACAAAATAAATTGGTAGAGACAAAGAAATGATACTTAAAAGAAAACTATATAGTAATTGAATATTGTGGTATCTGGATTTATGAAACAATCACTAGTAGATATAAAGGCCAAGACAAAATGAATATAATAGAAGGAATGACTTTAGTACCACATTCTCACTTATAAGTAGATTACCCAGACCAAAGAAATCAACATCTGAAATAATTATGCCATATCTATTGCCAATAGAATTCTGAATGCATCTCAAATAATTGCGCTACAGATGGATTTAATATATTTGTAAAGAGCATTTCATCCAAGAAGATATGAATCTTTTTCTTACCCATGAAACATTTTCCGCAGTAGATAATATATTACAAGGAAATATTAACAAGTGCAAACAAAATGCCATGTGTAAATATTTGGTAATCACGTAGCAAAACCAGCACTCAACAACAACAGGAACTACAGAAAATACACCAGTGTGGAGATCTGACGATAGATTTCTGAATGATTTGTGATTGAAGAAGTCAAAAGAGTTCAAATTCGGGCTGGTGAGATGGCTCAGTGGGTAAGAGCACCCGACTGCTCTTCCAAAGGTCTGGAGTTCAAATCCCAGCAACCACATGGTGGCTCATAACCATCCATAACAAGATCTGACGCCCTCTTCTGGAGTGTCTGAAGACAGCTACAGTGTACTTACATATAATAAATAAGTAAATCAAAAAAAAAAAAAAGAGTTCAAATTCTCTAAACTCAAATGGAAATGGGAACACAGTGTTCTAGAACATGTGGCCAGAGCCAGTTCCATACAAAGGGAGTTTATAGATGTGAATGTCTACATTGAAGACATCTAGATCTTAAATAGATAGCCTAATGAGGAACGCCATGTTTCTAAACAAAACAGACTAAATGTATGTCCCACAGAAGGAAGGGCATAACTAAAGTCACAGAAAAAAGAAAAGAAAAGGAAAGAAAAGAAACTGAAATAAAACACCATTAAAGCAAGGAACTGATTTAATGACAAACAGCACTCACATATGATCAAAGGAGAAAAAGACCTGAATAAATTGGTGATTAAAAAAATGAAAATTATAATGGATGTCAATTAACTCTTCACGATACTCTGATATGTCTAACAAAATGGAAAATCTAGAAGGAACAAGAAAATTTTGGATGGGTATGAACTATCAAACATGAAACAAAAGCTCTGAAGAACTTAAGTAGACAAAATGGAACTCATGAGATCAAAGTAGCAAAATTCCTCCCAAAAACTAAAAGGTCAGCACTGAATCTGGTTTAGATAAGTTTCATCTAAATTTACTTTAAAAAAAAAAATAGCGATTTAAGACATTGTTAACAGGTTTGCAATGGAGCCTTGAATTAATTAAAAAATTATTATGCAGCCTCAAACATTTGATGATCTGTGTGCTGGGCTTGCAGGCACGTTCTACCATACCCAGCTAACCAGACCTTTGAAGAGCTAATACTCTTGAAGCCATTCCATACAATAAAAATTAGATGTAGTATTCTAAATGCTTTATATAAAGCCAGTATTTCTTCCTTCTGCCTCCAAGCACACAGGTATACACACACACACATACACACACACACACACACACACACAGAGAGAGAGAGAGAGACAGAGACAGAGACAGAGACAGAGACAGAGACAGACAGAATTATACTAATATCATGACGCATACTGATTTAAATATTATTAGCAAAATATTTGCCTATAGGGTTTAACATCACACAGAAAAAAAACATAAGTCATGATAGAGGTGGTTTTTTTCAAGGCCACAGGATATTTCAGCATCTGAAAATGAATAATCACAATATAGCAAATAATTAAAGACAATAACAAGATCATATCAATAAATGCAGAATATAGCCTTTAAAACAATTCAGTATCCTTTCTAAACAAAATTCTGGAATTAATGAAGTTTAGAAAGACCACACCTTAACATATTCCAAGAGAGTGCCATATATTTGACCACTTGCATGCAGACACACACACACACACACACACACACACACACACACACAGGAGACAAAAGAGTTCAAATACTCTAATCTCAAATGACATATACAAAAATCAATTCAAAAGTCAGTCGAAGATCTGAAAGTAAGGTCAAACTTTGAGAGCACAGATGAAGCATTATGGGAAGTGGGAGAAGCAGTAGAGGGAACAGAGGGAACAGTGGGGGAAACAGAGGAAGCAGTACGGAAAATGGAGGAAGCAGCAGGAAAAGAGAGGAAGCAGTAGAGGAAACAAAGAAAAAAGGGAAATAGGAAACAATAAGGAAAACAGGAAATAGTGGGGGAACAGAGGAAACAGTGGGGAAACAGGAAATTGTGGGGGAACAGAGGAAGTAGTAGGGAAAACAGAGGAAGCAGTTGGGGAAACAGGAAACAATAGGGGGGACAGAGGAAATAGTAGAGGAATCAAGGAAGCAGAGGGAGCAGGAGGGAAAACAGAAGAAGCAGTGAGGGAAAGAGTAAGGGAACAGAGGAAACAGCAGTGGAAACAGAGGAAGCAGTAGGGGAAACGGGAAGCACTTTATAGAATATTGGCATGGGTGATGGTTTCTGGGGTAAGACTCCAATAGCTCCAGAAACACAACAAGAATTGACTGAGAAGATGCAGTCCAGTTCCAAAGCTTCTGCACAGTAAAGAAAACAATCAATAGAATGAAGAGACTGCCCATATAACAGGAGGAAGAGTCTGACAACCATTCATATCACAGGAAATTAGCATCCTAGATATAATGAATATATTAGGGAATTTAACACAACCAAGTTGGCATCAAAATGGGTAAGACTAGTGCATGCTTCTCAGAAGAAGTTCAAATGAGTCGTAAGTCTATGAAGGAATATAAACTATACCAATCTTACTCCAATCAGAGGGCTATCGTACACAATAAGGAAATAAATAAACGATTAAAATATGACACACATCAGAAAGGCTGTAGAGATGAGTAATCTTCTACACTGTTGTTTGGAAGATAAGTTAGCCCAGTCCTGTGGAGAGCAGTTGGAACTTCCTCAAAGAAATGAATATACAAATAGAATGATTCAGTCATACAGCTTCAGTGGATGCATCCAAAGGGAATGAACTCAGCAAAGGAAGGGTATACAGATACACATGTGTGTATACATACACATACATAAACACATACACAGTACACATACATATGCAACATACACATACATAAACACATACACAGTGCACATACATATACAACATATACAATACATAAANACATACATCATATACATACACAAGTACATGAATACACACGCACATACAAGCAAGCACACATACACCTATATACATACATATATTATATGCTCTTCATGGTATTTTTAACAGAAGGCAACACAGTAATCAGCCTTGGTTCCTGTGCTTGCTAGTTCTTGTCAACATTATGCAGCCTAGAGTCATTTGTGAAGAGAGAATCACAATTGAAGACTTGCCTCCATCACACATGTGGGCATGTGTGTGACACATTTCTTGAATAATGGTTGATTTTAGAGGGACTAACCCACTGTGGCTAGTGCCACCTCTAGGCATGTGGTTATAGACAGAACCCACACCATGAGCAGGCTTCCTCCACACTCTCTGCTTTCAGTTCCTGCCTTGAGGTTCCTGCTTCATGCTCCTGTGCTGAGTTGCTCCGATAATGAACTGTACCTGCAAGCCAAAGACCTTTTCCTGCCCAAGCTGGTTTGGTCAAAGTGTCTTATCTCAGAGGAGAAAGTTAAACAGGACAGTTTCTGGGACTAGATTAAGGAAAAGGAAATGTAATAGCCCAGCATGACAGAGCGTCAGCCCATCATAAAGATGCAAATCATGTAATCTGCAAGAAAATGCATCACACTGAAGAACATCAGACTAAGCAAAATGAGCCTTACACTGAAAAGCAAGTTGTTCATGTTTTCATCTATCTATATGTTTCTCTAAATGGTTTGAAATAAATGGGTAAGGAAGGGGTGGGGAGGATTGCACCAAATCAAGGCAACAGGAGAAAGCACAGATTACAGTATTGCTAAAAAGTCAACTTTAATTTTGTTAAACAGTCATAGTTTGTTCAACTTGTCTTTAACTAGATTGAGAAAGAGATGGGGAATAATTATGGAAAGCATAAATAAAATAGCTAAAAATTGATGAATTTGGACCTTCTTGCAAATTTTATCTTACGTACAGCATTCTTTATAATTGCCATCCTCATAGTTTCTGCATTTTGCCAATCAATGTGGAGATTTTTGCTAGTTCATCTCTTTAAAATAAAATAAAAAAAATAAATAAGGGTTGGCAAATCTAGTATTGTTTGCCAGGTTTTCACATTGATTAACCTTAATACGTATCTAAGGCTACTCTCAAAACTTGGCTCAGTCGCCCTGTATCATTCCCTGCCTCTGCTGAGACAAGCTATCATATTCTTAATGGTGGAAAGTGCAGAGTGCATATACATTGATTCCTTCAGAGAGTTCCAGAGGTTAGAATGCTGAAATTGATGTTCCTGGAATAAAACTCAAAGCACTGGGGGAGGGACACATTTTTCTGGAGCTCTGAGGATAAATTGTCATCCTGCTTTTCCCAGTTTCCAGAGGATGCCCATGACCTTCACCTCAGGAACTCACTTCAAGAACAACAACAGGTAGAGTTAGTCTCATTTAGCTCCCTCTGGTCATCTGTCTGTTATCCAAGCTTACCCTCTGACAATGGCAGTCTGGACCTCTACCACTTCTGAGGGCTTCCCTCTTGATGAGGTCACTCTATTTACCCATAACTATCTTCATCCCTATGAGCAGCATATGAAACATCTATTTTTATTGCTGAGATAAAGCACCATGACTTCGACTACTTATAGTAGGAAGAAATTATCAGAGGGTTACAGTTCCAGATAGGTAGGAGGCAATCACCATCAAGCTGAGAGTATGGAAGCAGGCAGGCAGGCATGAAGCTGAGAGCATACATCTGGTCCACAAGCAGGAGTCAGATAACTGGGAATAAATAGATAACTGGGAATGGTATGGGCATTTGAAACTTCAAAACCCATCCCTAGGGACACACCTCCTCCAATAGGGCCACACTTAATCCTTCCTAAGCAGTTTTACCAACTGGGCACTGATCATTCAAACAGATAAGTCCATCTGGGCTGTTCCCACTAACGCCACCACACTGCCTTTTCCAATTGTAAAGTCTGGTGATATTACTTTCCATAGTTCTTGGAAACAATATTCAATGCATGTTGATTAACAATCTCAGAATCAATTCCAAGCTGTGTGGCTGTCACTAGGGAAATTTTAAGATTATCCCAGGATATGTACAACTGTTGCTGACTATGATTCACACACGCCCCATGAGTTATTGTGAACAACCCCTAATAATCACCATGCTTTTGTCTACTGCCTGCATCTGTCACCTTGCATGGAGATTGCCCCACTTTTCCTGTTCCCCTCTGTCTCTATGAGTTGGCACACACCATTTCTTAGCTGCTCTGGGTCTTTTTCCACAATGCGTTATAGGATTTTCTACTGTGTATGTGTCACCTACCGGTAGATGCGGATGTTTAGTTCCTTCTAAGATGGTTACAGAATCATATGTATCTATTAGTTGAATGCGTTACCATTGGGAGAGTCTCAGTCAACACTTGACTCCTGCCTGTGCATCCCTTGAGGTGCATACATTTTCCTAGGAACACTTTATTTCTTTCGATTTTTAAACACTTCAATGTGTGTGATGGCGATCAGACTTGTGTCCCAGTCCCACTTTATGTGTTCCAATCAGTAATGTGCTAGACAGTTCTTTTCTGTTATTCTTTTGTGACTTCCCATTGTCTGAACATGCTCAGAAAGGGTCTACACTTTTCAACAGTGCTTGTATTTGATGCCAATACTGTTGCTTCGTGCTGCCTTGAGGAAGAAGATGTGCAGGACAAGAGTTGTAAATGGAGGATAAAAGGTGACACAATGCACCCCAAATTTAGCCAGTGACCAAAATAGACAAAACTGAGCTGTGTGTGGCTAGGAAGTAGGAATCATGACACTCATGACCACTGTCGTGACAGGACAAACGTTAAGGATGAATCAGCAGCACTGGAAGGTCCAACTTTGAGGAATTTTTGTTCTTTGTGATTTATTTGTTCTCCAGCCAACAACAGCTACTTCCTAGGAAAAATGTTTCTCTCCTCTGTGATGCAGTGTTAATTGTCAACATGACAGAATCTAGAAACTCCTGGGAGATGGAGTTTTAGACATGCGTGTGCGCGTGTGGGGTGTGTGTGTGTGTGTGTGTGTGTGTGTGTGTTGGGGAGGGTATCTTAATTTTGCTAATTGTGGTAATGGGTAGCATCATTTCATGATCTGGATCCCAAACTGGATAAAATAGATAGAGTGAGCTTCTGTTCATTGTTTTCCTTCTTCTGACTGGACATAATGTGACACTGGATTGCTGTCCTGTGACTTCCCTGATATGAAGAACTATAACCTATAACTTCAATTTAAATAAACTCTTTTCCCCAGTTGGGGGATGGGGCCATCCACTCATCTCTAAATTCTTAACCCAGAAGAAGGGCTCCTGTCTAAAGGAAATACAGGGACAAAATGTGGAGCAGAAACTGAGGGAAAGGCCATCCAGAGACTGCCCCGCCTGGGGATCCATCCCATATACCAGAACACTATTGTGGATGCCAAGAAGTGCTTGCTGACAGGAGCCTGTTATAGCTGGCTCCTGAGGGACTCTGCCAGAGCCTGACAAATACAGAGGTAGGTGCTCGCAGCCAACCACTGGACTGAGCACAGGACCCCAAGGGAAGAGTTAGGGAAAGGACTGAAGGAGCTGAAGGGGTTTGCAAGCCCATAGGAAAAACAACAATATCAACCAATCAGAACCCCCCCCTTCCCCAGAGCTCTCAGGGACTAAACAACCAACGGAAGAGTATACACAGGGAGGGATCCATGACTCCAGCTGCATATGTAGCAGAGGATGGTATTGTCTGGCATCAATGGAAGGAGAGGCCCTTGGTACTGTAAAGGCTTGATTCCCCAGTGTAGGGGAATGCCAAGGTGGTGAGGTGGGAGTGGGTGGGTGGGAGGGGGAGCACTCTCATGGAAGAAAGGGGAGGGAGAATGGGAGAGGAGCTTCCAGGGAGGAAACTGGGAAAGGGGATAACATTTAAAATGTAAACACATAAAATATCCAATTAAAAAAATAAAAATAAAAAATTCTTTCTCACCTAAGTTGTTTTGTCAGTGTATTTTATCACCACAACAGGGGAAAAAAAAAATGAGACCTCTTCCTCCAAAAATCTCAGGTGTTGACAGGGTCTCTCCTTGACATTGGCACAAGGCTTACGCTCTCCAAAGAGTAGTAAACTTAAAGGAAGTGGGATGTCACTCCTGGTCACAGACTTACACTAGAAATTTTGTGGAGAAATTATGGCATTGTTCAATGCTGACTCTGAGGGTGGGTAGGACTTAGAAATTCTGCCTTTCCTGTGATGAAGAGGCAGAAGAGCCCCCACAGCCTTCCCTAGGCTCACACAGCTAGGAAAGACCAGAACTGAGGCTTGATTTGTTTCCTGCACTCAGGAGGCTATCCTGCCTTTTTTCTAATTGCCAGGTGAGAAATCCTTACAAACCCAAACAGAGGAGGGAGCTATGTGTTAGGGCCTCCTATGACCCCTATTCGCCATTCAAAGTCTTTGTATGCCAGCCATGATCTGTAGCTAAGTAGCTAGTTGGAAGCCATCCTAGGTTACACAGAGAGACTACATGAACGAAATCAGACAATCAAAAGCCGGGATTTGAAACCTCTGACTTGAGTGGAACCTACAGCGTTTGTGTTCCATAGCTTATGTCCTTATGTCTGACTTCTCCCGACCTACTTTTATACTGTGTCTGCCTGTAACTTACCTGATTATGTGGTCATTAACAGATGGCATATCTATCAGCGAATCTTCCCATCTCTCGTTCCATGATGCTTATGGATCAAAGAAGACTAGAGAGCTCAGGGCAGAAAGTATCAGGGCTTCCCTCCTCACAACCCCAGTGCTGACCTCGAATTGCTTCACACAAGTACTGATTAAACGCTCACTCTGAGATGGAGGCATGTGTACAGAGGTACACACACACACACACACACACACACACACACACACACACGAGGGCAGAAGATCTTCATGAAGATGTCTCTCAGCTTTTCTTGGCTGTTCTAGGCAATAATTCTCATATGATTTATGGCACTGTTGACACACTAGTGGCTTTTGTTTGTAATTCCAGACAAAATAAAGATATGGGCTGAAGAAAATGACCCACAAAAGCGAAAAGCGTTGACTCTGGCTTGACTCATTTATGCCAGATGTCAAATTGAAGACACTCGAGATTCAACTCCTGTTTCTTGCCTCTGAGCTATTTATGTGGCACAGTCTTGTGCTCTTAAATACTTTCAGCTCTTTTTTTTTAAAAAAAAATAAAATAAAAAAATAAAAAAACAAACTTGCAAGGATCAAGAGATAAGACTTTGTAGCTTCTGAAGTTTAGGATCAGCCCCAATCAGTGCGATACCATATGACAAGGGACATTTTTGAATGAAAGAAAGTTGCTCAGGTTTAGTGGTCTGTCGACATCTCCAAGCCTTGATCCCTTCCCTTGCTCAACTGCCTTCCAGTCACAAACTGAAGGCAACATGTGCCGTGTGTCTGTAATTATGTTCTATATACAATGTTATATATAATTATATATTATATAATATATAAAATTGTATAAATTAAAATATAGATTACATCTAACCTGATAATCACAATATCTTTTCAAGATCTTAAAATCTGGATGGAAATGGAATGTTATTGTATTTTATTTTATATTGCTTTGTTAGTGTGTGTGTGTTTGTGTGCGTGTCTCTGTATGTATGTGTATGTGTTCTGTTCACTGAGGTTATCCTATCATAACTATCTTTTAGAACTTTTTTCAATGAAATTTTGAGCAGTTACTATTGCTACAGATTGAAGATTTCTAGGATGGGAGGATTCCTCGTTGTAATGAATTAACCTCACATCCCATCTTGTTTGAAATGTTTGAAAAGCTTTTCAGACCATTACATGACTTGATCCATGGTAGGGACAGTAGGCATCAACTGTCACATAATTAAAGGTGCTAAATAATGCTCAGACTGACTGGGTGACTTATCTAGAATCCTATAGGCTGGGATCATATTGCTGTCAAGTCTGACCTTTAGGATGCTTTTTTCACTGAAATGCAGATAAGTCCTTGCTTTCCATGTTGCTAGAGGGCAGAACAGGAGAGAGCCTTCTCATCTGCTCCATGCCCTGAACTCCTTCCAGCTCGGGACCCCCACCAGCTTCTCAGCCATTCATTCACCTTATAATCCTGCTATCTTCCTTCCTCCCTCTCCCTCTCCCTCTCCTTCTCCCCCTCTTTCTCCCTCTTCCCCTCCCTCTCCCTCTCCCATTAGCTCTCCCCCTCTCTCTTCATTCTCACTATATTTTCTCTATTGTCTATTTCCTGATATTCTCCTCTTTCACACAGATAGCCCTGGTCAGTTCCAGTCTACTGGCCATATTCAGTCTCCTTATTTCTCTCTCTGCTCTGGGTATGCCCAGATGCTTCTAGCTGGTCATGCTCCCATATCCACAATAAATAAGTCCTCTTACCCATACCATGAATAGGTCATATTGTCAGTTTATACACCGTGCAACCCTGAGGACTGAGAGGAGTCCCTAGAACCAGAACCAGGTAATACAGATATGCATAGTGGTCTGTGCTTAGAATTCCAGTGCTTGGGGAGCTAAGACTGGCTTCCAGGGGCCACCTGGGCCAACCTGTCTAGCCTGCTTGATGAACCCCTGGCCAAGTAAAAGACTCTGTCTATAAATAAGTAAGCAAACAGTAGCTGGCACTAATGGAAGGACAGTGGAGGCTGATCTCTGGCTCCACTCACACAGGTCCACACACATGAACAGACAAGCATATGTGTGTGTGTACACACATACACGCCCATGCGGGCATGCATGCACACACACACACACACACACACACACACACACTGAGAGGGACAGAGACAGAGACAGAGACAGAGACAGAGACAGAGAAGCAGGCAGAGAAGGCAGGAAGAATAATCTTTCTCTAACTGCAAGCAGGGACTTGGCTGTTATCGTTTGCTTCCTTTCTCACAGCTGGGACAGGCTGCTTCACAGTTGTCTTAGAGGTTCTGGTGCTGTGATGACACACCATGACCAAAACGAGAGCTTCGGAGAAAAGTGTTTATTTGGCTTGCACAGCCACATCATAGTCCATCGTTGGAGGCAGTCACCACGAGAGGAACTCAGATGGGGCTGGAACCTGGAGTCAGGAGCTGATGCAGAGGCCATGGAGGGGTGCCACCTATTGCCTCACTTCTCCTGACTTGCTCAGCCCACTTTCTTATAAGAACCAAGGACTTCCAACCCAGGGATGGCACCACCCACAATGGAGAGCTGGGCCCTCCCCCATTGATCACTGATCTAGAAAGTGCCATAGCTTGGTTCAAATGCAGCCTTTACATAAACCCACTGCTATATAAAGCACACACCAGCCTCCTTACACTTGCTGAAGGAGGAGCAAGGTCGTTTGGTATGACATCATGGTTGACTTGACATAGACACTGAGAGTATCGGGAACCTGGCAAAGATCATTCGCTGGCAAGAAGGGACCCTGGGGGAGCACTTCGTGTTGCCTTCCATAAGAAGGGACCCTGGGGGGCACTTCGTGTTGCCTTCCGGGCTTCTGCCCTGCATCATGGGGTCAGAGAAACTTTCCCCAGAAACCTATCTCATTTTTCTCAAACAAAGAATAAATGGCAGCCACAACTATGATAAAGGTTTGATAAGGAGGACCTTAGGGGGATTTCAAGGAATAGATATTTTTTTAAGACTGGTGAAAGGAAAGTTTCGAATCTAAATTTAAGCCGGGCATGGTGGCACACGCCTTTAATCCCAGCACTGGGGAGGCAGAGGCAGGCAGATTTCTGAGTTCGAGGCCAGCCTGGTCTACAAAGTGTCCTGTCCAGGACAGCCAGGGCTATACAGAGAAACAACAACAACAACAACAAAAAATCTAAATTTAGAGCAGGCTAGGGAAAGACTTTGAGAAAGCCTAGCAAGTGGGACAAGTAGGCATAGCCTGGGCCTTCAGGATGATGAGGGCTCAGAGAAGCAAGGTGGCCACTACCTGGACCTGCAAACTGCATTGAACTTAAGCAGGGGTCACAATCATGGTTTGTGGGCTTTGCAGTGGGGTCTCAGCAATGGGTATGCAGGACATGCTAAGAGTGTAGTGACGACTCATAGAAAGTGTGAATGTGGAGTGAAAGCCACATCCATAGGAATTAGACCTACCATTCTGTTCCATTTCAACTCACCATCCATGGTTCCCACAAGCTAAGATTCATCTAGTTCCTCTTCCTTCTCTACCAGTTTTCATTTTCTCAGGCAGGCTTCACATGGTCTGCAGTGTTATTTCCCCACTAAAATCAAAATAAAAATAAAAATGTAATTATCTAAATGTATTTCTCTATAGAGTGACTGCGAGTTAACAAACAGAAATACCCACATGAGTTTAGAGTCTTTCATAGTTACTGCTTAGAGAGAGGCCTTGGCTACTGTCTTAAGGTTTTTATTTCTCTCAACAAATGCTATGGCTAAAGAAATGTGAGGTGAGGAAGATTTATTTGGCTTTGGTGTGGGATCCCAATCTGTCCTTGGGGCACAGGAATTCAAGCAGGATTCTAGGGACAAGAACCCAAGCAAAGAGCATGAAGACCATGTTGCTTGCTGGCTTTCTTCCCATGGTTTTCTAATACAACCTCACCAATAGGAGGACTGTCCACAGGGCATTAATTATGAATCATTAATCAAGAAAATGACCCCCCACAGACTTGCCAACAGGCCAACGTAATGGAGACATTTTCTCAGTTGAGTATCTTCTTCCCAAACAACCCTACAAAAAACAAAAACAAAAACAAAAACAAAAACAAAAACAAAAACCCTACCTAGGACAGCTACTGTGCTGACTCGGGGTACTTGCTCAATGTCTGAGGAATTTTTGAGATTTGATGGGTGACTTGAAACTGATCAGAGTGTTTGCACTGGATAATGCGACACACTAGAGCCTTCCCAGCTCTTGGAGAGCCAGGTTACTAGAACATGGTTGGTAGAAGTCTGTATACAATTTATGTTAAAAAAAAGTATACAGGCTTGGAGAGATGGCTCAGCAGTTAAGAGCACTGACATTCTCACAGAGGACCCAGGTTCAGTTTCCAGCACCCACATGCTGCCTCACAACCATTTGTAAACTCTGTAACTACATTTTCAGAAAACTGGATGCCTTATACTGGCTTTCGGGGGTACCAGGCACCCATGTGGTTCACTTACATACATGCAGGCAAGCACTCATGTGCACAAAATAAAAACAAATGTAAAGATAAAATGAGAGTATAAAAGAGTTAAATTGAGGTATTTTACAGAGTTTTATTTGTGTTTGGGAAGGATATTTATATATATGTACCAACATATATATGTATTTATGTATGACAAAAATTGAAAAGAAAAAAAAAAGGCATGCCCAAACCATCATTTTGTTTCTATCTACAGCATTAAAAAAACCTGTAATTTCATGTGTATAAATGATGCAAATTTGTTTGAACAAGTTAGCTCATTGTTCTTGTTCCCCCACCTGTCTCAGTTCTTTTTCTCTCACTATTGCAAAATATCTGCTGCTGGTGAGTTATAAAGAAAGGTTTCTATCATTTCTTGGTTCCGGAGGCTGGAAAGTCCAAATCATCAACATATAGTAATGTTGTGTCTCCTCCTCCTCCTCCTCCTTCTTCTTCTTCCTCTTCCTCTTCCTCTCCTTCTCCTTCCCGTTCCCCTCCTTCTCCTCCTCCTTCTCCTCCTCCTCCTCCTTCTCCTTCTTCTTCTTTTTCTTCTACAAAAAAAAAAAAAAAAAAAAAAAAGCCTAAAGCAGCTTTGACTTATGGTTGAAAGCTCAAGTGCAGGACAGTACTGAGGTGGGGTCATGTCCCTGACTCCCACTGCATTCCTACAAGAACAGAATTAGTCCACTTTGGGGAGGTTTGTTCTGGTACACACATGCCTTCTGAGGGTTCCTCCCATTATAGTTATCCTTGGAACTAAGCTTCAGCCTGAGCTTTGGGGGGACTATATTCAAACCAGATATTCCTTGACAAGTATGACCAGACTCCATCACCTTCATAGGGTCCTTGTGTTGAGCACATCCACGTATCTCTGAGTTAAAAACTTCCTTCCCGTATACTGTTCAGGGCCACTTAGATCCAAGAAAACCGGTGGCTTCCCATTTATGTTCCTTTTCCCTGCATGTGCCTACCAGCATAACCTAGTCTGTCTCTTGGGATATTCATGATGAGCTATGCTGGAGAGGAAATGGGGTGTCTGAGTGGCAGCCAACACCCCTCCCTAATAGAAAGGAGAGGCAAACATGTGTACAAGGAGAAGGGAATCTGAGGTCTGAAATCAGCGTGGGCACAAACTCCTGGGAAGACTGAAGAAGGTTGTCAGCAGAACTTAGAGGAGACTCTACATTGTTCCTCCATAGACTCAAGCTACCACAGAACCTCAGAGTTATGAGCATAAGCAAAAAGCATGGTCCATGTAGTTCCGGGCAGCAGGAGTTGAGGAGTCATTCAAAAATGGTATTTTTCTTTCATTTGATGCTTTCTCTAAGTGACTATTTCCAGAGCACAGGAGGATATCCTAGCATACAACAACTTGAGCTTTCCATGCAACAGATATAAGAGAGCTCGCACTGCTGACACCACCGCTTGGAGGTGAGCTCTAGACACGGGACCTCAGCCCACTGTTTCCACTCTAAGCTTCTCTGTGCCTAGAAGAGTGGCTGGCACAGGAGACTCTGCTTCATGCTCATCAAGGGGGCTGATGAGGAATGCTGGACAGCCCTCACTTCCCTCTAGAACTAAGCCCTCCTGTTACAGGGAGCTGGGAGAGTAGGAAGTATGTGGACTATAGATGCATTTAGACTTTGACATAGTATGTGGGGCAAGCTGTGGGTGGCTTTGAATTCGTTTAATTATAAAAGGGGGTGGGGAACACCCCTGCAACATGAGCTGAAGCTGAAGTCTGGTGCAGACTCAAGCTCAAAGGAAAACCAGAGTACCTCCAAAGTGCCTAGCACGGTGCTTGGGATGAGTGTGAACATCCCTCCGTCTCAGAGACCCTCCTTCGGAGGATACAGCTTGCTAGATGAAAGGGCTTCAAGTGGCCAGGATTCAAAAATCTACAAAGTCAGAAATTATTTCTCTGTCAACCTGTGGGGCTGTGTGGAGTCCTCATCCTGTGACCCCGTCACAGACTTTATTGATTCACTGAGCGATGACTTGCTGAAGTTAAGTGTGAAAGCATCCATAAAATTTTTCTCCACTGTATGGAAAGTGGATCCCGTGAGCTAAGTCAGGAATGTAAAGCTCGTGTAGAGGGGGTGACTTGGGGGAAGCCCCTTCTCCTACCTCAAGGCTTTGATCATTTGATTGAGGTAAAAATGATTAGATCTTTCATAGCAGCTTTAGAATCCTATTTTTAAAAAACCATCTTGTCAGTAACTGTCCCCCTTACAGTTTAATGACTGTCTGTGCTGACTGCAGCGCTTTGGGTGGCTCACACCACTGTTTCCATTTATTTCCCAGTGCTGAATAAACATTTATTTTCCAGCCACTGACTGGTCTTGTCCCTGGAGCTGTCACAGTCTAACCCCAAGGTTTGGAAGTACAGGTCATTCAATCCCTGTCTTTCTGTAGTGGGGAAAAGAGACATGTCAGTCAGTTTCCCTCACTAACATGTCCAGCCTCGTCTTTGGTTATGCATGAAGCAAGCTCCAGGAGCAGTTCGCGGGAGAGCAGAGCAGTCATTGTCGGGACTGATAAGTGACATGACATTGAACTATACCTTATCCAAACCCCTTAGAGAACCAGACTCTTCACTGAGTGAGTTCTCTAAAGTATTGGGCTGAGCACCCAGGATGCACTTCTTCCCCTGGGACTTAGACCTGGCTTTCAGGCATGGCGACTTCGTACATTTGTGGTCTGAATTCTTCTCCAATGGCCTGTGCTTTAGAAAGCCCGCTCTGAGAGGACGAGAGCCAGTCTTAGGAGCTCCACTGGGAAGGATGCTTTTATAGCTCTGCGTATTGTGTGTAAAACCTCTGGAAAGGCTTGGCAGAAATGAAACTCTAGCTTTATTGATTGCTCTGCGCTGTCGGCCACCAGAGAGTCTCGCTGAACGTTCTGGCCAAGAGTGGGGTTCCTGTGGCAGATGCTCCATGAGAAGAAAGAAGCCTGACATCGGGCAGCGTCAGATCACACTGAGTGAGGACCTTCTAAGTCCTTAGGTAAGGATAGAATTAAGAGAAGTTTGAGTAGGGTTTTTCCCCCTTTCATTTTTTAAAAGACTATTCTATAGCTTCTAGGACAGGCCAGAGAGGGTCTCCCCTCCCTCCTTAGAGTACATTTGTGGATCCTATGCAGTTCTTGGCCTATGGAAGAACTTTAAGTCCATCAATTAAAATAATGGCTGTAGGGTTAGAACACTGATAAGGCAGGGCAGTGTGTTAGAGGGGGCACTAACCAAACTGTGATTTAGGGCTAGGCCACTGTGGGATTTTTGTGAATGTTATCAATTCCTTATCCGGTAAATCAGATTATCAGTCCCTACCGTACAGAATTGGAGATAAAAATATGTAAAGTGCCATGACCAGGTGTGGACATAGTAAATGCTCGTTAAACAACAGGCATTATTATTATTGCTAATGTATTGAATGAAAACTGTTTCCTCTCAGTAGAACACAGACAACCCAAGAAGACATTTTTTATAAAGTCATCTGATACTGGCTGCTATACATTGATATATATATATATATATATATATATATATATATATATAGAGAGAGAGAGAGAGAGAGAGAGAGAGAGAGAGAATAAAGTAAAACTATCTGTGAAACTATGGTTTCTGGTTTACTTTCAGCCCACATCAGTAGCAAAGCACTCTAGAACAACAGAAGGTGTGTTCTACTTTTATAAACAGCTATTGGTGATCATTTGGCATGTTCTAGACTTATGGAAGTGCTTAATACTGGGGGATCTCTTCTTAGCCTCTTATAACTTGTTACTATCTCAGTCTCTCCTCTGTTGCTATAACAAAAATATATGTGACTGTGTAACTTAAGAGCGAATAATTACTTAGTTTACAGTTCGGAAGGCTGGGAAGCCCAAGAGTACGACGCCAACATCTGGAGACGATAGGCATCGTGAGACGCAGAAACATGCTAACTTGGGTCTGCTTCATTTTGTACAGAGCCACCAGTGTACCACAGAGGGTCTCTTCTGTGGCCTTATGGAACCCCGATCACTTCCAAATGCTTCTAACCTCCCAAACCCAGTAAGACACGAATTTGAGGACATGTTTAAACCGTGGAGGCTCCAAACCTTCTTCACGGGGCAAGGATGGAACCTTTGCAGGGTTGTCAGGTATTGTTGACACTGACAATCTCTGAAGTTACAAAATCAGACTCTTCATGTTCCAGCCAAGTGCTACTAGAAGGCAGAGAGGAAAGACCTTTGGACCACATTTAGAGCTATCCTGACATGTGGCAGGCTGGTGTTGCGTACACCTGGTCTAGACTAACACCAGGGGAGCAAATGTTCTAAGGAGCCTGTTACCTGAGCCATTAGCCTTCCAAGATGAGCTCTAGGAGGCAGAAACATGGACAGCCATGAAGGAGGTACAGGGGAGGGAGGCACTGCAAGAGCCCTCTGCAGTTTGTCTCTTATACAGTCCAGCACTGCAGCCCCTGTCTTCAGAGAGCTCCTTGGGATCCCGGCCCCACTGGACCCAGCATAGATCGGGTTCTCCCCATTGATACTGCAGAGCGATGTCACGGGTAAAGAAACAACACCTGGCATTGTTGAGAAATTGGCTTCAGCACTGAGCAACCCGGTGTGAGTCTGTGTGTGGGTGCTTAGACAAGATGAGCCCCTGCCCCCATGTCTGCTGGAGGAACAATGCCCCAGCATCGTGGAGATCTGGGTTCAGCAGGCAGCTGAGGAGCCTCGCTCTGTGCTGCAGGCTAGGATTACTCCGACTGCACTCCAGGTGCGAGGCTGGCGAGTCATCTTTCCATCCGCCCCGTCCTGTGAGATTGTGAAACGAAGCCGGTTCTGCTCAAACACTTAAGGCTGGTGTTGTTCCCGCTCAGACTCCGCGGTAGGATTTCACTCACCTTTATTAGGTTTGCAATATTCCAATCCTGCATGAAAGAGCTATTGTTTTGCTGCGTTAGAAAAATAAAGTCTTTGAGGAGTGGAGGACTTTGATAAGAAACTGTGCCTGTGGATAGAGAGGGCGTTGGGATTTTTGGATGTCTGTTTAACTGAAGCCAGGACTGCTCCAGCTTGCCTGAGCCACCACACAGGCAGCCACCGGCCCTACAGCAAGGTGCAGATTTCTGCTCTGTTTGCTAAATGGGGTGTTGCTTTGCAGTGTGCCAGTGTGAAGCATGTTCTCTCTCTCTCCATAGGCAATGGCCCTCATGTGTGCAGTCAGGATGTCAGACTGGATTCCTCAGCCAGCAGGAAAACCAACCCCCTAACCCCCTGGCTTTTTTTGTATGTGAAAAATGAATTGTCACTGCTTTGGGGGAATTATTCTAAAAAACAAGAGTCAAAGAGATTCAATAAAAGGCATGTGAGTATGTGTCTATACGATGTGTATGTTGGTGTGTGTGATTGTATGCACATTCTTATATGAATGCACTAACATGCATGCATTGACAGCAGAGTACAACATCCAATATCTTTCCTCACCACCTTGTTTGAGGCAGGTCTGCTGTTCCTGGCTGGGTCACCAGGCTGGTTGGCCTGAACCTTACAGAATTTTTCTCTGTAGTATGAATCCTGAGATTACAGACACTAGTTCTACACATCCAGCCTTCGTGTGGGTTCTGGAGACTTCGAACTTGGATCTTCTTGTTTGCACTGCAATAGTGAAGTGTCTCTGGAGCCCTAAACGAAAAGATCAAAGACTCAGGGAAAAAAAAAAATTCCTGAAACGAAAAAGCTTAGTGTCTACGTCAAATGTGCCTAGTGCACATTTGGCTTAATGTGGTGGTGTGTGTGAAACCCTGTGTGTGAAATCCTGCATGGCAAAGCCTTTCTGTGACAGCCTGCGTGTGAAAGCCTGTGTGTGAGAAACCCTGTGAGCTTGTGTGAAAACCTGCATGTCAAAGCCCGTGTGTGAAACTAAATGTGTGAAAGCCTGATTTCTACTCCTGAGAGCCCTGTATGTTAAAATCCAATTCCTGGGTGATGGTTTTACAAATGGGACTCTGGGAGATGACTGAACCCTTGTGGTGAAACACCACAAAGTGTGTTGGACATGTAAGAAAGGTCAAGTGCATGTGTGCCCTTCCCATGGACCAAAGCATCCATAAGAAGATGTCTCTCGGTAAATGAACCCTCGGACTGGGCACCAAATGTCTAGTTTCCATAATTGCAGCAAACACATTGTTCAAAACCACTCTGTCGGTGGCATAGCAACCAGAATGGATGAGACATGGAAAGAAAGCTCTGGTTCGTATCTCCAATACCTTCTCTTAAAGGTTGTGGGCTGTGTATCAGAGCTGTCTGAATCTCCATACAGAGTCAGTGTGAGATGTGAATCTAGATTTGTTTGTTCACTGAATTCACAGATTTGCCCTCCAGAGCTCCTGCTGCATCACATACACGTCATTCTGTATTGCTAGGACAGAGAAGCAAACTCACTCAGGGGCTATGAATGAAAGGGCTATGGTACCTGAGACAGAGGTATGGACCCTAGAAGCATCTATAAGTATCCCATGTTTGTTAACAACTGATACAAACTGTGTTAAAGAAAACTCTTTACTTATGACTCAGTAAGACAAACTCCATCAGTTAGGACTACAGATCCATGCAACATCCCTCAGGGATCTTTCTTGACCACGAGAAGAGGGATGTGGACATGCAACTTGTGGACATCTATTAAGCCATATTCTTCTGCCATATAGGGTTTTTTTTTTACAAATATTCCATGTCAGCAAGTTTTTAAGTCAATGAAGAGTACTTGAGCTGGGGTGGTTCTGATGATGCAAAAGAGATATGCTTTCAAGGACCTTTCTTCAGGCTTTAGACAGCGTGAACATTAGTGTCTTCATCCAGTGAAGAATCCTGCAGCAGGCATCCTACAGCCCCCTAGATCAGTAACTCCACATAAACCTCTCGTTCCTGCCTGATCACAGTGAGTTCTGGGACGTGCGCCTAGGGTGAGAGTGGTTCTCAATATTTTTCAGACCAACAGCACCATAGCAATCTTTTCAAAATTCTATGACAGTGCACTCCAAGCTGCACCCTGTATTGACAGATGACCTCTCTCTCTCTGTTGGAATGCAGTGTAGTCTCCTGAACTCCTTTGCTATTTGTATTATCATCCGACTACATCCAGATATCCTACAGCAAACTGAACTGTGGCTCACAGACCTGCCAGGGCCTGTCCTTGTTGCCAGCTTGTGAACACTTTTATCTAGTGCTGACCCCTCTGACACTAGACCTTGGTTTTATTGACCAAGTACTGTACATGTCTGGTTCTTCTCCCTCTAGAATCATTCTTTGGACAGTTCCTCTCCTGGGTTCTCAACACAAGGACCACCCCCTTCCCAGGTGACACCTGCACACCTTCCCACACATACTGTAGGTCATCTCCTGAAACTCTGGTGGAGGAATGGGAATAAAGCAGCCATCAATACTTTACCTTACAAGCACAGAAAACACGCTATTTGGTTTAGACTCTCAGAGTTCCTGCATTAAGTCAGCGAATCTACAAGCTGGTTGTTACCATTCAGCTTAGCTTTGTAACTCCCTGGAATCACTTTTGTGCTCCTCTATTGCGCACATGCTTTTGAAAATAATACAATATCCATTTAATGGAGATGGAGCAGAAGAGTTGCTGCAGTCTGAATGCATGAGTGGGTTCCACTTTAAAATAAATATCCATTAAATAACAGTAGCCTGTTCGTGAATCTTATCAAAGTGCTTGTAGGCAGTCACAGTTAATGAGTTGATCATTATTACTCTTAAAAAAATCGTAACTACCCAGGGAACGTGGCTGTTTTTGAATGCAACTCCTGTAGTCTGACTACAGGCATAGAAACAGACTTTCTCTGAAGTATTGCTTTTTAACATCAGGAACTGGAGATCCCTCGGTAGCCATGTTTATGTCCATTTGTGTATCTTGCCCACTTCTAAGCTGATGCTAGGAATGCTTGTACAGCACTCCTCTAAGTAAATGTCATTTTGCCTATGGAGGTATTCTCTGAGTTGTAAACCCTTCCCAAGTCCTGATAAGACTGTCCTCTCCAGTGTGGGCATCAGGGAAATAGTACTACAACCTTCTCAGTTTGACTTTCAAGCTGATGATATAGATGACGATTATGACGTGTTCAATCTATCCAGAGTATCCGAGAGTGGAGGCAGGCAGAGAGAAGGCATTATTTTGTTTTGTATTGCCCATGGCTGTTTGATTTTCCCCTGTAGAACAGACAGATAAGCTTGCTCCATTCTAAGGAGGGTTTCAGAGAGGCTCAGAATTTGCATACAGCCTGTGACATGGCCACTACACATTGTGTCTTTTGATTCTCTTTCAGTAAAACTTACAGAGGTTGGAGATTGCCAGAGTGCAAATTCTTCATGTAGCTTGACAGTCTGTTCGTGCCTACAGTGCTTGCTCTAAGAGGTACTGACCCATTTCTAGTGCTACATTTCTATTTGTCTTCCTAAATTAGTGTTTTGTCCCTAGATAGTCACAGGACTGATGCTTCTTCATTGCTGCTCTCAAGTCCATGGTTACATCCTTAAATCAGACAATCCTGATGAGAGTCACTCACACAAACCCGTATCTGGGGGCTGGAGAGACGGCTCAGTGGTTGAGAAGACTAGCTGTTCTTCCAGAGGACCTGGGTTCAATTCATAACACCCACACGACACCTCACAGCTGTCTGTAGTTCCAATTCCAAGGGATCTGACACCTTCATGAAGACATACATGCAGGCAAAACACCAGTGCATGTAAAATAAAAATAAATAAGTCGTTAAAAATAACTATCGTCTTTGTTCTCATAGCATCCAGTGAGAGCCCAAATTATTTCTACATTCATATACGTTTACACGGACACATTTTTCCAAACTTGGTGAGAGCAGGTGTATGCCAAACCTACTCAGTCTTGCACCTCAGCAGGTAGGATCACACCAATGTGTGGGAAGAGTTCAGTGAGTAACAGGTAAGTTAATAAAAAATGAGGCCTAACTTCCAATCAGAGAATCAGGTAAGAGTAAAAGCCTGTGCTTGGAACTGGGAACCAGGTTCTTCCTTTAAAAAGAAGGGGAGAAAATCTGTAGGAGAACCCAGCACAATGTGGTGATTACCAGGGAAGTGCAGGCCTTATCCTGCCTGTGCATAATTTGGTTAAGCCATAAGGAAAGGGCAGTAGTTTTTCACTCACAGGACATGGAGAGGAGGAAGATGTCAGGGGCCCAGCCAGGGAGGTAGCCAAGCAGGTGCACCCCTCTGCCTGCTCTGCTCTCCCTGAGGGCAGCTTTAGGTCTAAGAGTACAGAAGAATGTCACACCACAGAGCATGACGGGTGGGTGAATTCTCATTTACAAAACACCTTTTCCAGGTTTCATCCTCCTTTTACCATTGTATTATTGTTCTTTATATTTATTACACATTAGACATAGACTAGAAGATGTACATAATGTATTATTTACATAAAACTTATATATAAAATATATGCATATTTTAGATATAGTTAATATAAATTATCCATAGGATTTATCCATAGAAGACAGAATTCTTCTCTGATTCACTACATTCATGATGTGTATGTAAGGGAGTCTCGAATGAGCCGGGTCAGTAATATTCAAATACATTCTACACATGTATAAGATAACCAAAGAACAAATAAAAGTATGTTTTAGAATCATTTATAGCTGGCTTCCTATGAGTCTACTGCAAGTAAAATGTAGGCCCAGAATCATTTTCAAGAACCTTAAGACTTCAGGTCGGAGAACACCCCACCCTGAGGACCAGCCATCCCCCTCTCCCTGCTCCCCCTCTCAGGTTATAGCCTCCCACGTGGCCAGCGCTTGGCCGAGAAACCAAAAGAAAATCCCAAGCATTCATCAGAATTTTCTGATGAGAAAGCTTACAAAGTTCAGGGAGGAACACAAGATGAACTGCAAGTCACTTGCGCTCTGTACAGCCATTGTGAGAAACTCACATCTGCCCTGGAAGCAGAGGCAGACCATGACCCGCAGCTATAAACCTGGGAGCCTAACCCTACCCCTGTCTGCGGAGCTTGCAGGCACAAAGAAACCTTATTCTTTGATTGATTCTCTAGCAGGTCACCTTCCTCCTGACCATCGGTAACCAGAGCTGCCTCAATTATACCCCATCAAGAAGAACAGATAACAGGAAAGCCAGGTTCACGGAGACAGCTGTAATTTTAGAAGCACTTCCTGTTATGAGGCTGACTTTTGATCTCCGGATGGTGCAGGTCAGTGAGTTGAAGCCAAGGCATGCATGCATCACTGTCTCTGGCTGCTGAGAACCTGGTGTGTGCATGACCAGAGTCCTACAGGGTTCTGCTCGAATCCTACCTGAGAAGCCCACTCTGCTCTCAAACACAGTTTGGGCAGAATTTGTTGGCAGTTCAGATGAACTTAAACTTGGACTTATGTTGCCATAGTATTAATGTTCTAGGAGTCAGAGCAGACTTGCTGACAGGTACCAATGGCCTAACCAAATACGTCATTGGAGCCCTTCACTTCAGATGTGAAGTGAGAACATTTCTAGACTGTTCTGCAAACAGGCGACAGGATGGAAATTTGAATCTAATATCTGTACATTAGATTCTGCTCTTAATTTATGCCTGGCTCTTTAACTCCACCAAATGTGATATAGATTAGAGGAAAGTTGCTGATGATGAGCTTGGGGGATTTCTGCAATGACTTCCATGACAGGATGGAAGAAGAGTCCAGGTTTTGGAGTGAGGATGCACACTCCACATACGTGAAAGGTAGTAACTTTAGGGGTGGTCACTGTATAAAGTGAGAACATGGCTTCTCCATGGTAGGGTAAAGGGGTTATGGTTTTGTTGTTGCTGTTTTGGTTTGTTTTCTGTTTTCTTTTGTTTTTTGTTTTTAGATCTGAGAGAGGAACACGCAGGACATCTGTAAGAGTCTAGAGTAGAGAGAGAAAGTAGTAGACTGAGCGTGGGCTACAGACTGGACCTGGCCTTGAGAAGGAGGAGCAAAGCAGAGAGGGAAACAAGAAGTTCACAGGGGAGAGGAGAAGCAGGGAGGAACAAGACAGAGAGGGCACGGCTGAGACAGCAGGATCCTAAGGAGAAGGGGTAGCTGGGTTTAAACGGTTCTTCAAATGCTAGATTAAAAAAAATTCACTTTCAGTACGTTCCCTGGTGCTCTCCTTTAACTCTGCTGTGCTAAGAAAGCACTCCAAACAAAAGCAACTTAGAGGACCAAAAGGCCTATTTCAGCTTATAAAAAGTCCATCTTTGAGGGCAATCAGGGCAAGAATTCAAGCAGGAGCTTGAAGCAGACACCATGGAAGCATGCCGCTTGCGGGCTCTTGCTTAGCCAGCTTCCTTAGACAGATTAGACCCTTCTGCCCAGGGATCAGTGCAACCGCTGTGAACTGGTCCCTTCTGCATCGATTAGACATCGATGTCACCTCCCACAGCCATTCCCTCTGTCCAATATTATCTGTGCCTTCCATTGAGACTCCCTCTTCAGGTGCTTCTGGGCTGTGTCCAGTTGACAACGTTAACCATGATACTCAGGATCGACACGAAGCCCCTGTGGGAGCCACGACATCCACAGCCTTGGAAGTGGGGAGATGTTTTATGTGTGAGATGTATAGAGTCAGTAGGGAATGATCTCTGGTTTCCAGTAATGCTATGCTCTTGCCATGGGGGATGCAGGACTCAGATTTTGCCTCTCTCCCATCAAGATCTCGTTTGTCCTAATTTTAAAAAAAATCAAAACAATTTTTTCAAAAGAAAAATTTAGCCTAATAATTCCTAACCTTTCAGAATTTTTTAAAATGAATTTTTGTCTCCAATATTTTGTGTATATGTGATATATATTCACACAAAAACATTCTAATTAGAATAAAATTTAAAGTCACACTCACACACAGACACACAGTGTAAATACAGGATGTAAATGTGCCATAAATCAACTGCAAATGTCAGATATCAGAAGACAGCACCAGGGAGTCAGCTTTCCCCCTACGAAGAACCTAGGTCATCAGGCTTGTGTGGCAAGCACATGTATGTAACTGCTTAGTCATCCATGTATCCTGTAATGTGCATCTCTTAAGAGAAACCCCCTCATCAGGGAACTGAGAAGCAGAAATTCTCTACAGACGGGAGCTGGAGAGATGGCTCGGTGGTAAAGAGCACTGGCCGCTCTTCCAGGGGTCCTGAGCTTGATTCCCAGCAACCACAGAGTGGCTCATAACTGTCTGTACATGGAGCCAGTGCCCTCTTCTGGTGTGTCTGAAGACAGCAACGGTGTACTCATACACTAAATAAATAATAAATCTTTTTTTTTTTTAAAGGAAGAAAGAAAGAAATTCTCTACAGAGCAGAAGTGATACAATCATCAAGCAGATTATCTGCATGATCCTTCCTTGTCCACAGCAACCCTGGCTGCCGCTTTGCTTTCCTCTCTCGTGCTGTGTGCCTGCTCCTGAAGCTGGGCCTGATGGCATTTGCTCCAGCACTTGGGCTCAGCCTTATCTTTGATATTTACTGCTGGATTCCTCCTCTGTGTCTTCTCTATTCTTGCAAGGGCTAGAGAGGCAAGGGCAGAAAGTTAAACAAATTAATGAGGTGTCCTTTTCCTTTCTCTTTTCTGCTCTCCTAGTCTCTCCCTTCCTTCTCCCCACCTTCTGTTTCTTCTCTCTCTTCTCCTGTCTACCATTCCTTTTCTTTTCACTCCTCTCATTCCTCCTTCAGTTGCCACCCTCGTCGCAACCATCTACCTACAAACCACCAACAACACAAAGATGGGGCTCGACTCCAGGACGTTATTTATGCCAAGCCACACACCCATCTCCACCTCCATGTTCACTCGCTACACATCAAATACAGCCCTTGTGGTGCAGAATCCAGAAGCAAAACCCAGACCTTGTGGTGCCAGAAAGGCTGACTACATAGTCACAGACGCAGAACAGTCACCGCCAATAACTAACCTGCTTTACAAAGCTGACAGACTGCAACAGGCACCACAGACTCTAGGAGGACTGGCCTACTACAGAGGTGGGTTGCACATGGGACAGGAAGGAGAAAAGCATGAAGCTGGTGTTCCTGGGTTCTCCTGGTAAGAATGACTCTGTGGATTGTTGTGCCCAAAACCCCTCACGCGTGGCTAGCACAGAGGTATGAGCGGCTACAGCAAAACAAGAAGCCAGACAACTTGTTAAAAGGACATGAGGAAGTTTGTAAACGGACTGGATGTCATCAGCCTAGAGAAGAAGACATATGGATCCAAGTGAGCTTCACTTGTTGCTCTAAAAAGAAAAAAAGATGCATTTTAAACTTTGTAAAGCAGTCCAGATGCCAACTATACATGAAAGGTAGTCTATAAGGGCAGTATTGTCTGTGCTGATAAATACATCTTTACATTGCTAAGGAGTGAGTGCCCTGTGCTTTACTTACCTTAAGAGAATGCACAGTTATAAGGACAGTTTGTAGACATATTCATGAATGATGATTCTGATCATGGTATTCATACGTGTTCAACATAAACACAGCCAGGGACTCAGAAACATGGGACACCACTGGACAGCTCTGCAAGGCCCTGTTTAACTTTATTCTTCCCTGATTTGCTGACCAGCCAGAGGAGGGTTAATTTTCACTGTGTACATTTACTCTTGCTGTGTGTGTCTGTGGGCATGGGAGGTATATGTGCACATGGGCACACGGGTGCACATGTACATAGGGGGATAGCACCTGTGTACATTCACAGTGTCTATTGGGTGCCCTGCTCTATGGCTTCCCAATTTTTTCCTTTATTAAAGAGCCTCACATTGAACCCAGAGCTAGGCTGGCCATGAGGACATTCTTTACAAATTTCGTTTTTCATGCTCTCTCTCTCTCTAGCATCTTAACCCATTTTGTGGGACACTGTGGTTTGTTTTTGTCTCTAATTAAGTGAATTTTCTGGTCTAGGGCTTTTGGCAGTGCCAGAAAGTGTAATTAAGTTCATGCTGGTCACAAGAAGAGACTTTTGGCAAAGCACATTTTATTCCTTCCTGTAAAAAACATTTTCAGGACGTTGGCCAAACTGATTGGATTTAATTGGGTATAAGGCTTCAAGCTTTAAACTCTCTCCTGGACTTGTGGGCCGCCAACCCTCAGGCTTCCGGAGGCCTCTGCTCTGTAGTTCAAAGAGCAGCTTTTAGATCCTCTGTAAAACTTGCATTTGAGTGTGCCTGAGGGCAGCTCTCTGAGACTAATCCCATGGCCCCTTTCCAAATGAGACACAAATGGACAGTCTCGACTCAAATCAGAACCTGAGGGAGCCTAGGGCAGGGCCCTTTGACATAGAATAGGACAAGTCCAGTCACTTTAAAAGAAGTCAAATAATAATGGGTATTGTCTGCTTTTGACTGGAAACAGTAATAGGTGATGAGATTAAACAGTGGAACAGTGCTTGCTATAAAAGGACCCAAGTCTGATCACCCAGAAACCGTATACCAATGTTGGGCATAGGGCACACAATTGTAATCTCAGCAATAAGATGATGAGACAGGTGGATTTCTGTGGCTTGCAGGCCAGACAATCTAGACTACTGGGTGAGACTAAAGTCCCAGTGAGGGACCCTGTCTGGAAAAAAATGGCTCCTGGGGAGCAAAATATGAGGTTTACCTCTGGCTTCCACCTGTATACTTGTGTATGTGTACCCACATGCTTGCACACGCACACGCACACACACAGGCAGAAGAGAACACTGAAGAAATCTCAAAGATTCCTAGGGCAGACTTGGTGTCTAGCTACACTTACTTTGCTTGGTCACTCATACCTTGCTCCTAAGAATTCCTGTCCTTACATGTCCCCTCATAGAGCAGCTGGAGCTCCTCTAAAAGAACTGACTGGAGCAGACTGGCCATGTGTTTTGTCCTTGATAAGATTTCTATGGGAACAAATATTGATGAATGCTCACAGGAATATAGAGACAGAATGAGTCGCTCACAAAGTCACCCTATGAACCAACTAAGGAAAATATGTAAGGAAACTGTATAGCCCTTAGATTAAAGTACATATCAGAAAACAAAAAAAAAAAAAAAAGGTAGAGAGATGGGGATGGTGTGAAAGAAGGAAAAAAAAAACCGATAGTAATGTAGAGAAACAAGTGTTGAACATAGAAGACCTTAGATAGGATGACCCTGGACTTGTGACTTACTCTAAAAATTTACAAGATTAGCTTATATAATCTTGATGAATTTCTTTTCCTAATATGAGTGAGTGTATGTATATGTAAGAACAATCACAAGTAACATCTGAGAGATCTCAGAAAGAAATGTTTTTGAAAGGCCAACGCTGGTAGACTGTTTTCTCACAAAATGGCACAAACAAATATTGTCAATGACTATTAACTTTGAAAGCTTCTTCTCTGTGGAATAGTTTTTATAGTACTTAAGGGTTTTATCCAGGAAATTGGGGGAGAAAGGTAACTACATCTTAGTTTCAAGCCCTGTGAATTACAATAGCAATTGGCTTGGGAAGATATGCCCACTGGTACCATAAGAGCACCAATGTTATCAGGGTGACCAACAACTTCCTGATTGGATTTAAGGATCCCTCCACAGGACACAACTCATTCCTCGTACCATAACATGGCCAAGATCTCATATCTGGGGATTTCAGAGGCACTAGGAAAGGATTTACTACTATTATTTTGGAGACGGACATAGTGTCAAACTGCATTCTAAATATTTATTATGCACATAGTTCAGTGCAGCTCTCAGCTGCCATAGAAGAAGCTTCTTTTTGCAATGGACGGCAATTATTAAAACTCACAACCGGTTGAAGTAGATAGGCTAAAGGATATTAGAGTGTTCACCTCTAAAATGAGTGTCATAAGTGGCAAGAGAGAGAATCAAAGATTTTAGGAGTCTAGGGTTTAAGAGGACTAGAGTCTGTATAACAGTGCCTTCTGGACATGACAGGACCACTGTACTCATGAACTTGCACCAGCCTTGGTTGCCTGTATAAACCTTGTGGAAACTTAAGGGTTCTTTGGAAAGTCAATGGTGCTAGATGGTGTTTTGCTGGGGCAAACATGTGAAGGGGTGTTTTTCTGAAGTGGACACAAGTGAAAGGATGTTTTGCTATAGCAGACATGTGAAGGACACGTGATGGAGGATTCTTCGCTAATGACACCACACTTGTATTGCCTTGCTTGTGCTGTTGGGCACCATTTGTTGGGACTCCAGAGAGAGAAACACACCAAAGAACTTCTGGGGTTGGCAGCGTCTTTCCTGCTTCCATGGTCTCGGGCTGATTGGCAGAGTGATATCAGCTGATACAGACTCACTTGGAGTTTTGCTAAGTCAGACTTTCACGTGCTGAGGCAAGACACATGAGGAGGCAAGACCCATGGAGAACACGTGATGTTTGGATGGAATATAAACAGGACTATGAGATGGACTTGCTTGTAGAGCTAGCTTGCAACACTTCTTGGTCTCCTGTCTTAGCTGATCTCTGCTTCATTGAGAGAGGCAAAGCTGAGAACGTGTCTCCCTGTGTCCCAGGTGGTCCCTGCTGACTCATGCTGATTCTCCTGAGGGCCAGTTGTTCCTGCTAGGTCATGCCACCACTACTGCTATCCCAACGGAACTGAACCGGACTGCTGGTATACTCATACAGTGTTTGCAAATGGAATGAGCTGCTACTGGTGATGTATAAATTAACTGCTGATTTCCTGACGGTGCAGATGGGATTTGCTCCAAAGAACAATTTCTAAACAGGTCCACTTCTCCAGTATTCTAATAACTTTTCTTTTCCACTACCTCTGGTGGGTGCAGGGCTAGAAGGGAGGGGAAAGTTTTTTAAGAACCATTATTAAAAGTAGATCTTTGAAAAGTCTAAGCCTACAAAACCTGCACAAGATCAAAATTGTCAACATCCCACCCTTGATCACAAATTGAGAAAATGCCTTACAGCTAGATCTCATGGAGGCATTTCCTCAACTGAAGCTCCTTTTTTCTGTGATAGCTCCAGCTTGTGTCAAGTTGACACACAACACCAGCCAGTACAGTAACTAATCTTGATTGCCAACTTGACATTCATTTAAAATAACCTAAGACACATGACTCTTGGATTGTCTTTATAGGAGTTTCTAGACTGGGTTAATTGAGACTGAAAGATCCACTTTAAGTGTGGATGGCATGAGTCCATGGCCTTGGACTCTAAACTGAATGAAAAGGAGAACTTATACTGAGCACCAGCGTTCATCTGTCTCTGCTTTCTGAGTGTGGACGCAGTGTAGGCAGGCTCCTTACTTTCCCACCTTCTTTTGCCATAGTAGACTGTGTACCATTAAACTGTGAGCCAAACCAAATGATTAAGTTGTTTTCATATGCAAACATGGGCTGATCACATGGCCCCCAGCACATATATGGCAGAAGATCACCTTGTCTGGCCTCAGTGGCAGAGGATGTGCCTAATCCTGTAGAGACTTGATGCCCCAAGGAAGGAGGAGGGGAAAAGAGGTGAGGTGGGGTGGGTGGAAAGGGGTAGGGTGGGAAGGCAAAAGGGAGGGGTATGGGGTAAAGAACTCTGGGAAGGGGACCAGGACGTGGGAGACAACATTTTGAATGTAAATAAAATAAATAAATAAAATAAATAAAAAGTTGCTTTCATATAGTGTTTGTCACACTATGAGAAGAGTAGCCAATACACTTACAATGTTGTCTTATAAAAACATACAGGTCTGATAGCCATGGGGGCTGAGCCAGATGATAGAGAAATTGATTGTTGAGTCATGCTGGTTCCTTCTGATTTTCATGTAGATGCTGGTCCTCATTTTGTACCCAGGAATGTATGCAGTTTCTGTTTACACACAGCCATACATGTGTAGCCACTTACCCAGCTATCCCCATCTATGTCAGCCTCTAACTCACATGCACACACTGGTGGACCTGCACCTCTCTCACATACACACAGATTTCTTTTTCCAGCCAGGTAAATTCATTCTTAACTCTTCATTCTTGATGTTCATGCTTTATGCAATGCTCTTCTCACCCTTTTTAATACTTCCAAGAAACTTCTTTTCCAGGAAGTCCTCCCAGCCATCTGGTCTTGTCTGAGGTCCAACAGTGGACCATAGCACTAGGAATTCAGTGAGTTTCATCAAACACTGTCCAAATAAGATTCTTTAAAGGCAAGAATGAATTACTTCTTTAAGGATACCTGCTCCCGTGTCCTGACCAGGATTCCACCAATATTAGAACACTGGATATCTCAAGAGATAAAGAATAAGATGCTTGCAGCCTAAGAAGACAGGATCATTGGGGCCATGTATCCAAATAAGGGATTTGTCTTCGTTGGAGTTTTGTTTCTTTAATAAAATACCCAACAAAAGCAACTTAAAGGAGAAAAGTTTTATTTCAGCTCACGATTCTAAGTTACAATCCATCATTGCCAGGAAGTCAAGACATCAATAACTTGGAAGAGCTTGGCATATCCACAGTCAAGAGCAGAGAGGAAGAAATCAACATATGCATGCATGCTTGTATTTCTCTAGCGTTCTCTGCTCTTGAGCAGTTCAAGACCAGGATGATGTTTCCCATGAGGCACAATTCTTCCCACCTCTGCTAATTTAATCAAGATAATCCCATGGGCCCAGTTTTTCTAGACAACCCTTTATTGAGACACTCTTCCTAAGTGATTCCTGGTTGTGTTGAGTTGACAATGAAAACCAACCATTTCAGAGCTCGGTGATGGTCTTCTGACCTTGGATACTGATATCAGTGGACCTAGGACATGGACCCTGGTGTGCACAGCAATTATACACTGTTTGCTTTGCAGCTTTGCCCTTCACTGTGTTTTATAGGATGAAGTAACTTAAAATCCTTGGTAATCAAAATAGTTAACTGTGCCTCCCTTGTTTTCTTTGATCTTGGAGAGTAACAGACAAACCAGCCAAAAAGTCCATCTAAAATCTCAGGTCACAAAGGAAGAGCTATGTTGAGTAAAGAATTAAAACTGAACATAAACTAGCAAGCTACAAGGTAGCAAAGGCTCTGGAATGATAGAAGCTCTTTAAGAATTCACTTTTACTCTTACTATTTGAGAATCAACAAAAATTATTACTACTGTGCCTAGAATGGAGGTGTGGGGAGAGGAGGCCCCTCATGTAGTTTGTAAACATTTTTCTGAGCAAGAAGCTCCAGCATGGACATGAGAAGAACATCAACCCAGGAAACATCAGAGCACTGCTCAAAAACCTCTTAGTTCACACATACCTAACACCATTTATTAAGGCCTTTATCCAACTACATCCTAAGAACGGCTTCTCTAAGAGGGATTCAGGCTGGGCCCTGCAGATAGAAACAGACTTAAGGCTCCATGTCACTTTCTTTACTCATTGCTCCAACAAGGTGCCTGAACAAAGCAACTTGAGGATGGAAAGATTTGTTTCAGCTTACAGCGTGAGGGAAATACGTGTGCTGATAGGGAAGTCATGGCAGCGGGCGTGGCGTGTGAGGCAAGTGCTCACATCACATCCACAGTCAGCGGAGAAACAGGGAAGTAAATGCTTTCTCCTTTTCATTCACTCTGAACCCTTCAGTCCATGTGATGATGTCACATACATTCCACTGGACTGGGGTATATCATCTCACCTTCATTAATCCGATATTGACAATCCTTCCCAGACATACTCAGTGACACGTCTCACAGATCTTCTTAGATTCTGTCAAAGTGACTAATGGTATGAGCCTTGACAGGTTCCTTATAGTAGAATTGGTTTTAATTGGCTGAAAACTGTTATCCAGGTGCAGTAGGAGTGGCTCATTCATTAAGAGTCCTGTGCTTCCAGAGGACCCAAGTGGTCCCCATGTTTGGAAGCTTAAAACTGATTTTAAGTCCAGCTCCAAGACAGCTGACACCATCTTTCGGTCTCTATGGGTGGCTGCACACACGGCAAACACTTACACAGACAGACACAGTCACATAGCAGTATAAATGAACCCATCTTAAAGGGAACACTGTTATTTAAGTTTTTAGGAAAGTAAGTTGGAGTCATACAGTTACACAGGGTACTTTGGCCTCTCTGCCACCCTTCTCCCTCCTCCTTTCCTTTGCCCCACTGTTATCATCTACTCCTCCAGTCTCCATCCTGTTTTCATAGATTATATATATATATATATATATATATATATATATATATATATATGATTTTTTTGTATCTATGTAAAACTGAAGATCCACAAATAACAGAAACTGTAAAGTTTGTCCGTTAGTGTTTGACTTATTTTGCTTTATATGAAAAACTTTAGTTACATACATTTTCCTGAAAATGACAAAATTTGCTTCTCATTCTTTTAACCATATAATATAAATATAAATAGCATATACTGTGTAATATAAATTATTTTACTCATATTGTGTATGATATGCACATTATTATATATAATATATTGTGTATGCAATATAAATATATAATATATGTTGTATATTATGACCATGTGATAATTTCTAAGTCCAGATAGAGATCTTTCCATAGCTTGGCTATTATGCATGCTTGGGCAATAAATAAAGTGCAAGTATTTCTGTGATGTGTTTGTTTAGAACTTTTCTGTTATACAACCAGGAGTTATTCATGCAGCAGTTAAAAGATTTAGTTTTTGCTCAATATTGATTTGCATAGTCATTAGACTAGTGTAAATTTGTTTTCCATGTATCCTCACCACCATTTGTTGTCCTTTACTTCTTTTTTAATATTTTCCTTTTAAAATAATTTTAATTGTATATATATATATATATATATATATATATGTGTGTGTGTGTGTGTGTGTGTGTGTGTGTGTGTATCATGTTTGCAGTACCAGCAGAGGGCAGAAGAGGGCATCAAATCCCCTGCAGCTGAAGATACAGCAGTTGTGATTCATCTACCATTGGTGCTAATATAATAACTGAACTCAAGTCCTCTGCAAGAGCTTTGTATGTTCTTACCTGCTGTCACATCTCTCAATTTATTTAAACAAAAATATTCTTCCTAGAACAAATCAACAACTAGCTTTGTAAGCAAGTGATTGAAATAGTTCTTTCCCCAAATTACTGAAGATCTATAGTTTCTTTTACATCAAAAGGACTGTCAACAGGATTTGACTTTACTTCATAAATCATAAATCCAATTGAATTTTGCCCCAGCTTTTTAAAGGAGAATTCTCTTGCTGACAACCATATCATGTCTCTAAAAGCTTGAATGTTGACAAGTTGTAATTGTGTTTATTTACGGCCACGTTACTCCATTCTCTGACACAAGACAACACAAACTAAGTAAGTCGCAAAGGAAAGGGAAGAATTAATGCAGTTTTACTACTAACAGTGACCAAGACAGAGCAGAGCACACTATGGTGGGCACAGAGGCATGTGTCTATGAGCAAGCATATCCCTGGACTTCCTTTACATACTTGTCCTAGAAGGACACAAATTCTGGGCTCTCAAGTGGATGGATGGATAATCTTATCTGCTCCAAATCTTCTTCTAAAAGCCCCTCCTCTAGACAAGTCAGGTTAAAATTCTAATCCCTTACTCTCACAGTGTGATTAAATCCCACTGCATACTTTAAGGGAACAATGTATTCCAGTTACAGATTTAGCTCAAATCCTCTGAAGACTCTGTTTATTAACCATTTCTGATTTATTTTCAGATTTTCAACTCATGTAAATATACTCATTTGCATCAATACTTAAGATTGTCACTTTGTATATCTTGCTGAATTGCATGATTCTTATTTAATGGGTATAATGATTTACTATGAAAAAGAAAATATATCGGGTATGTATCTATGATATTAGGTTAAGGCAATGAGATAGAATCCTGTTGGAGGAAGTATGTCACTGGAGGAGGGCTTTGAGATTTTGTAGTATAGCCTCACTTCCTGTTCTTTCTCTGACTCTTGTGTGTGGATAAAGATGTGATCACCTCACTCCCTGTTCTCTCTACCATGTTTTTCCTGCCTGTCGGTATGACTTCCCTGCTGGGATACATCCTATCCTTCTGGATCTGTAATCAAAAACAAACACATTTCTCCTAAATTTTTCTTTATTTGGGTACTTTCTCACAGTAACAGAAAGGTAGACATATCAATTAGATGTCCCTCTTTGGCCAAGACTAGGTTCATTATTCCTAATATTGACACCTGGGTTGTGCTCATGTCTCACTGTGCAAGAGGAGGTGGGTAAAGGAGCAGGAATTTAATGTTGGTTGATTCACATACAGATACAATTTCCAGTAGAGAACTTGCTCGCCGGTGCTCAGCTGTGTTTGTTGCTGGTATAATTATAGTCACACACCTTAAATATGATGTGCATTTATATCTACAATTTCAGCAATAGGGCTTTTTGAACTATGAGTTTTGCATGAGACAAATTAAATACAGTCTTCAAAAAATGTATGCAATTAGGTAGCTGCATGACAGCTGCCACAACCCAGGGAAGCTAACAAAATCCTGGAAATGTACACACTCACAGTACTTCAAATAGTTACCCCAAACTGGCTTTTTGTTAAAGAAAAATTAAATTGTAATGTTGATATATTAGGATGTTTCATTCAGATAATTGTATTTTTGACAGTGTTCAATTTCTACACCCCCCCTAAAATTCTAATTGATTAGTAGATGACAGTAGCTATACTAAATTACTCTTTTCTATTTTAAAACCTCTATTTCAAGAATTTTGATATTATCCATCTTTTTTTGAGTCACAAAGTTAAGACTTTCCCATGCTGATGATCATGTTATAGATTCCCAGTGTTCCTGTCCACCTTTATTTTTTCTCCATCTCTTGAATATGCTACATCATGTCTTTGCTGTGGACACAGAGTCAATGTATATTGCTAGGAAAACAATAGATAAAACTTTTCTTATACACTATGGAGACAGAAAAGCTCCCATTCAAATGGTGGTTGTCAGCACTGACACAAAGCCACCCATAAAGGAATACCCTGCACTGAAGCTGTGAGATTTCCAGGGAAGTTTCCTAGCAGTGCAGAGGAGTGAGCTGGTTCATGAACCTTCTTTTCCTTCTCTTTCTCTCCTTCCTGGATGTAATTAGACAAAGTCTTAGCCTCCTGTGTTTCCAACAGCATACAAATAAGGTTGAGAGAATGCAATGTGTATTCAAGTTCTTGCTGAAGCAAATGTTTCTCTCTTATAACATCACATAAGGTCAATGGAAGGCAGGGAGATGAAACACATTTTACATAATGATATCACTTTTCTCTTACTGTAACCTGTGTGGTTAAAAGCATTATTAGTCATGAGCAGATCAGAGTGATTTGAAATGGAGATCTGGAGTCAGAGGGAGAAGTAGGGACTAAGAGGTATGAGCCAGGAGATGGGGAGGACACTGGTGACCAAGAGAAGCTTCAGGAAAAAAAGTGAATCCAAGACACCCTGAGAGGCTCTCCTTGATTCTACTAGATCCTGGTGGGTTCTCCTGGGGATGGGACATGTTGCAGGAAGGGAAATTACAAAGTAAACCCCACTCTCATGAAGTCTCTTCGGTATTATGAATATGTCCATCTGGTAAACAGGGTATTCCATAATGTGACACTCTCAAGCAAGCTTCCATCCTCACCTTTTTTTCTTAAGACATAGCGGCAAATATTTGAAAGACTATGGCTTTGTGCCCAGTATTCACTGAAGAGCCCCACTTGCTGATGATCCAGGAAGATGGGAAAGTATATCATTCTTTAAAGCACTCAGTAAAACTCTAAAGATTATAAAGAAGGGATTCAGAGAGCAAATGAACTTACACAGAGGTTTGTAATCTCCAACTCCAACCTAAAGTGACCCCTAGCCTTGAATGGGTCATAACTTGTTGCCCTTGGTGAATTTCTTCATTTTAGATATCTGCGGTAATTACAGGCTGAGATTCTCCATTTGTTCATTCTTTCCTCAGAGAATGTAAATCCACAAGATGCAAAGAAAACAAAAGTATCAGCCCATTACTGTTCTTGCCCTAATCAGCTCCAGTAATAAAGGCAAGAGCCCACCAACTCAGATCATGTGTGCATGGGAAAGTTCTTACTTCTTTACAGGCTTGCAATGTCCCTTGCAAATCTCTTAACAGACAGGAATTGTGCATTGTTTCTACTATCCGAGCTGTGTTTCCACGTCCAGAAAAAAGACAACTCTACCAGCAAGGCCTTAGCTGATAGATAAATTGTCAAAGACAAGAGAGAGCTCTGTGATAACCTGAGACATTCCATAGGAATAATTACTGGGCTCTCTCTTTCTCCTCCAATCACTGTGGCATGAGCATGTAAGGTTAGAAAAAGAAGAACATATCTGCATATTTCCACAATGTCGAAATTTATTGAATGGCAATAAATTTGCATTGTATAGAGATGTCATTGTCATCAATTCACTAGACAGTTTCACTTTCCATGATAGCTGTGGCCAAGGTTAACATGTTTTTCCCTTTCACTATTAATCAGTAATATTAACTTTCAGATCAAACAATATTCATCACACAATAATTTACATATAAGTACATCGTGTATATATCTATAATATATGTAATATACATGCTATACATTACCATATATAATATAAAAACATATACTATATAATATATACTATATTTTATATTATATAACATATAAAATGTATTGTGTATAATATATTATATAATTGTATATCATATATTGTCTATTATATATTAAATATAATATCATACCACATACTGTATATATGTAATACATACCCACATACCCACATATATATATACATACAATGTTTTTATTATACACTATATAAATGCTGTATACATATAGTATACATACTATAGTATACATACAGTATGCATATGTATACCATATATAGAGTATAATAAATATCATATAGTATAATATATAGTATATATTATATAGTGTCATAAAATATACATATTATATAGTGTTTAATAATATATACTATATAATAGTATATAGTGTATATATAATATATGTATGCTATATATTATATGTAATATGCTATATATTATTGAACAACACATAGAGTTAAGGGACAAGATACAAAAATCGCAATCACAGTGTTGAGAGTCCTTCTTTTTCTGGGGTTCAAGTAAGTGAGCCACACCTCTCCTGGGTCTGGTGTGCCCAATACATTCTTGTACTTGGTTTAACTGAAATGGTTTTAAAACACTCATGTGCCTCTACAGTCCCAATTCACCCCCAATACATTTATCAGGAAACTCCCTTCTATTCCCAGGAATAAGCCATGTATCAGTCTATGCTATATGGATGCCATGATGTGTGCACCAGACACAAAGTCATCCTTGATCCTTAATGTTCAGACAAAACTCTGGTAAATGAAGTTTTGGGGGACAAAGCACTGGATTGCAAAACCACTAAGGTTCATGGCATAGAGTCTTAGAGCAGGGTACAGCTTGACGCCAACATTGGCTTTGAGCCAGACTGTCCTCTGCAGGTCACCTCACTCACTTGTTTCTGTCCTGTTCTGCATCTCCTCCAGTGGTCAACCTGCTGTCTCATAAGCACAGTGCATTTATCAATTTTAATTAGAAGCCCAGGAACCTCACATGTTTTAGGAAACAGACCTGAACTTTTCAAACTTGATTTCAAGTGAATCAGCTGAGAACTCTTAACAAAGATGTGATTTTTATTTTGACCAATGGAATCAAATTGTCTGTGGGTGGGGCCTTTAACATTAACACTTTCAAAAGCTCCTATGAGAATTAGTTCAAATATGTAAACATGAGTCATAAATCTTAAAATTTAAAGAAAGCTTGTGAGATGAATAACACTGAATGGAAACACACTCCCTGGGGACTTCCAAAGTCTGAGTTTCTATGAATGTCAATATGCATTTGTTTCCAAGGAAAAGGAAAAAGGGGATGAACTCTTGAGTTTAGCATCCCAACAGGAAGGTTCCATTGACCTGTCAATACAATATGTATAAAGTAAGTATTTATGAATGGGTGTAAGAACATGGATGTGAAGAATATGAGAGAACCTGGGTAGGAAACATCTCCTGAAGCATTGGTCCATCCCTATGTGACACAGGAAGGTCCCCCAGTGGATTTTAGTATGACTCATCCATTTACTCCCTGGTGTTCAGTTTTCCACAGGGCATCAATTTGCAGAAAAATGACTACATCTGAAATCTTCCTTGAGAGAAAAGTAAAACCAGGCAGACTGCTCATTGGTTCTGTTTGTTTTTCAGTGACAAATACATAACCAGTGGATTCTCGCTCTCTACAGACATGGCGCCTTTCAGTTTACCTCTCCTTACATTTCCTTTCAGCTCTTTCTTAAGCTCTGTCTGTGCATGGGCACATTCAAGTCTCCTCAGGATTCTGTCAGCCACTTCAGTGGGTAGAAAAGCAGGTTGGGGGCACCTACCTCTACCTATAGATATCTCACAAAAAAAAAAGATGGATAAACTTATGTGACCACACTACAGGAGGATTGTATACTGAGCACTGAGAGAAAATGTAAACATCATCAGATTCTTCTTGAGAAAAGGATGATGGAGAAGAAAGTTTAGTATTTGATGTATAGCACTATATAGCTCTTCATACTCTCTCTCTCTCTCTCTCTCTCTCTCTCTCTCTCTCTCTCTCTCTCTCTCACACACACACACACACACACACGTACTCACACATGTGCACATAGACATTCATACATAGAATGCACACACAACAACATTCATACATAAATCTTGTGTACACACACTATCAAAACAACATTCATGCATGGAATGTGTATATGCAAGTTCACAGATACATACAAACTAATAAATCTTATGAGCCAACAATAATGCCTGAGTCATGTGCAATATTTAAGGATGGAAACCTAAATTCCTCTTGCCTTACAACTTGTTTGACAGTGTAAGCATTTGGATTCATCTTAAGCACACAGTTTGACCTTTGCAGTCCTAGAGTTTGGAAGAGGTGTTAGCCTTACTCTGTCACCTGGTGGAATGGTTACCTTTTGTTTGTATGATATGCCCTTTAACACACACATTAATCTGTGCTTCACTGCTGGGTACTAGTATTCTGATGTGTTTATCTGTTAAACATGCTGTGGTGGTTTGAATAAAAATGGCTCCCATAGTGCCACATATTTGAATGTTTATTAATGAAGAGGTGAAACTGTTTGAAAGGATTAGAAGGATAGGAGGTTTCAAAAGCCCATGCCAAGCCCAGTCTCTCTGTCTCTCTTCCTTTCTGTCTCTTTCTCATTCTCTCTCCCTCTCTCTTTCCCACTCTTTCTGATGCCCACAAATCAGAATATGGAACTTCCAGCCACGTCTTCATGTAGTTATTCTGCCTTCATGTTCCCATGATCACTGCCATGATAATAATGGACTGAGCCTCTGAAACTCTAAGCAAGACAATTAAATAATTGTCTTCCCTTTATAAGAGTTGCCTTGGTCATGGTGTCTCTTCACAACAACAGAACCCCACTAATATGGAAATAAGAATCATTTTGATTACTTTGCTCCACAGTCTTTGGATAGCCTTCTTACAGACTGTAACCAATTGTTTCCTTCCCAAAATATTTGGTCCACAGCCTTGGGGCAAAGCAAAATTACTACAGCTAATCCTCATTAAAATTAAGGCAGAAATGTCCAGGTCCCAAGAAGTTAACTGACCTGTGGGAGAAAAAAAAATCTGCACAAATGGCACTGATTTCAGAAAATAGGTAAGCAAGGAGCCTCCTGTTTAGAGGCCTGAGCTAGCATAAAAGAAGCAAGGATCAAATCAGAAAGCTTCCCAAGGATGTCCACTGGGGTCAGCTGGAGGGTTATGGCCAAGTACAGAAAGAGTGACTGAGGAGGAAATATTGGAAACAAATGCAATAGCAGCGGGAGGACTTGTGTCTTCATCTGTTCAGTTGGCATTAGAGTGGATTCCTTTTCTGACTCAGTTTTCTTAACCCTTAGAATCTCTGTACTGTAGTGGCTCATAGAATACTTGAATGCCATGGAAGACCATCAGATAGATGATCTTGAGTAAAGTCTTTAATTCCTCTGTCTTACCTTTCTGTCTGATTTGGAGATGCTGAGGCCAGCGCCTCTGGGTCCTGGAAACCTGATATAAGAGATTAAGAAAGACAGACACACAAGCTAATCCCTTGGGAATGTCTGTCATCCAGTCTAGAGATCCTGCATGTTCCAGGTCAAAGAGAGACCCTATCTCACAAAACAAGGCGCCTGGCTCCTGAAGAACCAGACAGGAGTCAAATTTTGTCTTCACACACATCTATATGCATGTGCACACAGGGGCACACTCACACTCACATGAATAGAAACAAACACACACACATACACACACACACATACACACACACATACACACACACACACACACACACACACACACACACACACACACACACACACACAGAGAAAGAGAGAGAGAGAGAGAGAGAGAGAGAGAGAGAGAGAGAGAGAGAGAGAGAGAGACTTCACTTCACTGTGGTGATAGGAGAAAATAGTTTGCAAGGATTATCAGGATTTGTGAAGCAGAGTTAGAGTGGAAACCCTCAGAGAATGCATGAAGAATGACAGTTTAAAGCTCTAAGGGCACCACTGGGTGCAGTTGGTTCAGACTGCCCATATGCTGGGGATTTGTTCAGACTTGAGGCCAGAAACTGACAAAGGCCTAAATGCCGAGGCATTTTGTTCCAATACAGAGTTCGTGTCTCTAGCTGCATATGTAGCAGAAGATGGCCTAATCGGCCATCATTGGGAAGAGAGGCCCCTTGGTCTTGTAAACTTTATATGCCCCAGTACAAGGGAATGCCAGGGCCAAGAAGTGGGAGTGGGTGGGTAGGGGAGCAGGGCGGGGGGGGGGGGTTATAGGGAACTTTCTGGAAAGCATTTGAAATGTAAATAAAGAAAATATCTAATTAAAAAAAAAGAAAAAAAGGAAAAGAAAAACAGAGAGAGGAGAGAGAGTAAGAGAAAGAGAGAAACAGACAGAGAGACAGAGAGACAGAAACAGAGACAGAGAGAACTGCAGATATTTTCAAACTCCAAATTTTCCAGTAGATCTCAAGGATAATTCTTAGCTTAAAAATATCAAATAGAAGCTCAGGCGCCAAAACTATTTGGATACTTGGAATTAAACTTCTCTTCAGCATAAATGATATAGCTCAAGCCATGGCTTTGTTCTTTCTCTCTGTGTCACAAAGGATGTTTATGGATTAATATGGTCTGAAAAACAAGCATTTGGAATTAAATGTAAAGTGAATGACAAATTAGAAAAACAGTGATCTCCCAACTGTGTCACGCCTTCGCAGACTTCAAAACAATTGAAATTCCACACTATTAGAAATAGTGCTTAAAAGCAAATTAGAAACCATGCATCAATTTGCAGTAAATATAATGCACTGTTGGTCTTCATCAGCATTTAATTTCTCCATGATGATGCTGGATATTCAAAATCCAAACCTGCCCATCTCACATTCACCCTACTCATTCTGTCCACTGCCCTGTGATGCCTGCACTCACTCTTAGGTTCCACACCTCTGTGACAACCTGATTGGCTCAGAACAGTAGCTGGCATGTTAATTTTGGCACAGTTCTGACAGGCAAGAGGACGAGATGAAGGTTTTTATAGACTGATTCTTTCTGAGGCTGTAAAGAGCCTGCCAAGGCCTCTCACCAGCTGCTTGCCATCTTTGGCATTTCTTAGTATGTAGAAAGATTAGTCCCATCTTTCCCTTCATCTCTACATGGTACTCACCCTCTGAAGCTCTGTTTCTGCCTCCAAACTCCCTCTTTTCATAAATATACAACACCAGGCTAGGGTTTCTCCAAAACAACTTGTCTTAATGAACTGCATCTATAACAAATTTATTTCCTAATAATGACACATTGTTAAACACAGGACTTAGGAATTTTTAGGGGATATAATTTGATCTCTAAATTTTAACGAGAAATAGCTGTCATTATTTCATGGGTTCTGACAATAGTTAATTTTAGGCAAATCAAGGCGTGTGTAGGCCAATTACATACATCAAAACTATTTTAAAGTGAGGCTAACATATTGAGTTGGGAATTTATAATGCCTGAGCAGGGTGTATGGTTGTTTGTGGGGAATGGGGAATGGATGGATATGTGTTGAACTGCACCACAGTAGTGGCCAGAAAGTCCCCCACCCCTTTAGGGTAATGAATATTATATAGATGTGATCTGCATTCTTATTCAGAATCTCCAGCTCTCACAGAACACCAGCCAGACTTTGGTGAATGATGAGCGATGAGAAGATGCAAAGTATGGTAAGAGGCACAGGTCGCAAACCGCAGAGAAGGCCATGATGAGGAATAGCAAGTGTCATCCACTAGAGAAGCCAGAGAGTCAAAGGCTCTCAGGCACACCACCCAGAACACCAGAAGGTGAAACAAGGATGATGGTCTTTAAGGATAAAGGCTCACAGCAAATGCAGGTAGGAGGGTAGAATGCTGAGTTCAAAGAATGAGCAGAACAGATGCCCTGGCTCCTGAACTAGACTACATCCTAGGTTGGAGACAACAGAGTCCAGGGAGGAATAACTTGGCTTACATTTGACTGAATTAACAAACTGTGAGAAATGAGCGTGAAGGGGAGAACTCAAAGAACCACTGAAAGATGAGAATCCCCAGAAACCATGCAACTGAAGCATTGGGACAACGCAATGGCATCAAGTGAACCTTGACTTACCAGAAAATGAAGGGGCCCTAGATCCTGACCTTGCAGTGGGTCGACAGCACATCTGACATGGTAAGGACGCAGCTCAGGAAGGAACCATTTGGAGCTCCTCTCCATCTTTGGGTTTTAGCTGGGGACTCCAAGCAATCTCTTCCCTTCTTGCTGTCACAGGCCTGGTCTCCATGAGATTATGAATGGCAAAAGCATAAACTCTATAAAATCAGGTGCTGGGAGAGAGAGAGAGAGAGAGAGAGAGAGAGAGAGAGAGGTTCCTCCTTATTCCATTTTACTCTGCAAATGTGAACCTAAAATGAAGAATTATAGCCTTTATAAGAAGTTATGTACTTATGAAATAGAAGCCAATTTATGTAAAACTGAAAAGCAATGCTTTGTTTTGTTTGGTGTTTTGTTTTGTTTTGCTTTGAGTTATGGCTCAATAGCTGAGGTTTGTAGTAAGGTACAATAAATGAATATAATTAGATTTGTAAAATTTCTGCCTTGTATATAGACCTGTGTGTTCATCAGATGGATGGATGGATAGATGACAAATGGATGTAAAATTCCAAATAGTGCTTCTTTCAGGGCAGCGGGTGTGTGGCACTCTGAGTTTTGGGCTTTCACGGTCACCAGAGATGCTAAAGCTGGTATGGCACATCTATCAGGGGAGAGGCAAGGATAAAGTGCACAGGTGTGGGAAATGTACTTCTACAATTTGAACTAGATTAACCATAATTTTCCTAGTCCCTTTTTCTCACAATTTGTGTGTGCTTCATAAAGAGTCCAATATCCATCTGTTTGGAAATCTCTGTATAAACACAATCACTCGTTCGCGTGCTGCTTCCAAAGGCTCGTGAGCTTTCTCAGTGGCTTTTATTCTGTCAGGATAGTTCAAGACTTCGGTCTCTGGAGCATTGTCCCCCATGCTCGGTAATGTTTTCTGATATTTAAAGACCTGAGAAAGACGGTCTGAAACACCAGTGGTCAGTGCTCCAGAGACATGAGGGGTTTGTTATATTTGAAGTAGATTTGCATACCCAGTGAAAATTAATCTTTTCAAAAAATAGCTCCTGGTACAAGCTCTGTTCAAATAAACAGCAGAAATGTTAACCTGGCCTGATAAATGGCAGCCACAGCCAGTCCCTTAGAAGTATCTTCTATGGAGTTGAAGATTTTGTTGGGGGCGGGATTTGAAATGGGGATCCCCTAACAACAAAGGAAGAGGTTGGGTTTTTCTCCAGATCTATGTGGTTATCCAGGGAAATCAGAAATTCTTCTCATAACTCTTCTCACTGTTGTGACTAAATACCTGAGGCAAGTACACTGAGCCACATTCCGCCACGGCTGAGAAGGTGTGCCTGCAGTGGAGGAGTCATGAAGACAGGAACATGAGGCAGCTGGCCACAACTGGAGCAGTCTCATTACAATGACAGTCAGGAAGCAGAAAGGATGGGGTGAATGCTCAAGTTCCACTTAGTTTAGCTTTTCTCCAGCTGTGTAATTGGGACACCACCCTGTGGCGCAGTGCCATTTACATTGAGGATGTATCTTCTCACCACAGTTAACCCAGTCTAGAAAACCCCTCAGAGAAGGCCATAGACTTTCCCTCATGGTGACTGTAGAGCCTGCGAAGTTTAAAAATCCTTATAAATCATTACCCACACTTTCATTGTCGATACCAATAAGGGAGCCATTTAAAGAGAGGAATGAAAAGATTGGCTTGTAATTGGAGAAGTTTCAGCCCCGTGGATTGAAGGTCTGTGGTGAGAAAATGCATCATGATATTAAGATGTGATGAATCAGAGCTATTGGCTCATAGCAGCCAGAAAGGACAAAGACTAAAAAATCTTCTTCAATGACAAACTTCCTCTAACCACTCTGACCAGTCCTACCTCCTACCTGATGGAGTCAGCACCCTGGTGATCCTCTTGATAGTACACCCAGGCCTTAAGAAGGGTCACGACAAATCCAAACCACTACGTAGGGTCATATCCTTCCTTTACTATACTAGAAATGAAACCATTTTAAAGTTGATCATAAAGAATGAGCTGCCTGTGATTGCTGTTGATTGTTTTAATTAGGGGATATAGAATTTACATAAAGGACAGCACAGTGAATGATTCCAGCCAACCAGCACATAAAATTTGTCTTCACCACTTAACCCTGCTAGCAGCATTGGTAGCAACAAAAGAAGTGTGCTCACCAAGGAGAGGCAAAGGCAAGCAGGTGAAAATCAGCAGCTTTGCCATCTGACCTCTGGGTTACCACCAGAAAGTTCTCAACACTTAGGAGGAAAAAAAAACAATATTTCTGAGAAATAATACTTAGACATACCCAGAGAACTGTCTCTGTGGATTGCAGATCCAGTTAACAACCAAGGTTGATTATAGCCGTTGCTTTTGTTCTGTTACCTGAAAAGTTATTTCTCATCTCCTTAAGGAATTTCTAGGATTATCTTTTACCACACTTGTTTCAAAGAAAAGATTTTAAGTCCCAAATTGGTAAATTCTCTGTATTGATCTTGAGTAGTAAATTGTTAATATCTACCTACATGGATTGAAATATCCCTAAACCCTGAATTTAGCAGATGTAAAAATAAAATAGGCAATTATTTTCCCATGAGAAGCTGATGAAATGTGGTTAATTTTATTAAATTTGAAGATCTGGGTCAATCATTACAAAAAAAAAAACCTCTTTAATGTGTGCATCTAAGATCAGTTTATCTCCTTGTTTTTTAAGACCTTATTTCGATTTATGTGTCTCTGTGAGTATGTGTACATGCAGGCAAGAAGGAGGGGCTGGGAATCCGTGGAGATGAAGTTGCACGTTTTGAGCCTTCTGAGATGGATGCTAGAAGCAAACTCAGGTTCTCCACAAGAGCGGCGTACTCTTAAGTACAGAACCATTGGTCCAGCCCCCGTTTCAGTGCTTTATAGTGGGTGAAAATGTCTCTCGGTGGTACTAAAGGAGAAAGTGGTCATGTATCTGGTGAATAACTACAGTCAGTGATAAAATCCAGATGCCAAATTGCTAAAAATGCAGTCTATCAGTTTGTCCTGTGATTGTTCTCATGTTTATTATGTCAATCATTTTTTCTTCAAGCTAACTATAGGAATTGAATTTTAAATACTTGTTGTTTATTTTTTGAAATTTTCATACATTGATACAACATATTTTTATCATATCCATCCAACAACATGCTGCATTTTACATTATTAACAGATGGGTTATAATTACAGTGAAACTCCATAGTTTAACTTTTACAAAAATCAGATATTATATTTTCTACATTTTCATAAACCAACAAGAAATTTGGTTGCTATTTTATTTAAGCAGGTGAATTATTGATTTGGGTGTTAAAAATCACAGTAACAGAAGTGTTTCTCAACACCTGTTTCTATGATATTTTTAGCAAATACTCATGGTTTCTTTTAAAAACAACAATTGCTTCTGCACGTGTCAGTAAAATGTCATCTCCACGATGGAGATTGAGAATGTTGCTTCCATGTGGTCCTGCTGGGAGGTGTATATTGACTGTGACTGGCATCCTTTGTAGAGTGGCTCATGCAGAGCTGCTGGCAGCAGCCAAGCCTCAGCTTTGCCGTTTTCTTCCTGTTCACTTGCGCTTTGATTAGGATAATTCTATTATTTCTCTATAGAAAATCTACTAAAATAGTTGCCCTTTCTATAGTACTAGTCAGTTGAACATAGATGATGTAATCTATGCATTCTATAAAGCAAAAAAAAAAAAAATGTCAAAATACTCCACCCTATATTTGTTGATTTTTAGCAAGAAAGGAAGACTACTTGTGCATATTCTAGATCTCATTTCTTATGTGGCATATGACAGGCATCTATCTGATGGGTGAAAGGGAGAGGAGGTTAAGTCAGTTCATGCGGGAACCATCCGGAAGGAACGTTGTTGTCCTGTGATAATGCTAGATAATGTAAATAGACACTTTGGTATTTGACCTAAGGACTTCAGTGGCGAGATCCTCTCTGAACTGTACTGTATGTTGGATGGCATTCGCTTCTGCAGTCAGATACCTGGAGCTTACAGGTGGGATTAGAACTTCAACAGCCAGTGAGGACTTCTCAGCTAGACTCTAGAAGACTTGGCCAACAACCTGAGGAAGGGAAGGATTTTACTAGGTTCTTGAAGCTGAATCTTGAAATACCATGGTTCAGTTTTTGTCATATTTAGTTGGTTGCTCCCATAGTCTTCTAAATGATTATATTTTCCACAGCCCTAACACAAATAGATAGAATGAGGAATTGACAGTCGTAACTTTCTCTGAACTTTATATGAACATTTAATTCCTTTGTTAGGGGAAGAAAGAAATTCTGTTTTTCTATAGAAAGGTCACAATACTTCCAGAGTCAGGTGCTTAATGGCAGAAATGGAGTGGATGATTTAGGGACCAGTGTGTGTAACATCTCCTGTGTAACCTGGCTTCCTGAACATATATCTTCATGGACAGTGTATAGGAAGAAGACAGCATCAGGAGAAAATGTGAACTTAATACGAGCCTCCTTTCTCGCTGCTGAGTCTGTAGCAAAAGCAAGCAGCTGTTTGGGCAGCTCTCTCTCTCTCTCTCTCTCTCTCTCTCTCTCTCTCTCTCTCTCTCTCTCTCTCAGTGTGTGTGTGTGTGTGTTGTAGATGCATACATATGTTGGGAATGTATATATATATGTATGTGTGTTTATATGTCTGTGCTTATTTGTGTATACCCATGTGTATATGTGCTTGTGTGAATGCACATGTGTTAATATTTGTGTGTTTGTGGTGGGCATGCATGTGTGTGTTTGCATATGGGGGAGTATGCATGTGTGTGTGTGTGTGTTGTGGCTGTGTGTGTGTGTGTGTGTGTGTTCATGTACGTGAATGCATCTGTGTGTGTGTGATAGACAGAGCCAGTGGCTCCACAGCTTACCCTGGAGAAAGCCTAATCTCTGCTCTGTTTCTTTTTCTGTTCACAGGAACTAAAGAGGCAGTAACACACCTGAGAATATGCCTTGTCTCTACTCTGAGACCTAGAGGGCCAATCTGAAAAAGAAGTCAAGGCATAGTCTAGAACACAAAGAGAAAACCAAGGTTGTTCTGAGGAGATGGCTCAGTACTTACAGTACAAATGTGGAGGCAAGAGTTGGCTGCCAGAGCTGTGAACACCAAGACCTTCATCTCTCAGACGTTTGCTCTTGTGACAGACGTCTGGTCTCACTAGCTAGAGAGGCAAGCCGCTCACTCGCCCTGGAGTTAGGCGTCAGAGATCAGCACATACCTGGAAAGATAACAGAAGATGCTGGGGCCCAGCCAAGACCCAAAGAACCGCCCAGCTGATCCCTGACCAAATCCCTAGGCTGAAAAATACTCAGCTACACATTCATTGTGGCTGTTAGTCTGTTAGGATTTTTTTAAGTTTTTTTTTTCATGTATATGAGAATGTTATCTATATGTATGTGTGCCACATGCCTATAGTGCCTTTTCAAGCTAGAAGGAGTGTCAGAACCACCTGAGACTTGAGTTACTGATGGTTGAGAGCCACCATGCAAGTGCTGGGTCTTTTACAATAGCAGTAGGAGCTCTTAACCACCTCACATCTCATCTGTCCCTAGCCAATTTTCTTTTGCTATAATAAAATATCTAGAGATGAACAATACAGAAAGAAATATGCTAATTCACCCCATAGTCTAAAGAACTCAGGAATTTGGCATCAGTATCTCCTGGGTTGTGGTGAGGACCTTCAGGGTCCATTTCATACGAAGTGGGACCATGTCAAGGATAGAGGTTACATACTGATTCAGTAAGGCAGAGACTTGCTCTTTATAAATCAATTTGGTACCTTAGTAACTGGTCAGTGTCCCATGAGAAGGGCATTAATGCTTTAGTAGTATTCCTGGGTACCTTATCAAATTCTATTACTACTAAACTTTAGTATGGCCACATTGGGGACCAAGATTTCAACACATGAGACTCTGTCGGCAGCTACATATAAATCATGGAATTTTGCTAAATCATAAGAGGGTTTTTGTAAATATTGTAGCCAAAGCAACTAACATAGGCATTGTAACTGCACTATACATGTATATACACATATATTAAGTAAGGCTCTTTCTCTTAAAACACTGTGAAATTTGGAAAGGAGAAACCTTCTGGACATAATTGTTCAACAGTGAATAGTGAAGAATTAAAGAATCGGAGGTGTCTAGGGTAACCATGAAAAGGGCTTGTCCAATACTTAGTCATTTAATAAATGAGGATTTTCATCTTCAGTGATATAATGGATTACATGGTCACAGAAATGCTTCTAGATAGAAATGCTGATATTTATGCTTTACTCATGACCATGCTAGAAAGGGAAAGGCTAGAGGAAGGTATGGAAAAGACATGGAAGGCTTGAGTGATCCCTCATTCTGACATAGGCCATAGCGCTTTCTGTTGATGAGGTTCTGTACTTTCTGATGGAGGAAATGTGGAACAAAGGGAGGCATGGGGTCTTGCATCACTTGTGAGGGTTAGCTTTCATTGTTGACTTGACAAATCCAGAATCATGAAGGAGACAAGCTTCTAGGGATGCCTGTAGAGGATGATTTAGCCTATGATATCAAGGCTGGAAACCTCACCCTAAATTTAGGTGGCACCATTCCATGTGCTGAGATCCTGAACTGCATAGAAAGACAGTGAGCCAAGTGTGGGTAGTCTTCTTTGGGTGTGAGGAGGCCAATTGTTTCAAGTCTCATTCTGTCCCCACTGTGGTAGATTGAACTCACAAGATGTCAGCTAAAGTAAGCCCTTCCTTCCTCTAGTGTGTCCTCTTGGGTATTTTTTCAGAGCGATGAGAAAAGTAATAAACACTTCTGACAGAACAAACACACAAACTTTCCCAAGAAACACGTAACACAATTGAGATTAAAACGTCAAAGAAACCTGAATTCACAGTCAAAAGTTTCTATGCAGAAAGGAAGTATCATCAGAAAGGGCATATAGCACATATAGATTTTAAAAAGCAAATATCAGAATCACCGTATATGGAGCAACTGCCTCTAACTCCTTTTAGAAAATAGTGCTTTCAGAAAGTGATGACAGAAACTATCAAAACTTACTGAATTATTTTCCTTTGAAGGAAGATCATGTAGAATCTGAGAATAATGCATGTTAAAGTTAGGATTATTAACAGGAAAGTAAAAACATGAAAAATTAGACTCAGCTGAAAAGAGAAATAGAAAATAGAAGGACAAACATGAAGACATTGAGATCAAAAGGAGACAGTGATGAAGTAAAAAAGAAAAAAAAATCTAAAATCAAGTGACTTTGGAATTAAATGGGAAGAGCAAAATTAGATCTAGTCAGAATACCAGAGGATATCTTTTGAATAAAATAAACGACTTTGCAATAAAAAAGCCAAACAATTATTTTAATGACACCTGTTTTATGGCTAAGAAACCATCTTCATAAAAAGGGATAAGTACAATAAAATACAAATCTTCACAGTATCACTATGTTAGGGTATCTTGGAAGAAACATCTCCCATAAGCTCATTTGAAATATGGATTATCTATTAGGTATAACATTCCAGTGAATTGTCATGTTATATTTTTGTTCTACTAAAAATTGACATCATTTTTTTTTTAATTATGGCACCAACAGCATCAATATTCAGTTAGGACAAGGGTTTTCCTGTCTCTCATAATGTTAAACATAATTCCTGATATATAACTCAGTCACTCCCTAGAAGAATTGAAAACATCTGTTTTCATACAGACTATACCCAGATGTGCAGGCAGCTTTGTCTCCATAGCCAAACACTGAAAGGAGAGATATCTGCATAGTTAGACAGTAATGCATTGATACTGTAGGAAACACTCTGCAGATGTGTTTAATAGCCTCTAAGCCTATGATTCGCCATAGAACTAAGTCTAACACACTGAATGATCTGGTTTTCTATTCTTTGACATATGCATGTATGTATGTATGGTATGTATATGCTTGTATACATGTTCACATGTGTGTAAGAATACAACATGTTAATGTGTAGTTATGTACAGACATGGCTATGCATGTGTTTTGAGGTCAGGGGTTGACAATTGGGTATCTTTCTTGATATTTTCTACACTTTATTTATTGAGATAGATCTAAACTTGACCCTAAAACTTATAGCTGGTTTGCTCCAGGGATCCAGTCTCTGACTCCAGATCATGGGATTACAGGCAGACTGTCACAGCCATCTGACATTTGCATAGGCATTGGTGATTCAAAATCTGGTTCTTATACTTGGTGCACTGAGTCATAGCCACAGCCTCTATTCTGTTTTAAAACTATCACTAGAGAAAAAAATAGATACAGTGACTTCCTGGGGGTGAGCTTCGAAAATGCAGATTGCATTGGGACAGACAAGGTGTTTGAAAAATGTTCAGTGTCTTCTCTTCATCAAACCTCTTCAATTCTCTTGAATTCTGCCTGCTAACCAGAAGTTTTACTACTGAATCATATGTGTTGTGTAGAAAACACAATCTTAAAATATTGTACAGTTTTGTGGTAGGGTTCCCCATGATTCATATGTGAGATATGAAGTACAAGCTTCAATAACCAGCTGAATAGTCTGCATTATTTCAAGTTTTATAATTTCTATGACTTTATATAGCAGTACCAATCAGCTAAAAAATATTATTACTAAAATTGTAAGATATTTTGGGCTAAATTTCAACATAATTGTCAATTAGTTTGACAATATACACTAAATACCATTGTGAAGAACTAAAAATGAAACTAATATATAAGAAACAATAATTGCCTTAAATGCAGAATTTTCAACTTATATATATCTCATGTCCGATGACTGTGCTTTTCACCTTGCCTAAGTGTGCTCTGGATACCTTTTTAAAAGAAGTATTTCAATAAGTTTTTTTTTCTCATTGTTGAACTTTGACTGTTCCATGCCTATTGTGAATAATAAAATTTTCATCAGATGGTAGTAATTACAATATTTTTCTTTAATTTTAATTCTGTCTTTATATTATTTTGATTAGTTTTTTTGAAATGGAAGGGATTTTTTTCCAATTTTCAATCATCTAATTTATTTTACAAGCTAGATATATTTCAACATAGATACATTATGGCTTTATATTGCCTCAAATACAGGGGGAAAACACCTTTTCCACCATCATTTAAAGTTAGTTTTTATTATCCTTTCTTACATAACCAGAAAAATTCTACAGGTAACAAATCAGTGTAAAATAATGTCAATATGAACTCTGAAACATTGCCCCTGTGATGGTTACTTGAATGGTCCACTTGATACAATTTAGAATCCCCAGGGGAAAGTTTCAACAAAGGAATGTCAGGATCAACTGTCTGTGATCTTGTTTTATTTGTCATGCTTTTCCCATCGTGCCTATGAAATCTTTGTTTCAAAAAGGCGCATGATTCCCTCAAAACACGTTGTAGCACTTGGGCATACCTTTCCATTTATGATCTATATTGAGTTCACTGGTGCTTATGGACTGACACAGGATCACATTGGCACAGGTTGGCACTTTTCATCGGAAAAGCAACCCACCCTTCATTACCCTGACTTCTTTGCTTTGTCAGAAATAACTTGCGTACATGGACATTGATTTCTGTGTTCCTTGTCCTTTCCAGTTGATCTTGAGGTCATTATTTACATGAATATAAATATATTTTGAGTGTGTGTGTGTGTATGTGTGTGTGTGTGTGTGTGTGTGTGTGTGTGGTGTTTGACAATGAACAGAAATAATATTGTGAGGAACTAGAAAGGACACAAATACAAAGTGAAATACTTTTCTGTATTGAGCTGCCTTGTAAGCCTGAGATCTAGTGTAGTCTACCAACTTATTTTTCTCTTTCCAAAATGGTGGCACCTTTCCATTTAAAAATGTAGCTTTACGAAGAGTTCATCTTCTATCACTTAGTGCCGGAGAAACAGCACTATGAGGTCTGGAGCAGTCATTCTCCACTAAGGCAGCCGGAGCTTCTATGGACTTGGCCAAGTTGGGGGTGGATCCAGACAGCTCCTGTTTGGCTGGTGGGAGAAGGCACTCTCCTGGCTCTCCCAGCTTCATATTGCCTATGCTTTACTTCCTGACTTCACATGCACTGCTTGTCTAGGATTGGCTCTCTATAAAAGAGACAATAAAAACTCCCCTAGTCGCGGAAGGCGAGCCATCTTAGCTCCGGTGCACTGCCGGGGAAAGAGCGGACTGGA
>NC_034596.1:25705336-25706573 GCF_900095145.1 Mus pahari
AAAAAAAAAAAAAAAAAAAAAAAAAAAAAAAAAAAAAAAAAAAAAAAAAAAAAAAAAAAACTCCCCTAGTCAGTTAGGAGTCTTTCCATACAGCTGTCTTCTATCTAAAATCTATCCTTAGGAACAGGATTCTCCAGACTCCTGCCCATAAGTTGGAGACACAGCTGCCTTTGGGCTGGTTTCTCTACATCATCTATGCCTCTAAGGATACTCAAGGCAGTAAGCTTGTACTCCAAAGCTCACCTCACTTGTCTCAGGGAATGACCACTAAGCACATAGAACACACATCTTGAAAGTATACATTGCTGTGTTTTTGTTATTCTATATAGACAATGAATCTCAGTCCTAGATTTCCATCTTGGTCAGAAGCATAATTTATAAGGCATATCTTTAGATATTCGATTAGTATTCAATAGAAATTCCAGCATATTTTTGTTTATATGACATGTTTTTCTATAAAGCCATGGATAAACAAAGGCTGTACTGTGATTTAAAATATTGCCAGCTACTTGTGTGTCATTCCTTCTACCTGTCAGAAACCAGAAGCTCATCAGAAAACTTCATGACACAAAAGTCAGTTGGGCAACTAGTGTTGGACTCACAAAAAGATTAATTCTGTTTGGGGAGGAGATGAAAGCATTCTCCTCCTCTTGGGAGATGATGGGATTCTGTTACTGAAGAGTGTATATGCTAATGTTTTATTGAGCTTGTTTGCATCCTAAGCCCTCACATTTGCAAAATGTTTTAATAATGATACTATGATACGACTGAATTTATCAGGTAGAATTGACTGAAGGAGTATTTTCCATCTTAGAGGCCATCTGAAACCTGGGCTTTAGAGAAGGATGCATCTTAAATTATAAAAATAAAATTCATATTATGCCATAGTCCCTGGTCATGATCCCATTTCCATGAACAGCCTATTCTATTGTCCCCAGGCTTTCAAACTAATTTATATAGTTTAGAGAGAGTAGAAGGAGTGAATAAGTAATATACTCAGGGCAGAAAGAAGAGAAAGAAGCAGAGGGAAGGGAGGAGGGAGAAGGACTTGGTGTGCTCAGGAAACAGAAGACTGCAATTCAACTTCTCTTTTCAGATGGTTAACCTTGAGCACAGTTTCCAAAGCTCCTAGGACTCTCCTAATTCTCCATCTTCATTTGTTACTTGTAAGTCCTGAACATAGAATTGCACATTGTTTGACCAGAAACTGATTCAAGGAGGGAGGGAGGGAGGGAGG
>NC_034596.1:25706727-25717036 GCF_900095145.1 Mus pahari
GGAGAGGAGAGGAGAGGAGAGGAGAGGAGAGGAGAGGAGAGAGCTCTTGGGACATGAAATAAAGTTTAAACTAGCTGTGTGAACTACTCCCAGTACATGTACAATCAAAATTTATTATTCCTAGGAAAACCATTAAACTGAAAAAAAAAATCACATGGTTATCTCATTAAATGCTCAAAAAGTCTTTGACAAAATTCAACATCCCTTCATGTTAAAAGTCTTGGAGAAGTCAAGGAATCAAGGCATATACCTGAACATAATAAAAGCAATATAGAGCAAGCCAATTGCCAACATCAAATTAAATGGAGAGAAATTTAAAGCAATCTCACTAAAATAAGAGACAAAACAAGGCTGCCCACTCTCTCCCTATCTATTCAATGTAGTACTCGATGTTCTAACTAGAGGAATAAGACAACAAAAAAAGATCAGAGATACAACTGGAAAGGAAGAAGTCAACATATCATAATTCAAGGATGATATAGTATGCATTAGTAACACCCGAAATTTTGCCAGAGAACCCCTTCAGCTGATAAACAACTTCAGCAAAATGGCTTGATGAAAAACTAACTTAAAGAAAATCAGTAGTCCTTTTTTTAATATACAAATGATAAAGGGGCTGAGAAAGAAGGGAAACAACACCCTTCAAAATAGCCACAAGTAATAGAAAGTACCTTTGTGTAACTCTAACCAAGCAAGTAAAAGATCTAGATGACAAAACTTTAAGTCCATAAAGAAAGAAATAAGATATCAGAAGATGGAAAAGATCTCCCATGCTCATAGATCAGTAGAATCAATGTAGTGAAAACTGCCATCTTACCAAGTGCGATCTACAGATTCAATGAAATTATCATCAAAATCCAATGAATTTTTTAAAGACCTTGAAAGAATAATTGTCAACTTCATGTGGAAAGTTAAAATAATCCTAAATAATAAAAGAACTTCTGGAGGTATCACCACCCCTGATCTCCAGCTATACTACAAAGCCATAGGGATTAAAACCACATGGTATTGGTAAAGAAACAGAGAGGTCGATCAATGCAATCTATTCAAAGACCCAGAAATAAACATAAACACCTATGGACATTTGATTTCTGACAAAGAAGCCAAAACCATACCGTGGTAAGAACAGCATCTTCAACAAGTTGTCCTGGTCTAACTGGATGTCTGTATGTAGAAGAATGCAAATAGATTAGTAATTATCACTCTGCACAAAACTCAAGTCCAAGTTGTCCAAGGGCCCCAACATAAAAACACCTAGATACACTAAATCTAATATAACAGAAATTGACAAACAGCCTTTAACTCATTGGCACAGGAGACAACGTCCTGAACAGAACAGCAAGGACTCAGGCTTGAGGATCAACAATTAATAAATGTGACCTCATGAAACTGCAAAACTTCTGTGAGACAAAGGACATTGTCAATATGACAAAATGGCAGCCTACAGATTTGGAAAAGATCCCCACTAACCCTACATCCAATAGAGGGCTAATATCCAAAATATATAAAGCACTCAAGAAGTTAGACTCCAACAAATTAAGCAACTCAATTAGAAAATGGAGTGCAGAGCTAAATAGAGAATTCTCAACAGAGTTGTCTCCAATGCCTGAGAAATAAAGAAATGTCCTATGTTATTAGGCATTAGGGAAATGAAAATCAAAACAACACAGATTCCATCTTACACCAACCAGAATTGCTAAGATCATTAATTAAAGTGACAGCACATGCTGGAGAGAAAGAGTAACATTCCTCCATTGCTGGTGGGATTGTAAACTTATACAACCACTCTGGAAATGCACAATAGAAATTGTGCTACCTCAAGACCCAGCTATTCCACTCTTGGGCATATACCCAAAAGATGCTTCACCATACCACAATGGGACATGCTCTACTGTGTTCGTAGCAGCTTCATTTGTAATAGCCAGAAACTAGAAACAACCAAGATGTCTCTTAACTTAAGAATGGATACAGAAAATGTGGTTCATTTACACAATAGAATACTATTCAGCTATTACAAACAAAGATGTCGTGAATTTTGTAGGCAAATAGATGGGACTAGGAAATATCATCCCAAGTAAGATAATCCAGACACAAAGAAGATATGCATGGTATGTACTCACTGATAAATGGATATTAGCTGTAAAGCATATGGTACCCATGATATACCCCACAGACCCAAAGAACTTAATCAAGAAGGAAGGCCCAAGTGAGGATAACTGAGTCTCATTTAGAAATGGTAACAAAATAATCATAGGAGGCAGAGGGAGAGAGGGAATTGGTTGGGAGACAGGTAGGAAAGGGGAATGGAGAGATCAGGATCAAGTGTGGGCAGAGACAGGAAAGAGGAGCAAGGGAATGAATGGAAATCTGCAGCTGCCAGAGGTGGTGGAGTGGGAATCACTAGGAATCCCCAGAGACCTGGGATGGGGGAGGCTCCCAGGAGTCAGTGCCTGTGAACTTAGCCAAGATGCCTAACAGTGGGAAACTGAAGAGGCCACCTTCTTTAGCCAGGCAGAACCCCAGTGGAGGTCCAACCCACCTGCAAAATTTTCAACCCAAAATTTGTCCTGTCTAAAAGCTATGCAAGGACAAAGAAGGAACAGAGGCTGAAGAAATGGATAGCCAATAACCAGCCCAACTGGAGACCCCATCCCTTGGGCAAGCACCAATCCAGGACACTATTAATGATATTCTAGTCAACTGAGCCTGGTATAACTGTCCTCTGAGAAGTTCTACTCAGTAGCTGACTGAAACAGCTGCAAATACCCATAGCCAAAAATCGGACAGTGGTCAGGGACTCCTAAGGAAGAGTTGGGAGAAGGACTGAAAGCCCTGAAGGGGACGAGAACCCCACAGGAAGATCAACCATGTCAACTAACCTGGACCCCTGGGAGCACTCAGATTCTGAGCCACCAAACACAAAGGGTACATGGCCTGGATGGAGGTCCCCTGCACATAAGGCTGCAGGCCTGAGAGCACAGAGCTCAGGGTTAAACAGAGGCTGTTGGCTTCAGATGCCATCTACCTGCTACCTAGCTAAACTGTCCTCAGAGTGACTTTGCTTTGGGTTTTACTTATGGGGTAGATTTTTTTTCAGAAAACTTGGAATCAAAACTGCAAGTTTCCTAAGACCAGGATGATATCTTTCACACTCAGATCTGACGTCTTAAGACCTGATGAAATCTGCGTGGTGCTTGTGCCTGGTCACAAGTGAGATTCTGCAAGGTGCCAGCTTACACGTTGCCAATGTTTTCTTCTCTTCCAGCCTCAATGTTCAGAATTTCTCTCCCCGTTCTTCTTCTTCTGCCTTTTCCCCCATTCTCTTTCTTCCTCCTTCTCATTTCTTCTTTCTCTTTTCAATCTACATGTGAGTCTCATCTCCAAACTAGTGTCCAATTGATCTTCACATGCTAAAAAGAAGAGAAAGAAAACAGTAACGATAACCAAAAATAAAAATATAAAAATAAACCATCACTATAAATGCCATACTTCTGACCTAGAAGTGAACAGAATGAAGTTCTGATATTATGCCACCATTCTCTCCCCTCCCCCTCCCCCCAAGTCCCAATCTTAGCCCTACCTTTCCCTCCAGGCCTGCCAGCAGAGAGGAATACTTACACATGCGCATTCATATTCGCCATCAGGAAACACTGGATAGCTCAGGTACCCACTGGGCTTTTCTTTGCTTTTGACAGACGCTATATGAAGTTTATATTTAAAAGAGAGAAATGAAAGATTCCTCTGAATTGCTAACAGAAGATGTTGGGTATTTTAAACACCTCCCTTCCACCAGAGCTTCTGGCAAAGAAGCCTAGTGACAGCATGCTCCAACAAAAGAACCTTTTGGTGGCTGGCTTCCCACGAAGGTCAAGGCGTTATCATTATTCCCATTCAATTCAAAAAGAAAAAAAAAATCAATACAGGTAGGAAGCTGGCGCACATTGTCTGCCAGCCTCGGCATTTTAAAATGTGACACAAGAACACACAAAAGAGTCCCTCTGCAGAAAAATTCTGTCCATCTCTGCATCAGCAGACCATGGAGGGGTCACTTGGTTCCTTTATGGCTTGCAATTTCTGATACATTCTGCTTTATTGATTATTCCCTGCAGAATGCATTAAATTAACAGTTTTACGATTTAGAGAGAGTTCTAATATTACCCACTTTGTTTTCTCAGGCATTCCCCAGTCTCAGAGGGCCAAGGGCTTATGTATGTTATGTGTATTTAATAAGACATACAGCTGAAAGAGCTCTGGAATGCTCCATAGCTGGGAAAGCCAACGATAATGGCTGGCAGTGGAAGATGCTAGCTCTAATAGTGACTGCAGAAAGAGGCCAGTGCCTCCAATGGTCACGTGCTCGTTTGCAATGATATCTTTCAAACGGCACCTGAGTGGTCCATTAAGCATACTGAAAATGAGACAATCTCTCAGCCTGGCAGAGGGTTTTTTTTTTTTTTTTTTTTTTTTTTTTTTTTTTTTATATATCCTCTTTTTATCCTTGAGTTCCTGCTCTTCTAAAGTGTTTTTAAGAATATTGCAGGATTGTCTCTGGGTCTGTGGGTTTGTTTCCCTCTGCTCTTTCTGCCCCTAACCACAAAGGAATGTTATTTCTGGAATTAGCTATGTTCATGGGTAAAGCCTTATGCATTCAGGAACAGTGTGTCTGTACCACAGCTTTGTTGTATTTTCTGAGACAGAATTTAATTGTTTCATTTATTTCTTAATTGAGTAATTACATTTTTAAAAATTTATGATATACATGATGTTTTGGTACATGAGTGCCTTGTAGAACAATGAAATCAGGCTCATAAACATACGAATAACCCACCTCACGTACTTACCACTTTGTGTATTTGTAACATAAATCTAAAGTCTAACATTTTAGCAATTTTTCAGCAATTCAGTGCAGCCTTCATGCTTTATAATAGATCTTAAAAATTATTACTATTGGCTAATTGAAATTGTATCTTTGGGTGACAGTTCTCCAATCTGTGCTTCCTTCAGATGCTGGCTGAGTCATATTTAAGTTGTCTAGATGGATTTGTATGGATGTGAAATATATATGTATGTGTGTATGTGTGTGTGTGCATGTGCACGTGGGTGTGTGCATGTGCATATGTGTGTGTCTGTTTTACAAGCACAAAAATAGACAAAAATGTTTGCTGCCCCAATACCTATTTAAAATAAACTAGACTCTTTCATAATTCCTTGGGGTCATAGTACACAACCAAGCATGTCTCCCCGGGGCACAGGATCCCTCTGCAGCAGGAGAAATGAGAAGTTTCCTGTCATCTCATGCAGATCACTGGGCAGAGCCCAGCTGTCTCCTGATTCCCCTCCCTGGAGCTTGACCTCCTATCCAGGCCAGCCTCAGATAAAGTAGGGAGGCAGCTCAGAGGCAGATGGAGGGAGGGGGACAAAACCTACCCACTGGGGACCTGTGAGGCAGTCCAAGGCAGCCTTAGAACAAGAGAGCCAAGGTCCCTTATCCATAGTAACCCCTGTGGGAAATAATCTTGGGTCTGAGCAGTGGGTAATAAAATCAGGAAGCTTTCTAATCACACCGCATTTATTGACACAGATCACACAGTCTGTAGCTGGCTGGGCAGTGTTCCCAGAGCCAGGCTCTCCACTCTCACAGGCAAAGTGGGACTACAACAGGGAGAGAAGGAAAGTCGAGGTTAAATACGGCAAGGAACGGAAGCATATGTTAATTTGGCAAATACTAAAGACAAATACATTTCAATAGACTTATATTTTGTCACTATAAAATAAGTTCAACTTCTATATCACAAAATAAAGAATAGGAATTTATAGAATAGAAAGTACACAATGAGCAACAATGACAAAAGCAGAAAATCAGAGGTATCATGTTATTTCACACTATTTAAAAACCATGGCTGACATTTTGGTACAGTTACATCTAGTCTTTCCCCCTCCCCCCATACTAAAAGAAACCATATGGGTCATGGAAGGCGCACAGTGTGTGCCATGCTTTTTTCTTGTATCATTCATTTATCAAAAAAAAAAATCCTAATTTATACATTTTAAATGTGCATAATTTCTGAGACTATATTTTACTCTACTCTGTGTTTGATGATAACATTTTAACCATTTTCCTTACATTTATCTTTAGATTTCCTTCTGATGACTGTAATTACGTGAATAAGAAATAATATTTGCAGCTTTACCCATGAAACAGCAAACACATTCTGTTATACATTTCCTGACTTGTACTGTCATCCTTGGGAGGCTGTGTCTTCTCCAATAGGATTATATCTGATACTGTGTCTGTGATGGGGCAAGTGAAATTTGGAAGTTTAGTGTACATGACATTTCGATATTTGTGTGCACAGACTGTAAAATGCTTAAATCAGACTAACTGATACACTGGGAGGGTTAGCTTTAATTGTGACCTTGTCACAATCAGGAGTCACCTTGAAAGAGAACCTCAATGAAGGATTTTTCTACAGGGGTTGGCTTATAGATGTGCCTGTGGGAAATTGTGTTCATTTAGTTTATTGATGTGGGAAGACCCAGCCTACTGTGGGTGGCACCATTCTCTAGGCAGGAAATCCTGACCACTGTAAGAGTGGAGAAATCAAGCTGAACACAAGCAAGCAAGTAAATATGTGTTCATTCACTCTGCTCTTAACTACAGATGTGGTATGGCCATCTGTCTGAAGATCCTGCAGCTCTGACTTCTCTATGGTGAAGAACTGTAGCCTGGAACTGGAAGGCAAGCAAACCCCTTCTCCTCTGAGTTGCTTTTAGCACAGCAGCAGCAATGGAATGAGAATCCACATATATCCATCACATGCATATTTATTTACTTTTTTGTATTTACAATCCTTAAAGACTACTCCTTTGGAATCTAGTATGTAATTCACTGTTTTACGGTCACCTGTCATGGGAAAGGATTCGCAGAGCCCATCCTTTGTCTTATTGGTTTTCTGTGGCCATTAGCCAACATCTTTCCCTAGTGGTCTGACACCATTATCTAAACTTTCATGACTTTTATAATAAATATTAATCGTATAAGGTAATGCTTTTCTCTGTGACATTTCCATACAAGGGCATAACATTTGCTCATATCCACCTCTCTGTCATGCTTTCTCAATCCCTCTCTTTCCTCTCCCTTTCCACTTTCTCCTTCTACACCCTTAAGGGTGAACTTTTATTTCTATGCCTTTCTTTTTTTCCCTCATTTTCACATATGAGACCAAAATGCAGTATTTGTCTAAGTCTGGCTTATTTTGCTTAATATAGTCTCCAGTTACATCCGCAAATAACAAAACAAACCAGTCTTCTTCATAACTGAGTAAAAAGAACTCCATCGTGCATACATACCACATTTTCTTTATCTATACATGGCTGGGCACCTAGTTCTAGAACTTGGCTCTCATGAATAGTACAGAGATAGTGCGAGCATGCTGATATCTGTTGGTAAGCTGTCATTGATTCTTTGGGTTATGAATCCAGCAGAGGTAAGAGATGACCATATGGCAGCTCTATTTGTAACTCGGTCATGACCAGGATGATTTCCACAGTGTCTGTACTAGCTGACATTCCCAGAAAGAGTTTACAAAGCTCTGTGTTTCTTTGTAACTTTCTCATCATTTGTTTGGAATTGTTCCCTGACTTGACAGTTGCCTCTTTGCCTGGTGTGAGCAGGAATCTCACTGTACATGTTTTTGGTTTCTACTTCCTGATAGCTAATGATGCTGAACACTTTTTCACATGTTCATTTCCTGTTAGTTCTTTCTTTTAAAAGGTGTCCATTTAGATCACTGACCGATTTATCATTTAAATTATTTTATGCATTGATGTTTTAAGTCCTTTCCTTCTTCATGTCATAGCTATCAATTCTTTGATTGGTGAGTAACTAGCAAAGAATCGCTCCCATTTCACAAGCTGTGACGTTACTCTGTTGATTCTTTTTCTATACAGAAACTTTTTAATCTAAAAATAGTACTCTGTTTATTCTTATTTCTATTTTCTGAGGAACTGGATTCCTACCCAGTAAACCTCTGCCTGCCCTAGATCTTGATGATCCCTTGCATTTTTTCTAATAATTTCAAAGTTTTATGTCTTATATTAAGTCATCATATATATATGATAAATATATGATTATAATTTTCTTACTAGTGAGAGGTAGTGGTCTAGGTTCAGTCCCATATGAGTGAACAGCTAGCTTTCCTAGGACCATCTCTGAAAAAAAAAGTGTATTTTCATTGTGTGCTCTTAGCACCATGTACAGAGTTTGGTGTCTGTGGCTGTGTGAACATATTTCTTTATTCTGCTCTCCTGCATTAACCTATGAGTTTTCGTGTCACTTTGTCACTATGGTTGTGTCATGTCTTAAAATTAGCAATGATGATTCCTCCACCCTACAGGCTTTTGCTCAGGATCTCCTGTGCACCTGAAACTGCGCCACGAGGGACAGAACCTTAGGAATACTTTTCTGTTTCTAGAAGATGCCAGTAGGACTTGGCACTGACTGTGCAGAATAAACAACTCCAGCTCGTCAGGCATCTTCACCACACAGACACATGAGCTCTGGGGCTCTTTATCTCCAGGTGACTTCTAAGGGATTGAAGTTGTTGTGGTTGTTCACTGTTCATTGTTCTGCGTTGTTCATTGTAGAGGTTATTAGAGCCTGGTTGAGTTCATCTACCTCTCTGTCCACCTTTTTTTTTTTTCAATGTTGTGAGTGGAATTGCTGTCCAAAATGCCTCTCAGCAAGCTTATTTGGGGAATTTTAGAAGAACTACTGTGTTTTGTATGTTGTATTTATATTTTTCTAGTGAGCTTAAAGTATTTCTTAAATCTAAAAGGGGTTTGGTGATGTTTTTTGGATCTTTTCACCTGAAAATGTGGATTAAGTTCTTCTTTTACTATTTCTACCCTTTATGCTCCTCTTTTATGTTTCTGCTGTAGCTAAGATGTCAAGAAGTATAAGAACAAAAGTGGCAAGAGAGAAGCCCTCACCTCACTCTGGATTTTCAAGGAAATTCTTGCCGTTTCTCCCAATTTAATATAGTGCTGACACCAGTGTATAGGCTGTATGGGTATGAGCTTTCTAGACCTGCATTTTAAAAATAGTTTAAATGGCATATCCACAGTTCTTTAGCTGCAGAAATGGTATCAATATTTTGATGCTTGGTGGAGCCAAGAGGGCCCTGACTGCATGCAGCCCATTGTACTCAATATTGCTCAACTCCGGAGAGAATAAATTGAGACACTTTCATGCCTTAGTTTGACCACCCTACCTTTCCAATGCTGTAATTTCCTTTCCTTCATAACAAGCACTTCCCATGTTGCTCTAAACATTTCTGGTCTTAATAATCACAACATCTAGCAGCTGTAGAGTAAGCCATCGGGCACAGAGACTTCCTTAACTTAAACAGCCTCATAAATGGAGGGTTTTCACTTTTATTTTATTTTTTATCAGTCATTTTTGAGAATTTCATATATGAGCATGCCATCACAGCCCTCCTACCTCCTCTAACCTTCTGTTCCATCCTCACCCTGCCTTCGAAATTTATTATCTCATGTATAATTACTGTTCATAGTGCTTGAGGCAACATAATGTAAGAGCACCTATCTTTCTCAGTAAACCACCTGTAGTTCTTCATCTATGGGTAAGACCAAGCAGATTTTCTTCCCCTGACCCTAGTGTGTCAGCTGGTGCTATTATGTGTTGGTCTTGTTCATGAATTCTTACCATAATAATTTCAATGAGATTGTATCTGATACTGTGTCTGTGATGGGCAAGTAAAATTTGGAAGTTTAGTGTACATGATATTTTGATATTTGTATGCACAGATCATAACATGCTTAAATCAGACTAACTGATACACTGGGATGATTAGCTTCACGTGTGTGTGTGTGTGTGTGTGTGTGTGTGTGTGTATAAACTATGTAGAACCACTATAATTACCGGAATCTTTATTTACTATAAATGATTTTTTAAAGTTAAATTTTAACTCTAGGAGCTGGTGAGATGGCTCAGCCGGTAAGAGCTCTTTCAAATGTCCTGAGTTCAAATCCCACCAAACACATGGTGGCTTACAACCACCCGTAATGAGATCTCACACCCTCTTCTGGTGCGTCTGAAGATAGCTACAATGTACTTATAATAATAAATAAATCTTTAAAAAAACATTTAACTCTAGATCCAGGAAATCCAGGACACAATGAGAAGACCAAACTTTCGGATAATAGGAGTAAATGAGAATGAAGATTTTCAACTTAAAGGGCCAGCAAATATCTTCAACAAAATTATAGAAGAAAACTTCCCAAACCT
>NC_034596.1:25718351-25757635 GCF_900095145.1 Mus pahari
TAAAAAAGGAAAAAAAAAAAGAAAGGTCCTAATCTATAAAATATCTTGAAAAAAATAAAATAAAAAATTACTTGGATTATTAAAAAAAAAAAAAAAAAGAAAATATCTAATTAAAAAAAACATTAAAAAAAAAAAAAGAACAGAGTAAAATAAAAACAAAAGCCCAAAGAACTTACCTATGTATTGTGTTTAAGAAATGCACCTTACTGCCCAAGTTAAACAACCTAGGAATACAGAAAGATCCCAGAAAAGGGAACCAGACAATATGCAGTTGTAGGTATATTAATAGATTTCAAGCATCATTAATCAGAAGATATAAAAATGAGGTCATGTCATATTGGTTAAGGGAATAATCTGTCAACAGAAAATTACAACTATATATATATTTCTACTGACCACCATATTTTTAATTATTTTTAATTAATTAATTTTATGTGCATGGATATTTTGTCTGCTATATATATCTTGAGCTGTGTGCATGCCTCTTACCTGCAGAGGCTAGAAGAGGGTTCTGGGCCCATGGAACTGGAATGGCAGATGATCGTGAGGTACTGTGATGCTGAAAATAGATTCTGGGTCCTCAGTAGGGGGAAAAATAACCCGTGGCCTTAAACTCTAAGACGTCTTTCCAGTTTCAAGTGCACCTAATTTTACAAAACAGACATTACTGGACATAAAAGCACAGGTTGATATATACACAATAGTAAGCAACTTCAATAGACCCTTCTCACCAATAGATAGGGCATCCAGACCACACAAAATTCAACAAAAAAAACAACAGAATTAAATGGCATTCTGGGTCAAAGGCATTTCAAGAGAAATCTATAGACAATCTACCTACTCAAGAAGAGTAATGCATACTCTTCTTGACTGTCCAACACAATCTATGAGATACATTTAGGACACTAAATTTAGTCTGAACGTGAACAAGAAAATCAAAATAATTTTTAGACTCTAGCTGATCACAACGGGAAAGAACTTGAAACCAACACTAAAGGACTGCAAAATATTAAATGTCCTGAGATTAAAGGGCATACTTTTGAATAGTAAGTAGCCACTGAATAAATCAAGAATGGACTTTTTAAAATCCTAGAATCAAATTAAAATTTATGTTAGAGTCTGGGGATTGAGTAACAGTGGTTCTATAGGGGAAGCTTATAGTTATAAAAAATTAGTTAACAAATCGGAAAAATTTGGGAAGTCATTTAATGATGCACACCAAGGTCTGAGAAAAGGAAGAATAAGCTAAATCCCATTTCAGTAGATGGAAAGAACTAATAAAAACAAAAACAATCAAACAGAAATGAAAGAAGTAGGTACAAAGAATCAAGGAAATATAGGTTGTATCTTTGAGAAGATAAACATGAGGACAAACTCTTAAACAAACTAACCAAAAGAAAGAGAGAAAATCCAAATTAACAAAATCGCCTTGCCTTCACTGTTATAGAGGATGTAGGGGAGTCCGAAAGAGGAAAGAGGAAGGATGAGAAGACAGGAAAGTTAGAAAAAGTTGTGTGTGTGGAAGATCTAAGATTTATGGAGGAGAATGACTTGACCTGTTTAAGCAGCTCTGATAGCCACATTGATCACTGACACCATCAAATTTCCAAGCAGCCAAGTAGAAGGAGTGAGAGATTGTTGTGCAGAAGTAACAGCCAATGCCTTTCCAATCCATCAAGCCCTTCTACCACAGGAAAGGAAGTGTTGGCCAAAAAAAGACTCCTGCTGGAAGCAGAGCATGTCCTTTGATCTTAGAAACATTTTTCCACAACTACACATTTTTTAAAGTTTATTTATTTTCATTTTTTTGTGGGTGAGGGGTTTCCCTGAACCCGTGTCTGTGTAATGCATGGGTTCCTTGTGACCACAGAAGTCAGAAATGAGCATCTGATACCCTGGAGCTGAAGGTATAGTTTGAGCCACCATATACATGATGGGAATTGAACCTGTGTCCTCTGGAAGAGCAGGCAGTGCTATAACTGGTGAGCCATTGCTCCAGCTCCCTTCAATGCTCCTTTTTTTCTTTTTTCTTTTTTTTAATCCTTGGCTGGAATTTGCATAGAATCTTGCTGCTAATTCCTGAGGACTGTTTCTCCCTGAAAGGTGTGCACCATACTTTGTGAGCTAAACTTGAGCCTATGTGTTGAGCCAAGGCAACCTCACAATCAATAGCTCAGAGGCATCAGTGAATTCTCAAGCCAGAGTGTGGTTACCATGCAGTTCACTCAATAGCATAGAACTACCTCTGCCCTCGAAATCACAGTGTCACAGAACACAGTAACATGGGGGGAAAAAAAGAGAAATTAGCTACAGGAATGCTATTAATTGTGTGTCAGGAGAATTTATACTCACCAATAAAAAGAAGGGAACACTGCAGTTAGGAGCATCCATTGCTCTTCCAGATGATGCAAGTTCAGTTCCAAGCACACATGTTGGAAGGCTCACAACTGTCTGTAATTCCTGCTCCAAGAGATACCACATCCTTTTCTATTCTTAGGCATAAACTCACACATACACATGCACATGCATGTAAAAAGAATTAAAACAAATCTCTTTAAGCTCTTTTCTTTTTTTTCTTTTTCTTTTTTTTTGGTTTTTCGAGACAGGGTTTCGCTGTATAGCCCTGGCTGTCCTGGAACTCACTTTGTAGACCAGGCTGGCCTNGAACTCAGAAATCCNCCTGCCTCTGCCTCCCAAGTGCTGGGATTAAAGGCGTGCACCACCACGCCCGGCCTCTTTAAGCTTTTAAGGGAGAAGGGAAAACCATACTAACACTATGAACATCCATGCAGTCTGATGACACAGGTAGAATCTTGGGTTTGTGAACTTGGTTTTTTGGGATGCCATTTTGAGGAGGAGTGGACACAGGAAACAATCATGCCCACATACTGCCAAGAGGCAGACACGGACAACAGGAGAAGTGTTTATGGAGACCAGAGAAAAAGGCTCACGAAGAACATGTGAGGTTTCGACGCGTATCTGGGTTGTTTGTGTCTCTGTAGAAAACACTAGAAAGCACTCTATACTTAGGAAGACAATCTTGACAAAAAAAAAAAAAAAAAAAAAAAAAAAAAAGCCTTGTGAACTTAAGGCTTAATTACTTCTATGTCTCACCCATATCCCAGAGTGGTTAATGTAGGCACAGATGATTCCACTTCCTCCCAGGTATGATAGTAACTTAGGGTTGAGATGACGTGAGGGTAGGCAAACACTAAATGGTGATTCAATTAACTTTCAAAACAGCCTTTCAAAGTAGACCATCAAAAGACCAGCATCGTGCCTGCTGCTCTAACACATTTGTTGTACTTGATCATTTCTGTCGCTTACACTTCTTTCCAGGAGCGGTGGGCTTTAGGAATTTGAAGCTGAAGAAGCACTGTGTCATGGATCTGCATCCCATTCATGTTCCTGGCACAAATTCAATTCTAAAGTTTCTAGCTCACCCTTCATTTCCCTTTCTGACACTCACTAATGCCGGGGTTCTTAAAGTATGACTTCACCAAATCCCCCAAATACATGTAAAGCAGTAATCTGTGATGTATAAATCTATTAAACGGTAAGTGTCTACAAGAGACTCAAGCCTGCAGCAAATCTACTTCCCAAGGAAAGAACATGGCTGTTAACTTCTTTTGTTCACATCAGATAGTTTCAGATCTAGGTGGGAATGGGAAATCTATACGCACAAATTAGAAAAAGAAGATGAGAAAGAAGGAAGGAAAGGGGGAAAGGAAGAAAGAAACAAAGAAAGATTTAATTTAATGTGCTTGATTGAAAATCAGCAGTGGGGTATCAGCAAGACCCAGACCTTAGCCCCAAGATTTCTAAACTTAAACCTGCCTTTGCCGCTCACAAGCTCTCTGATGTAGTTGAATTTAGAGTCTCAGATTCTCCCTAGAATAAATAGGTCCATTGTGAACGTAAAACCAGTTGGTCAATGTGAAGTCCATCTGAGAGCTTGGCTCACATGCAGGACACTGCTCCATTGTCCATGCCCTCCCCTGGATTTTATACAGGGTTTTTAGGCTCCCACACTCCCAATGTCAAACCCAATTTCAGAAAAACAAAACAAAAAACAAGAAAGAGACCTAGAAATTGAACATCAGGGAATTTATTACAGGTGACCCAATGGATTTGCTAGGTTCCAGACATGATACGCACATGGTCACACTCGGATCTTAGAGTTGCCCCTCAAGAGTCCCCTAATGGGAGGTTTGCATCTGTATTGCATCTGTAGGCAGACATGCAGATGGATCTGAAGGTTTGTCCCACCCTGTCTCTGAAAGAGAAGGCAAACAAAGAGGCTAGCTCTGTGCTTAATTGTAAAAGTAATTCTCTAGAGTAAAGACAAGAGAAGTTTATACTTCTTTTCAGCGTGGAAAGAGGAAAGGATGGAGGAGCCTAGGAGACCAGGTAGGTAGGAGTCCATGGATCTGGGATGCTGAGATGCTGCGCAGAGTTTCATCCACCATGTCTCTGTCATTCTAGTGTAAATGCTGAACCAATGTAGCTCAGAGCAGGGCCTCTTTCTCCTGACTTCTACCTGTTCTGCTCTTACAGCTCCTTTGGTATCTCAGGACTTGCACTACTGCTGGCTCCACCCACCCTCTGTCCCCTGTGTGTGTCACCCCTTCTGCTTTGCATTCTCTATTCACAGTTAGCCCAATGCACCTGGATGCCCACCACCCGTGTTCCATGCCTCTAACCACTCATCATTTCCCACAAACAAATTCCCCTCCATCCCTTCCCATCATTCAGATTGTAAAAGTGCCTTGGAGTGAAGAAATGGATCAGAAGATTAAGGGACTTGTTCAAGTCTCGTCATCTGTATTTGATCTCCAGATCTAATAAATCTAAGAAAAGATGTAAGAAGAGTATTGACCCTACAACATTGTCTGCTGATCACCAAATGTACCCTGTGACATATGTGCTCAACAACAACAACAACAACAACAACAACATAATAATAATAATAATAATAATAATAATAACCTATTCATTTTCTATTTTTCTTTACTTCACAGTCAAAACTAATGTTAGATTAATCTGATAAAATTATGATTTATTCATAACAGCAGTACAATACAATGAACCAACATGCATTATGAGCCGACATTGGGTGTTATATTAAATATTTCCTTTTGTGATTTTGTGTTTGACAGTTTTCTTTTAAAAAAAGGTTTCCGATATCCAGTCCGGTATCAGGATGGAGTATCTCATATTTCTGATCTTCCTGCTTCCGCCTCTCAAGTTTTGAGATAATGGGCATATATGGTTAATATAGCATGGGAGTGGAATGTAGAATTTGATGGATGCTTGGCAAACACTAGAGCAACTGAGATACATTCCCTGCCTCATATGCTAAATATTTGTACACACGTTATTTCATGGGTTCCCCAAACTTACCTACAGTTTAAGGGTGCATTTTTATGTCTGTACTGGGTTAGCTAAGGCTTAGAAATGTTACTCCATCCAAGGTCATAGAAGTATGATCCCTAACTAGACCATAGAAACTGGGAATAGGGGAACTTGTTTCTGAGTCCCATCTGGACCTCATTCTTACAAATGAGTTAAACAATTGCTCAAAGAACTGTGAAAACCTTACTTGCATGGCAGGCACATGACTCAACACCTGTATTATCCAAGAATGCCAGATAGAAGTGAGGCAACTGGAGATGTACCTTATAAATTTCTAAGACATTTCCTGTTGAAACAGCCACTCGAGCATACCACGCATAATACTGTGTTTCCCCACAGTTACTTCTGTGGGACAGAGACAACTGGTATATTTTGTTTTGTTTTGTTTTGTTTTGCATTGTTTGTGTTATGAAATTAGTCTTGTACTTAGCATCAAAATTAGCTAGTTTCAAGTTTATCAAAATACAGATTTTGTGACCCTTGGTTTTCTTAAACTATTTTATTCCTGCCAAAAATGGAAACAAGTTTATCTATACATAAAAGGGGGAGTGGCATAAATATTGAGTTCACTAATAAACAGTTCTGTATGTGTTTACTGCTCTCTTAGAATGATCGGGAATCAACAAGGCTGGAAGAAGGCAATGCAGGAGTCCATCATGATAGGTTTCCACGCAGTTCAATGCTGACAAGGGGAGTACAGGGAGGCGTCTCTAAGGGCAGGCTCCACTCAGCTGTAAGGCATCCTCTCTGTGCTCCAATTTACATCGATAAGGAATAAGTAAATTAATCTTCATTATCAACCCACTAGATAGCAAGAGTCAAGCCTGCACCTCCACTCCCTGGCTCCCTGGTGCAGGAAGGGAACCTCCTCCTTCGCAGAGTAAGGGATTCCGTACAGAGCCAGGTGCACCCCTGACAGTTTTGGCAGGGAGAATGATTTTCAGCCTGCGGGGTTGCTTCTGCTTACATCCGCTCACGGCTCTTGACGAGGGGCAACTGCGATTAGACAAATCGCATTGTCTATAATCTGGTCCCCTTCCCCTTAGCCATGATTCATTCTGACAAGGAAAGTTTAAAAGCAACAGGTAAAATATGATAAACAGCATCCATCATTGTATAGGGGAGCCAGGCTAAAAGCTTTCTGTCATTGCTAATAATACTGTTTAGTTTTTCCTGCTTCCCCTAGGATTGCATTAGTGCCAAATGGGACCAACTGGGAGTGGTGGACTTTCAGAAATGACTCCCCATGTGATTTCTGGCTGTAACAGAGACTATTCTCGGTACTGCCTACATCTTTGAAGCTGCCATGGGTCTGAATAGAGGTCAGGTGTACTGTGAAAACTGACGGATACAGCAAAGACTCCATTAGTCAGTTTTTCTAGCTGACTTCTTTTACCTAAGTAGGCCTTGGTGGTGTTCCTGAAAGCTAAACTAAGTCTTCTTTGCCCCTGGTCTCACATGGAGTGTTCCCCCGGGGTCACAAAAGTGATGTTACTTTTCCCTTGGGAGGTCGATTGCTTCTTTCACCTTTCTCCATGTTCTAGATACCACGGGAAGAATGGTTCACACGGATCTGTAGAGGCTCCCCTCTAAGCCCAGCAATGTGGTTTTACAAGGCAGCAGCAGTTCCAGCCACCCTTAGACAGAGAATTCTATAGCACGTGAACTTTCTGTCTCCAATAAGAAAGGACTTTGCAAGCTGTTTACTGAGGCTGTGCTGTCAATCTGCTGAGCATATGGGCTGCCCATTTTTCATTTCTTCATTGAGCACAATCTCACTTATCATCACCAACAAGCATTTCTATTCTGCAGGGTTTCAGTTAATCATCACTTTTGCATACAAGTTACTTTGCTTGCAAAACAATTGACACATAATTACTTGGTCCTATGGAGTGAGGAAATCACATCCAGAGAACAGTGGCCAGGAGTCAGTGTCTTGTCCATCCTAAAGTAATGATGGAAAGTCTGATCCGGCCCCACAGCTAAGGACACTTTCCAAGGACCAACCTACGCTTAGAGAGGGGTTCGGAGAAAAGAGGTTTCTGGTAACTGCGAAACAAATGACTCGAAATCAAATCATGGATAACAAGCTTATGGCCTATGTTTTGCTGAAGAAAGCTTTCCTGATTGTTCTCTCTCTCTCTCTCTCTCTCTCTCTCTCTCTCTCTCTCTCTCTCTCTCTCTCTCTCTCCCTCTCTCTGTTTGGCTCAAGACAGGTTTCTCTTGCTAGTCTACAAACACTCTGATAGCTAATCTCTTGCAGATCAGAAGCCCACTTTTTTATTTACATATCAATTCAGTCATTATCCCAGATTCTCTTATGAACCAGCATCCCATGACCCCTGCCCCTTGAGTCTTAGAGAAAACAAGCATAAGCACATACAATAAGATAGCTTGATGAGACCCCACCCTGAAATTATCATTTCTATCATGCCTGGGCCTAGATCTCTGTCCCTCTGTCCCCCAGGCTAACATTGAACTCAGAAATCTGCCTGCTTTTATAAACATAAACAAAACAACCTTAGCTAGGTGGGAACTTGCCCTGTCATCACCACTCCCTCCCTAAATATCTTTATCTCCTTCCTTAGTGTCTTTCTGACAAGCTGTTCCTAAGTTGTGTAGCTCCTTATACAATTCATATTGCATCCTTATATTTTGCACAGTTGGGAAAGTATATGTTTTTAACTCATGTTTTCAACATTCTTTCCCACAGCCTTAAGAGCTATACTGAAGGTCACAGCTTTCTATTATTTTGCTGAGGCATTAGTCACACCCTCACCTCCCAGACTCATACTGTCTCGGATTACCATGGAGGCATTAATGTTGGAAGGGATATATATATATATATATAGATAGATAGATAGATAGATAGATAGATAGATATAGATATAGATATAGATATAGATATATAGATATACAGATATATGTATACAGATATATATAGATATAGATATAGATATAGATATATATCTGTATCTTATCCTCAAGTCTCTCTCTGTTACATATTCTTGCAGCCATGATTTTTGGCTTTACCATATGCCCCAAACACAAAAACAATTGACCATGGACTGAAACCATATGCCAAAAAAAAACCAAAACCCTATTTCATTCATTTAATTCTCTGAGGTACTTTGATCATTGCTATACAATGTGCGACTAACACACTATTGCATAAAACAAATATGCTTACATTGTAAACATGGAAAAATGTTTGTGGATTAATCAGATATGGTACTTGTGGTTGTTGTATAACACTAGAATTGCCCCTAGACACCTCCGTAGGACTCCGGTGTGGAAGCTGCATTGCTCTTAACAGGATTATATGTTTTGCACTATAATAGTTCCAAGGAAGAAAGTGAAAGAGTTAAGATCATGTGACAGCTTGGATGGGCAGGTGCTTTGACCTTTCCTATCTCCAGGAAAATCGATTTCTGTTAATAGCTGTTTTGTCTCTCTACCAGCTATGATAGAACCTACTAAAAAAAAAAATCACCCACAAACTCAAAGGCAAAAACAATAAACTTATTTCTCCCACTTCTCTGTCAACTTCCAGTCTTTCCTGCCTCAGGTTCGGTGTCTGTGGCGTGCTTGCATGATTTTAGTTTTTTGGAGAGAGATGGATGCTTCACGCCACTTCTAACCTTCACATACTACATACTAGCCTGAGGGTCTTCCTAAGGTCCTTTGTGGGATCCAAATGAAGCAAGTCCCGGGAGCAAGAGATCCCTAACCGCCTTCACCATCACATTTGTTAATGTTCTCTTGGTCAGAGTGAATCAGATGCTGAGCAGTACAAGGGGCATTGGTAGAGAGGTCACATCTGTTCACAGTCCTGATGCCAGACAACTAAAACACCAAGAAATTCTAAATAGCAGGTGTGAGCTTAAGATCAGGGTTGCATAAAATAGCTAGAGAGGTCCATCAAGGTGGCTGAGTGGGATAAAAAAATAAAAGTTCCTGACAAGCCTAGTGACATGAATTCTATCCTAGGGACCCACATGGTAAGAGAGACTCAACTTCTGCAAGTTGTCTTCTTCTCACACTCACACACACACACACACACACACACACACACACACACACATGCAAATGCACACAGCTACACAGAGAGAGACAGAGAGACACACATACACCAACATGTATGTACACACATTTGTTCACATACCTGTGTGTGTGTGTGTGTGTGTGTGTGTGTGTGTGTGTGTGTGTGTGTGTGTGTTTAGTGTCCCTTCCAAAACCATGTTGCAATTTATGCTGAGGTCTGACCATATACCTTGTCCCTCTAGATCCTCACAGAGTTCCATGAAGGAAACTCCATCTTCTTTGTGCAAGGGTGTCTTGGCAGAAGAGAGGCAGCAGTAGCCAGCTGAAGTCTTGTCTGAGACTCAGAAGAGAAAGAAGCCATACTTCAAAATAAGAACTGCCAGGATGGTGAGGTGGAAGAAATCTGTGTAAAATAAAACCACAGTGAGCAGCAGACTCCTCAGCCAGTCTGTTCTGGGCATCTCCTGGGTATACTGACTGCAACTTCAAATGTGGTCAGGGTCTTGGAAATCTATACATCCCACCAAATGGTGTGAAGGCTGGGAGATTGTTGAAAAGTGCACCAGCCTTGAGGGTTTCACGGACACAACAGAGTTAATGATGTCTTAGAACGCCAGTTCAATCCAAGTTCTTGCTGGATTGGGTTAGTTCCCAAATGTGAATTGTCAGAACGAGAGTCCACACCTGGTATTCTGTCTTTTCTGCACACACACACACACACACACACACACACACACACACACACACACACCGCTGCTCATCTTTGAGACTATGCTATGAGACAGCACACATTCAAAGACACCTTTCCTGGACTTCCACCTATGGGAATTTTTTCTCTATAAATTACTCACCTTAAATATTCCTCTAAAACCAGAGGAAATGGAGCAGTACTTTCAAATCAAATACACCTTATCTTTTAATTAAATGAAGGTAATAAAGGACGTCATTGTTCAAAGTAATGTTATTGAGAAATAAACCATGATGAAGTGATTCCATAAGGAATTTTGAATCTGGCTCTGTCATTCAAAGGTCGTTATGACCCTAATGACATTATAAGTCCTAAAGTGCAGGGTAGCCATAGTGACTTCCACACATACACACACACTCCTCAAAATGAAATTTTGTATGTGTGCCTGAATCATTGACTTAACAATGACTTTGGTTCTGTGTGAAACAGAGATGTCTGTTACTGACCTTTTGTCACCTAAGTTCAGTTATCATTATTCTAGTTACAGCTTCTATTTTTTTAGTAGAGGGAGAGACAAAAGTTGGACTCTAGACATTTTTAGATCAGGACTCTCTGGTTCAGGTGAAGCAGGCAAAACAAAACAGCTAACTGCATTAAACTGAGTTCTAGGCCCTGGATTAGGCAGCAAGATTCCACCTAGTTTATGTAGACTACAGAGGCTATCCACATCCTGCAACACTGACCTGACCTTCCAGAGCTCTGGAGTCTGTGTCTCATAGGAGCACACGCTGCTGTCTTCATGCTAGGTTCCTGTCACTCAGTAAGGCTGCAGTTTCAGGCTCACAGGGTGTTTTTCTGTGTGTGTCTTTCCATACAAGTATCAAACAAATGTCAACCCCTTTGAAATGGGAGTTTGCAGAAAGTAGCTGAAATAAGCTGTTGTCCATCTTTTGTTCCTTGCTTATGTAGAAGCCATGAGGAATTGCTTGTAAGTTGATAATAAAAGAGGTTCCCAACCAATTTTGTTTGTTTGTTTGGTGTCAAGATGTCAGTCTGTATCATAGATACTGGTCCTATCCTTAACTGTCATCCCACTGTCTTAATCTCCTGAGTGTGGGGCTTACATACCTGACTCAAGTTTGAATCCCTTTGAGTTTTGCTGTCTGGATTAGACATCTGGGTCTGGGTAGAAAGTTATGAATAGCCAGGGAATGGTGGTTGAGCTGCACAAGGACAGAAGAAGCAGTTCATTTCCTGTTGTCTTGATCCCCTGGTACCTTCCTGGCATCATGATCTAGGGACTGGAGAGATTCAGTGGCTGCTGGGGCTGTAGCTCTTGAACAACACACACTGACAATGACTGCTTGTCTGGGGGTTGGTCATTTTGAAGGTATACCACATTCTTGCTTCCAGTGCTTCATGGATACCTCCTCTTTGGCTTCTTTCCAGCCTGGGGCTCAGCACTCAGGTTCCGCCCACGTGTCGTGTCTGTATTTGATAACACTGTCAGGTCCAAAGGTACATCAGAGAAGTGAAATGTTGGGGCTTGCTTTGACATTAGGCTTGTGCAATGTTCAAGAAACCATGTCAGTGACAGTGTGTTTAATTTAGGAGCTCTGAGGTTTTCACAATGCAGTGAAGTCACTGGCCTGTAGACATTCCTGCTCTTTAAGGAAATCACCCCTTGTCTACACAGCAATGACTCAAGGAAGTAAAAACCCCTTAGGGAGACAGAATGGGTGGATGGTATTTTCTCTCAGCTGATGGGACACCAGTGTGCTCCTAAGATAGTCATTAGGACTTTCTCTTAGGCCATTTCCCTCTAAAATGTTAACTGTGTCTGACTGTAAACATGAAGATGACTTACTTGTAGTTCAGTGTCCTTTATCCCAACATACACATAAAATCTGTGGCTACCAACTTCTATCAACACATCAGGGATCAGACAGTGTTGTGAAGTCACCCTGCAGCTTCTCAGTGGGATGGACCACGGAGCACCTTAGAGATTCACTGCTGAACACAGTGGATATTTAGTTGGTGCCCCAGAGGGTTGGCAGAGGGTCCTCAAAGATGACAACGAGTTTGCCCTGGAATTGAAAATAGATTTATTAAATTTGAGAAAAATTAGGTAACTCTGTTGGAGGATACAGAGAATGAAGATTCACAGCTGTAGGAACCTATGGATTTTAGAAGAACAAAAGACTTTGTGACTACAACCAAGGCTTCTTTGGAAGCAGAGGAAGAAAGGGGTGAGATGGAAATAGAAAAAGCATCCGAAGCCTGTTCTGTGCAGTCATAAAAAGACCTCTGTCCCAGTCTGAGGACTGAAGAGGTTGACTCCTAAAGGTGTGGTAAAGACTGATGATACAAATTTTATTTTGAGGGAATTCTTAAGCAGACTTGCATGGGATTTTAGCATCTGCCTTTGTCAGCAGATATTGGTTGATGTAAGTGAACATTTCTAAGAATTGATTGAACAGCTTCCAGACAATGGGTCTAATTGGGGCACATAGCCACGGGAGAAGAAAACCCCATATTCTCCTGAGTTGTTCAAAATACTTAATATTCTCTCATTTTCTACTGTTTTGAGACATACTTACATGCATGTATTGCTTATTTTGTAAATATTGACATCTGACAAATGGGTTATGGAATCTGCTTAAGATAAAACGGTGCCACAACTGTTGTGGGTAACACTTTATTACCAGTCATTTTGCGTATGAGCCACAGTGTAAATAAAAATGTTGCAAACCTTTCTGTCTAATTGATTATGCACACTGAGTACTTTTACATTGTTGGTTCAGTTTTCCAATAAAGTGTACCAGCTTCATGTATAAGTTTATAGTTGTTCAGAACAGGATCTGTAAGTCCACAAAGATGCATAAGGATTTGAAGAGCAGAGGACAAATTTGGGTGTCATTTCTCACCCTGTCCTGTTCTTTTTCTTTTCTTTTCTTTTCTTTTCTTTTCTTTTCTTTTCTTTTCTTTTCTTTTCCTTTCCTTTCCTTTCCTTTCCTTTCCTTTCCTTTCCTTTCCTTTCCTTTCTTTTCTTTTCTTTTCTTTTCTTTTCTTTTCTTTTCTTTTCTTTTCTTTTCAAGACAGAGTTTCTGGTAAGCCAGGATCTCACAAGTAGACTGAACCAGCAGGCCAATGAATGAGCAACAGGAACGTACATCTGCCCCCACCTCCCCAGGGTTGGGATGCTCTCTGACCAACATCAACATCTCTCCATCCTTTCTCTCCATCCTTTCTCTCCATCCTTTCTCTTTTTAGCATGGACCATATTTATGTTCCTATCATTGCAAAACAAGCTCTTTACTAAAGGAGCCATCTTTTTCTTCCCTAATATGTAAATGAAATCAAGCCCTCCTCAGTGTGACACATCGACACACACTTCTCTGCTCATGGGTGTGCTCAAGCCCAACAAGGATACCCATCCTTGTCCACACTTGTACCTATGCATACCATTTTTTTCATCTCCATCTCCATTTGCATTAGGCAAGCAGACTGATTGATATCAATAGTGAGAATAGAGTAGATAAACAAGCAGACTGAGACATTTTCTAAAAATGGGATTGTGGTTCGTTATTTTTATAAAAGTATTAAATTCTTTCCATTTTAACCTAACACCACTAAGGCAATTCCTGGCATGGGCTACTCTCTCCCAATATTTTTGTCCCAAGATATGCCTACAGAACAGACTTCCAGTGTTCTAAACGTGCTTATGTAAAACAGTCAGTGGTTGCCACCGTCACATTTCAATTTGAATCTTTGTCTCAATTTTACACAGGGTGGGTTTCCCATGTGGTGAACCTAATGAAGGAAACAGCATTAACACACACCCCTTCCTTGACGCCTGAGGTTGAAGTTATATTTAGTTTGCCCTACATCAAAGTTAGGTTCTGTTAAGTTCCCCCCACCCCCAAATGCCTCATTCTGGCCATTTCTTTGTTGACTCCCATCTTTAGTCGTTATGCTGTGTGGACACCCCTTACCCATATGGTGCTCTCACATGTGGGCCTCACTCTCAGTCTGGGGGAGGATCCTGGGTCTCCTTCCCCCACAGTCTCATAAAGAGTACTTACTCTGTCCTTGAGCAGTACTGACGAGCATTCTGTGGGTCATTCTGTCTTTATGGCTAAGTTAAACTTATTAAGCAGAGTTTTTTTCTAAAGGGAACATATGGGGCTTCCTCTACATCCTTTGCGCCCTTCGCCTTTAAGGGGCATTCTTTTTATAGTAAGAACATTTTTCCCTTGTTGGGCATGTAGTATTCCTGGCTCGCTCTTCCTTCCTCTAAGAAATTAGTAGAAATGACTGCATCACCAGACTGCTGGCACCAGGCGCATTGCTAGAAACAAACGTGAAGGAAGGCTAATTTCACCACTCTTAGAGAGCAGGAGTTTCCTGCTCAGAGCACTAAAATAATTTTCTTGTCTCCTCTTCTCCGTCTTTCCCTCTTTCCTTCTGTTCTATCTTCTTTTCTCCTTTTGAATGCCAGGTGCAAACACCCAGATTGTAGGTTAATCACTGAGGTTCGCAAGAGCGCAGGGGTCCACACACAGACCATGTCATTGGTTTGTCAAATTATTTATTTAGAGTCTTTGCGTAAGTATGCAGAAGCCTGCCATGAAAAACAGATGCTGGGACTTGGAACACAAGCCAGGTCCCACCATTCCATCTCCTGCTCCTGTGCTTCGGAGACCCTGTCAAGGCTGCACTCAGGCATCATGTTCATTGTTCTTGGGCAGATGTGCTGGCAGGATTTTAATACATAAATACTTTCATGTGTTCTTATCTTAGTGATCTTAGCTTCACAATATATGGCATACACAGCCTTTTGGGATTACTGTGTCTGCTTAAAATGGTATTGCTAAGGTTTAGCTCTATGTCTGTTTATCAATGATACTAACTCAGTTTGAGTGGTAAAAAATGTATTGTGGTTCACTTATCTTCTTCTTCAAGGTTGTTGCCAGGGCATAGCTTGGTGGTAGAGTGCTGGCTGGCATAATGGAAACTCAAGTCAGTAAAAAAATGTATGTATATACATATATATATATATATATATATATATATATATATATACACACACACACACACACACACACACACATGCGTGTGTGTGTGTACATCCTTCCCAGATTTTTACATTATCAGAGTCCTGGGACCCATATACTCCTGTGATTTCTTTAAATCATAATAGAATGGACAGGAGATTTCTGAATCACTTGACTTAACGTTTTCTTGACCAGGACAGACTTGCCCCCTGTCTTTGCAGACTTGTTCAATCTCTCTCCTCTTCTTTAAGACCCTTCTTTGTTGTTCTGTTGAGCTTATGCCTTTCTTATTGGTTTTAAAATTTCCATACAAGCTCTAAATTATTAATTATTTTGTCCACTGCAATTATAGAAAATCTTCCCTCCATGTTGAAACTCAGTTATTCAGCTGTGTGTATCACTCTGAACATTTGGGGGGGGGTCGGCTTAGCAAGATGTAGCAAGAAACAGATAAAAATCAAGGAGGAAACACAAGTTTGTAAGGACAGACTTATATGAGTAAGAGAAATAGAAATCAAGGCCTTGCAGTATAAACAATCAAAAGCTTTTACCCTCTTTTCTCTAGAATTAATATGAAATCTACAGCGAGGCGGTCAATGGGAGAGACAGGCTCACTGGATGGTGGAGCCTGAGAACCCCTTGACTCTGTATACTGGTGTCCATGACAGTAGGTGGTAGGGCTGATGGTGAGATCTCTAGCAACAGCAGCATCCAGAGGTGATCAGTATATGAGCTCCAGCCAAGGCATGGAGGTCTGATCATTCCTTTCTCGGCCTTGCTATGTTGGCTCTTAGCTCCTTGGATGGTGCTCATGTGCACTCTACTGGGCTTACAGAATGAAGTAGCAATCTCACCAGGAGCAGACACAGCCAGAGTAACATTCAGCCAGAGATCTAGACATTCATTACCCATGGTGATACGGCAAGTTAACCACTACAAACATTAAGTAGTGTGTCTTGTTTTGGGGTTTAGTTTTGATTTGCTTTGTTTTGTTGAGATAAGGTCTCATGTAACTCAGGCTAGCTTCAAACTCTCTGTGTAGCTAATTGACAGTGTCGGATGCTCTAGTACCTTTCAAATAGTGGGGTTACAGGTGACTGTTGTCACAATTAACATCTACAGCCCAGGAGGCTGAGCCAGGGCCAGCACTCCACTCACTGAGATATATTTTCAGCCCACATTCAGTAATTTTTCCCCCTTTTTGTAGTCTTTTCTCATACAATGCATCCTGATTATGGTTTCCCTTCCTCCACTCCTTCCAGACACGCCCATCTCCCCCTCCCCTAGATCCACTCCTCCTCCATTTACCTTCAGAAAGAAGCGGGCCTCCCAGGGATATCAAATGAACATGGAATAACAAGGTGTAATAAGGCTAGGCACAAACCCTCATATTAAGACTAGATGAGGCAGCATAGTAGGAGAAAGGGGATTCCAAGAGTAGGCAAAATAGTTAGAGACAACCCAGACTCCCACCCTTGGGAGTCTCACGGAACACCAAGCCATACCACAATAACATATGTTCAGAGAACCTAGTGTAGGCCCGTGCAGGCTCTGTTATTGCTGCTTCCATCTCTGAGTCCTGATGAGCCCTGCTAAGTTGATTCTGTGGGGCCGTGTTCTCCTTGTGCCCTCGACCCCTCTGACTCTACAAACTTTCCTCCCTCTCTTCTGCCAGATTCTCCTAGCTCCACCTAATGTTTGACTGTGAGTCTCTATATCTGCTCCCATAAGCTGCTGGTAGAAACCCCTCTGATAAAGATTGTGCCAGGCACTGATCTATGAGCATGGCAGGATATCTTAGGATTCTTAATATAGCTTTGCAATACAATTACTCAGTCCCGTGAACACTGAATTTTAAGTTGAACAGAATAATCTGTCCCCTCATTTGGCATCAGATTAAAGAGTGGGAACAAAGTGATCTGGATAGAGGTATTTGAAGGAAAATATAAGGGTGGGCAGCTTGGAGACAGTTCTGCATCTCACATTAACACCTACCAGAAAATACCTTGAATGACCAAATCGACTAAAGGGCCTTTCCAATGTACATAGTTAGTCAAGCCTCCGGTGCCTTCCACATCAGCCCTGTCACATGGGCACATGAACAGAAGGACTGTTAGGGAGCCCATAGTGGTCTAAGGGCTTTGCAACACAGGACACCTGTCCCAGAACAATCAAGGAATGAGTTAGAATGATTTCAGGCAGACGCTTACACAGGTGACACTGGATTGAAAGCTACGTGTAATCTGGCTAGGCATGAGGCTTGCTTAAATTACTGACAAGCCAGGGCTGTGTGCTATAGCCGCCAGCATTGTTGATATAACACAGGGCACTTTGGAGTTCTTCAGCATTGAAGCAGACAGATGCTTTTGTACAGCATGCATAGGGACCTATGAATACCTTTATGTAGAACATATATAGACTCATGCATGCCTCTGTGTAGCAAGCTTGCAAATCTGTGTATGCCTCTATATTGCACACATGTAGGCTCCTAAATGCCTTTTTATAGTGTGGATGTAGATCTATGTATGCTTTAGATAGCATGCATAAAGACCTGTGCGTGCCTTTGGAACTAGTATGCACTTCTGTCAACAGCAAAAAGATGTCACCACTATAGAACTTAGCCCTTGGCAGAAATTTTGACACCTTCCAAAGGGACACAGGATTGCTTCTTGGTTCCTTTCTTCACAAGGTATTAATTAGCCCCTGGGGATCTAAACCACGAAGTGGCTTGCAGCTTAGGGAAGTTGCGCTTTGACTCTTCCTGTTGGCTAGAGCGCTGATAAATGCTTTTAATTAGTCTTATGACTCTCTTATTGAAATATATGTCACCGATACTAAGTACCAATTGTCGGAGAGCCTCCCATTCTCAATGCAAGGCTACTAGGGCACCGAGTTAAGACAAAGCTGCTTAGCCTTCCATGCAAAGCCCTCAACTTCCTGCTAATCCCTCTAGTCTCCTCCCTGGTAGACTGACTTCACTTCCATTTCACTCTGGCTGGGTTGACACGGAAACAATTCTTAGGCCATGTCGTCCCTATGAGAACAACCCATGACTTTATATTAGTGCTTCTTAGCCTTCCTAATGCTGGGACCCTTTAATACAGTTTCCTCATGCTGTTGTGAACCCCCCCCCCAACCATAAAATTTATTTTCATTTCTACCTCATAACTGTAAATTTGCTACTGATATGAATCAGGATATAAATATCTGTCTTTTCAATGATCTTAAGCAAGCCCTGCAAAAGGGTCATTAGACGCCCTCCAAAGGGGCCCCAACTCACATAGGAGAATTGCTTCTTTTATGCTTAGAAGCACCTTTCCCCAACACCCCTTTCAGAAAGATGCCCAGTGTCCCTCACCAGGGAATTCCAGAGTTCATAGACAGCAGTGACACCACCTTAAGCCTCGGAGAAGCTTACCCCTCATCTGCCCACAGCAAGGCTGTGAGAGTATATTAAAGAACCTACCACTGCCTTTTCTGCCAGTTCCCCCATGCAGACCTTGACATCAAGGAAAAGAGGATCCTGGAAGTTAGGTAGGAAGTTGGTCTAGAAACCAGGACTGGGGTTAATTTGAACTATTCAGCAGTATCTTGGAAATCATTCTCTGTCTCCACTTTAGACCACTTTAGGTGTTTATTCTTACTTTTGAGGAGTTTACAGTAAACCAATGGTTGGAGTAGACCCAGTGATCCTAACCCTCAGGAGCTCCTAACAGTCAAACTCGGAGCCAGGCTCAGCTTCATAGTGAGAAGAAGGAGGAGGAAGGGAGAAGAAGAGATGAGGGAAGCACTCACATGGAGAAATAGAGATGTAGAGATGTATACATTGACTTTACACAACAATGATAATGATTAGTTGTTATTTATACAACAATATTAGTTAAGCATCTGTCTTAGTCAGGGTTTCTATTCCTGCACAAACATCATGACCAAGAAGCAAGTTGAGGAGGAAAGGGTTTATTTAGCTTACATTTCCACACTGCTGTTGATCACCAAAGGAAGTCAGGACTGGAACTCAAGCAAGTCAGAAAGCAGGAGCTGATGCAGAAGCCATGGAGGGAATGTTCTTTACTGGCTTGCCTCCCCTGGCTTGCTCAGCCTGCTTTCTTATAGAATCCACGACTACCAGCCCAGAGATGATCCCAACCACAAGGGGCCTCTCCCCCTTGATCACTAATTAAGGAAATGCCCTACAGCTGGATCTCATGGGGGCATTTCCCCAACTAAAGCTCCTTTCTCTGTGATAACTCCAGCTGTATCAAGTTGACACAAACCTAGCCAGTATAGCATCTGACAGCTCAGTTTCTGCTTTTCTCTTCCTATGATATTTCTAATGGATGTGCTTAACATTTTAAATGTTATTAAATTATTCTTTGGAATTAATACCATAATGTCAAAAAGGAAAGGAAGGCTGGCAGGCAGATGGGCTCTAGTTCGGTTGGTAGACTTCTTGGCCAGCAAGCTCACTTCCCTGAATTCCATCCTCAGTATGCACAACCTGGTATTGTGGTACACATCTGTAATCTTGGCCCTGGAGAGGTGGAAGCAGGTATAGCAGGAGTTAAAGGTCATCCTTGGATACATAGCAAGATGGAGGCCAGCCTGGGTTACTTAAAACTCTGTCTAGAAAGCAATGGAGTAAGAAAGAAAAAAAAGAAGAGAAGCAAGAGGAGAGAAGTGGGAAGAAGAGAATGGGGGAGTGAGGTGGGAGAAACGACCGTAGTTTCTAAAAAGACCTGAATTCTAATTCTACCTTTCTGGATTGTCAGTTTGGGATCTGTGAAACATAATCCAAGTCTCTGGTTTGGTTGTTTTTTGCAGTATCATCTTTAGAGGGATTAAGCCCCTGAGCTTATGCTGGGAAAAGCAAGCGATCAATCAAGATGCACCCCACCTGGTCACCAGGAGTAGGCACTGTTAAACATTTTCCTACATATGCACTTGCATGGGTCACATTACACACACACACACACACACACACACACACACACACACACACACACACACAAGCCATCAGTCATGCTTATCCTTCCATTTGTTCCCATTGTGTCTTGTTTCCGTACCTTGTTCCAGTCATGGAACTCCCACTACATGTATCTTTGTTACCTTTATTTACAAACCCCCAACCCTTCATCATCCAGGCTCAATCTCTTCAGAAGGCTCTTATGTAGTAGTTGCCAGTCCGAGTTCATTTTTCTATTGGCATATCTGTATCCTGGGTGTAGGTAATTTAGAGCAAGTGGGACTCAACTCATAGCTCTGGATTCTCAGAAGCCACAAAGGTCTATTTGGCATCTCACTGTACTGTGGCCAGACAGAGGGTGCTCTGTGACAAGACAGGGCAGACACACCACCTTTACTTTAAGACAGGATCTCCTGAATCCTAAGCTTGTCTTGGTAGCCAGGAGTAGTATTGGAATTTTGATCCTCCTGATCTAACTTCCTGGGTTCTGGGATTATGGGTTTACTGGGGCTCAAACTTGGGGTTTCCTACCAGGGAGGTGAATACTCTACCAACTGAGCCACGTGTCCACCCTCACTGCTCTTCTTAAAAGACACAGATACCTCCAGGACCCCATCAAAACCCCATTTCCTCCCAGTGGTCCCTCTCTAAACACCTTGAACATTTGACGGTGGCGCATGATAACAACACATAATTTTGGGGGGTAAACCTTGAAACCATTACCTTTCTCTGCTTTTAGTTTCCCTGAAACATAAAAGACCTGTGTACATAATTCCTTCCTGGAGTGGAGAGAAACATTTCATGAATCTCAGTTCTCAGAATCTTCCCGTCTCCTTTTGGTGCAAACTCCCATCTCCACTCCTGTTGGGAGTAAATAGACATAGAGACGGAGATCTTGTTCTCACATAAAACCCTTCCATGAGGAGAGAGCTGAGTGAGGGTTACCCAGTGAGGAATGGGAACTAGAAATTAATGTTGAAGGCTTTATTTTATTCGGGGTTTTGTTTGTGCTTGACTTGCTCAGCTGGCCAGGATACATTTTGAAATGGGAACTTCACTAGAAGGAAAGACAGTTTAGCACAGAGAAGTACTTGCTCACCTTCATCCCCCACAAAGCTTGCCCCAAGCTGTCATCCCTCTGTAAGCAATCTCATATCGATACATATGCAGGAAAGTAAGAACCACCCATGGGGGGAGAGAGATCTCATTCCCTGGGGAAGCTGGCAGGATGCTGAGCTGGGTAAACATTAGACCTCTTTTTTTTTTTTCCATTATTATCTGAGGAAATGTCACCAAGAACTACTCCCCCACCTCCCGCTCCTCTGGACTGTTTCATGTTTTTACTCTGCCGTTTTGTACTTTATGTCTTCTATTTTTATTATTTTATCCTCATTTTATACGTTGGAGATCAGATTGCACAACAATAAGAAAATCTATTTATTTGATCCTGGAGGCAAAATTCTGAATATATTTTCTTCCTTAGCAGACCCTAACCATATTGGTTCTTCCCACTGCCGGTTTGATTAGATTTCTTGGAAGGGGGAAGCAGCAAAGATCTGCTGAATTATGTCTCTAAACTCAAGAGCAGACAGAGAAGTCATGTGCTTGCAGAGGATGTATGCATGCAAAGACTCCATTTAATATACTTCCCGAGACCACCTCAAACCACATTCAAAACGACAAGTCCAACAGAAAGCTCTGGAATATCTTAACCACTTGTTTGTATCTCTAGAATATATCAAATATTAACAGGGCATAAGTTCAGACAGACTCACATGTGTCTACCTCTATCAGTCTCCTGGGAAAGCCTTAGGTAGGAAGGTCCTCAGGCTCACAGAGTTCAGGAATCTGTGCACTTCTTCTCAGTCACAGCTATGCCATATGTAAGTGTCTGATACGACACTGTGTTTGGGGATTCTGGATCTATGAAGTCCTTTGGGATTTTGTCTGTCTGCCTGTCTATCTGTTTCTTTGTTTGTTTGTTTGTTTTGCTATACAGTCCAAAAGTAGTCACATTGGAAATCTTTCTGGAACTCCTTGAAGATTTGACCTAATTTTTGAAAAAAAAGATTTCCTTTTCTGTGAATTTCTAAATACCCAGGTGGTAGTTAATATTGAACAGGAACCTCATGGGATATGCTATGGCCTCCTTGACAAACATCTCAGCCTCTGAAGGAATTTCAAGGCTGAGTCAGCAGTGGTTGAAAAACCCAGTTCATATAAACACCATCCTGTGGGCTGGGGTACCAACATCCCCCTTTCTCTGCTTCTGGAATAGGAACGCAACATGATCAACTTCTTCATGCTGCCTCTCCTGCACCTCCCCTTCACCTCCACAACGAACTGCATCCTCACACCGTGAGCCAGAGCAAGCCCCTCCCTCCTTGTTCCCTAAGTTGCTTTCAGACATTTTCTGTTATGGCATTAAAAACCACAAACCTAACAAATGCATATACTTCAAGGCCTTCTTTGAGCATACCCTGTTTAAGTGGATTGTCATAAAGCTGCTGGCATCACTAAGGCCATTACACTCTTACTATTCCCCAATACCAATATAACAAATGTCTCAACTTTCACCAATGTCTTCAGTAATTGCCCTCAGCCTGTCTTGGGCTGGATGACTGTGGAGAGATGTTTGGAAGTAGGTGACATGGGGTACTCTAACATGGACACGTATAATTCAGTGGACGAAAGGAGACCCTGACTTCTGCTAAGCCATTTGATTTCCTTTCTTTCATCTCTGAAGATGTTCCCTATGGAAATGGAATCAGATAAAACTAGAGATGGGGGAGGAGCTTGTGTCTTTACTATGGCTTCATTGTGACAATCTCCTTTCAAAGTCCTTCTCCAACCCCTCATGCGCAGAGTCCAGAGACCTTTCTGTAGAAAGCTGTACTGGGAATCTGCTGGCCAATGCTACCAACCACTTACTGTCTCACTCATGGAAGACTGACCAGAGGATACCAGGAGACAGGCAGCAAAGAGGGAGCTGCATTGAGCAGAACACATCGGCCCTTACCTTGAGAAGCAATCATCGGAGCTCCTCTTTAACAGAGAACCTCTTCAGATGCCACTTTTAATGTGCTGCCTTCTCCCAAGGACCCTTTTCCTCCCTTCAAAATCAATAGTGGTACACAAATGGGCTCCCACCACAACCTAACTGTCTTAGCTATGAGTCCAGCAGGGTCCTACCATTTCCCACCAACCCCACCTTAACATCAACCCTCAGAACATTTGGGATACAATAGGGTTGGCCTCTGGGGCCATCTGGATGCAACAGTAGAACACTGCGCTCAAGGAAGCCTTGAACACTTGGTCAGATGCAGTCTCTGCAACTCCTTCCTTCCTCTGTCTCTTCAGTTTCCATATTGTCCTTTGTAGATTTTTCTCTCTATATATCCCAATTGTAGTCCTGTGTAACTGTTTGGGATATTGCAACTGTAAGAGAATTTCTTAGGTCAGAAATAAGTTAATGAAGATAAATCAATTACTACAAAAGTAATCAATATCTGCTATGGTCCTCTAAGGACATTGGTATTGTAGTCAATAGAATACTTTGGCCCTCTGAACTTGAGGAAGACTCAGAGGAGGCAAGCGACCCTTCTAGGTGAGTTGCTGCTTGGTTTGTTTGTCGGATGTCATGCAAGACACCCCTACTGTACCCATCACCATTTGCTCACACCATAATCCTTCTGAGATCCATTTCATAAATCTAGACCAATATGCCCACTCTCCTAGGATGGCACGACTTTCCCACACTGTACTGGAAGGCTTGGGGACCCACCACTGTGCAACATTATACTGTGGACTCTGGGCCATTTTTTGTATCTTTGCAAAGAGCCGGAAGGCGCTATTGTTCATGCCCTCAGTCAGAGGCTCTCAGCTCCCCTGGAGTGGCCTGGGCTCCAGACCACACAAGGAGCTAATGCTTCCCAGGGGTAAGGAGGGGAGGCAGCGGAGGTCAAGGCAACTCTGGATAGTCTGCTATGCTTCCCCAAGGCCTCATGTCCATTGGGGTCCACTGACTTGTCCTTTCTCTAGTCTTAGCCCTCACTCAGATGCCCATATTTCCTGAGATTACCTGGAAGTGATTCCTTTCTCTAGACCCCTTCATTGTGTCCCATTTGGGCAAGCCCTGGGAAGCTAGGCCTACTCTGTGAGATTCCAGCATATAAAGTGTGCATATATTGGTGAACTACATGTGGAGATGAAACACTCTAGACTGATTCATGTTTCACAGTTCTGTGCAAACTAAATTTCCAATATATGCAATTTTAAATAATAAAATTAAAAGTATTTGAAAACCTTATTGAATTCATTACCTTCAGATAGAAACCATGCGCTTCCTTAGTTGATATTAAAATAAGAATTCCTGGAAAATTGCCATGGTGATTTAATGAGGGGAAAAATTCATTCTTCGAACACATGTTCCTGGAACAGGTGGAAAAAAATAACCTCCACCCTTTCTTCCATTCCAATTGGCTCAAGGGTATAAATAGGAGAGTTGAAATGAGAGAGCTTAGAGACAGACAGAATGGGACTTCATCATTTGAAGGGAAAGAGAGGAGAACCAAGGGCAGAGGCAGAAGGATGGCGCATCTTCAGGAAAACCATCAAGTCGTGCATGAATGGGAGTGCCGTGGTTCGTATCTTTGTAGCCTTTTGCTATAAAAGAAGAAAATTACAACTCTTTTAAGTATTTTTTCACAATGCAAGATTTGCATTTATAAAAATACTCAGGCTAACTCACATTCTTAGAACTGTTGAGAAACAGGCACAAAGGACCACTAGCATGAGTCCACTTTGGTCTGAGCCCTACCCAGTTTAACATCTGCTGGGTACGTTTTCCACAACAGTCACATCCAGATGCAGGCTGAACACCCTGAGCACTGAGTACAAGGACTACATGGAGTAAGGGCTTACTATGTGTTAAACTGGGATGAATTGCTGTGAATAGCCATTCCCATAATCGAATTTCAGAGTAGGAAAGAATTAGGAAGATGTTGGCAAGTATTGAATTTTTGTCCAGGTTCAGTTGGGTAGAAGAATGTGGCTTCAGGGAAATAGTATTTAGGAAAAGTGTTTAGAGGAAAAATTATAGAGAAATGTGGGCTTCAATAAATACAAAGTACTACTTCACCATTATTCACAAGGTTGAAAACTATTCATAATGGCCAATATATGAAAACAGCTCACATACAAGAAGGAGTGGCAAGGTCATGGAGTGAAGACATGCAGTTAAGTATTAGTCACCCTTAAAGAGGGCAGAAAAGCTGCCATCTGCAACAGCATGCATCAGCATAGAGGGTTTCTTTATTAAGTGCAATGAACCACACACAGATTGCAAAGACTAGATAGAGATACATACGGGATATCAACATCCATCATTACATACATTAAAATAGAGAGAATGGCAGCTACAAGGCTAGGATTAGAAGAAGATGGGAAGACGGCGTCTTGTTGCCGCTGTGTCAAATAGCCAAGCCTAGACTGATAGCTTCTAGCATATGAACTGTAGCTATTGACAGCTCATCAAATACTGTGCATTCCTGTGACTCATGGCACAACAGGAGACCAGGCGATAGGACAGGCAGCTCCAGTGCTCGCTTGTCCTTGCGATTTCTCTGTGTGTTTCAAAAGACCACCCTGTCTAACTCAAACATCCACAAAAATAAAAATGACTTTTAGAACCAAATACACACGCTCAGGGATATAGACCATGCCTGGACGGAGTGACGTGGAAAAGCTAGGACACCATTTGCATGTCAGAGTCTAAGCATGTTGTTATCAACCATAATTGACAACTAGAGTAAGTGGTAGATAGGTGGACTATGGAAATTGTCCATTTCTTCTCACCAGTATCAGAAATGTTACTGAAAGATAGCTCTATGTAAAACACTATGTCATAGTTAGGGTTTCTCTTACTGCAAGGAAACACCATGACCGAAGAGCAAGTGGGGAGGAAAGGGCTTATTTGGCTTAGTGCTTCCACATCACTGTTCATCGCCAAAGGAAGTCAGGACAGGAACTCACACAGGGCAGGAATCCCGAGGCAGGAGCTGATGTAGAGCCATGGAGGGGTGCTGTTTACTAGCTTGCTCCCCATGGCCTGCTCAGTCTGCTTTCTTATAGAAGCCAGGACCATCAACCCAGGGGTGGCCCCATCCATAATGGGCAGGTCCCTCACTCATTAATAACTAAGAAAATACCTTGCAGCTGAGTCTTGTGTAGGCATTTTTCTCAATTAAGTTTCACTCCTTCCAGATTACTCTGTGTGTCAAGTTCACATAAGACTAGCCAGCACACTCTACTAATGACTGAAATTGCTGTATTTACATATTTATCAGAAGTTGAAAGGACTGTGCCCTTTTGTACTAGGAACATGAGTTATTGAGCTCACAGCCTCATGAAGTTCCTGCTTTAGACTCTGATATAGAGAGCTGTAGTCATCAAATAAAGTGTGTGTTAAAGCAGTGTGAGAACAAATGTTCTGTCCAGACATCCCACTGGGCAGATGTCTGTGAGAGACCTGAGAAAATGCCATGTACTCTAGAGCTGGCTGCTGAGCCTCACCCTTCAGGTCTGTGCCCTGGGTGGTTAGATACGGGAGTCATTTCTTGTGTAGGTAGGCAGGTGTCCTCAAGACCCTTCATGGTCATGATGGGAAAAGCATGAAGTTCCCCGCTTTTTGGCTGTTTGGGGGCCAGGTGTTGTACCAGAAGATTTATATGTACATGCTAACTGAATGCTTACTTTATTCCTAAAAATATCTTACAAAACCAGTTACATTTTTACAGTAAGAAAAAGAAGATCAGGGTGTATGTGGTTTAAACGCATATTCTCTCATGATTTCTCTACCAAGAATTAGTATTTGGGTTTGAACGTGGCTGTATCCTCAATTTTTGTGCAAAGTTCCTTTCATGAACTAAAAAGCCGTTTACATGAATGTTGGGACCATGGACTCAGACTTGGGGAGGCCTAGTGGAAAAATAAATAAATAAATAAAAATTAGCAAGGAGATAAACTATAGAATGTGCAAGTCCTCAGGAAAGATGATATCTAAATTCTTAAGGCTGAGAAGTTTAGATTGGCTTATACAGAGAAAATTGGGCGTCTATTGTATTGTGTGTGTGTGTGTGTGTGTGTGTGTGTATGTTCACTGCCATGCATAGCTGCATGCTTAGGGGAGTGTGCTGGGGGGAGGGTGTTCCCGTTCATCTGTAGATTCACATGTGTAGCAGATAAAAGACTACTTTGAGTGTCATGCATATCTGCATATCTCAGAGTTTAAGATTTTTGCCCTCGTTTTTTTTTCCCCCCTAAGACAGAGTCTTTCTGTGTCCTAGAGCTCATTAAGGTTAGGCTGACTGGCCAGTGAGACCCAGACAGCAATCTGCCTGTCTCCATCTCCTTGGAGCTGAGGTTGCAAGCGCCCACTTGGAGCATTTACTGGGAGTTCTGGGCACTGAACTCAGATCTTCCTGTTTGTAAGACCAGCCCTTTCCCATCTGAGCTGTTTCTCCAGCCCTAAGCTGAAGTGCCTAACTCAGAAGAGTTACAAAGTGACCAAGTCAAAGCCATTAGGCAGAGCTGAGTCAGCAACCTCGTGCTCTTTCTTGGTATAATAGACAAGGAATCTTCCAGCAATTAGCTAAGTGCTTCCCACTCTACCTTAAGTGAACCCGAGGGGGAACTGCTCCTGGAGTCACAAGTCCAATCCTCCTAGAGTGTCCTCCTGATAATGGGGGTTTCTTAGAAGGAAAAGGTTTACCAGCAGGCCTTTGACTCAGCCACGAATGGACAGTCATTCGTGGCTGGTGGATGTGGCCCCATCACAATGGGTCACTTCGCAGACTCTCAGTAGAAAAATCCAGCTTTCTCAGGTCAGAGAGAAATCATCCAGATTGCTGGTGGCTCAGCAGGCCGAGCAAAGCATCTCACCCCCGCTGTCGGTCCAGGGAAGACGGGGGTGAGGAAGCAATACGCACCCCAAGAGCATGTTCTCCATTAGCCAGATGGAGCATCAAGCTGCTGCAGGCTCTTGCTGCCTTACACATGATGCTTGCTAGACAAAGAAATATTGATCACCAGTCTGGCTCTTGAAGGTTGAACAGATCTACTGGTGTCGGCACACCACGTATTCCAGGGAAGGAGGGAGGTCTGGAGAAGGGCTCCTGAGACCAGGGCTAGGGCTGGAATCTTACATCCTTCACAGTCGTCAGAACTCCTAAGAGGGCTGCCGGGCACATGACAGTCACGACCACCAAGGAGCACACTGGCTCTGGCATTAGTGGTGTGCTGGCAGCAGGAAGATGAAGGGGCAGCCTCTGGATAGAAAATAAGCCAAAGAAAATGCCAACTGCCTTACATAAAGGCAGTAAGTTGAGTGATGCAGTGAATCTTCAGGGGTTTCTTATTAATGGAAAGCACTGGTCCTGAAGGGCCAGCTGGTGACCCTCTCCAGAAAGGACTGATCCTCTGCCTTCCTGGTCAGAGGACCCACCTCATGCTATAGCTGCAGCACCCCATTACCAGGTAGACCCCGAGTTGTCCTGGCTCCCAGTACATGTAGAACGAAGGCAGCTGAGGTTTCCCAGTACCCCTCAGGACAGTCACATACCAGTCTGTGACTTTATTTTAAGCTTTAAAAAAAAAAAAGTTTGCAGAACAAAGAATTGCTACATACCGTTTAACAAGACAGGGGAGTCCAACCTTCTTTGCTCTGCTGCTTTAGTATCTCTCCATTTGTTTGTCTCTGTCTTTACACTCACACACATGTGCACACACACACACACACACACACACACACCACATACACGCATGTGTATACACACACACACACACACACACACACACACACACACACACCTGAGCCTTTCAAAGGTAACGTTCAGAGAAGACATCCCTTTATCGGTAAAGCCTCACTCTGTAATGTGACCATACTACACATAAAGAGTTCTTTGTCATAAATACTGCCTCGCTAGCAGAACTAGAGAATCAGTGGTAATTCTATTATACAGTCAAGAGACCTTGATCTGATTTCACCAGCAGGCCAACTATTTATAGAGTCAGACACAATCTGACTTTGCCTCCTCTCTCCCTGGGATGATGAAAGAGGTTCGTTGTTGGGCAGGAATACAGACTACACAAATGCATCATTCCTTCTGCATGCTACAGGGAGGCACATGTCCCCACCTAATTGTATCACTAAAGATCGGAACTTCCCTCTTAACTTCCTTTGCCTGAGAGTAGCAGGTAACACCTTCGAAATTATCCTCCAAACACCTAAGCCAGTCAAAGGCAGCAATCCTGTCACTAACACCCAGGGACAGCCTAGGACAGTCACAGCTTCTTTTTATACAGTGCCCATGGCCTTCTCTTCTACTTGTTTGTTGGTTTAATGTGTTTTGCATCAGGGAACCTTTTGACTGCTCACAGATCACCAATAGCTAGATAGAGGAGGCATCAATCAAACAGGTACTTATTCATTTTCTACAGTGGACACACCAGGTCTTCCTTCTTCAGTCTTCTGTACCCTGGTCTCTGTCCACACAGGTTTGCCCTCATTCTAAGACCCACTCCGAAAGGCCCTGCCATCCTTCAGTCTCAAGTTATTCTCTCTGCCTGGAGTCTATTCACTTTTCAGGGGGTAGCACAACTGTGAAGTCTCCTCTAAGGCTACCCTAACTCCACAGGAAGAGTTAGTTTCTCTCAACTGCAATAGTTTGTATGTAGAGTAGAGTGTGCAGTCCACACAGCACGTAGCTCGATGTCTTCTCAGCAAGGAGGCTGCATGCCTTAAATCCCTGGCAAAACTGGAAATGCTTCCTACCTGATTACCCAAGATGCTTAGTGTACAACCTGCATGGTACCAGGCCAAGGACCTACTTTGAGCTTGGAAGGGAAACTCCTTGACCCCAGATCCACCTGCACAATATCTGTCCATTCTGCCACCAAGCAGAACATTCCAGATAAGTCACTCTCTGGCTTAAAATTTCAAAAATGACCCCTCGGCCACATACTTCTGGGTGTTATTTATTTTGAGAAAAGGTGCTAATGGACCAAGCAGTACATTCGCCTTTCATTGGGAACCAAATGTTAACACTAAACAATGTTAGCAGGGCACCGTTAGGAGGGGAGAGAAACTAACTTTAAAAAAAAAAAAATACAGAAAACAGAAAAAGACCAAAAGCAACCGAAGAACACCATCTATGCAACGTCCTGCTGAACTCAGGAAAAAACTGAGCCTTCATCTCCTCTGTCTGACTTTTCTAATGATAAAAGTACAATAAAATAAAGCAAGCTAGGAACAAAGAAATATGAGAAATCATGGCACCACACTATACCCTAAGGTACTCTGCTCATCTTTATCACCAATGGCAAGAAAATCCTAGGAGAAGTCAGTCTGTTTGTTTTGCCTCTACTCGGAGGATCAGACAGATCTGACTGCATGCTCGATGGCGATGTGTTAGAATGGCAGGTCGCATCTCAAAAACACACTAGGCCAAGGCAGCTCCACGTGGAAGGGGTTTTATTGGGGAAAGAGAGAGAAGGTGCCAGCAGAAGGGAGAGAGAGAGAGAGAGAGAGAGAGAGAGAGAGAGAGAGGTGTTCTCCTTATTTATATGGAGAATGATGTAACACAGGTAAAGGTGGGAGGTGAGCCAAATGGATGTTGGGAATATGGTACCTATTACCTTGGTAACCAGTCTGCAGGTCACAGGCAGCACTGTCGCCTACGTGATGTCATAGGCGTGGGAGGTCCTGATGCCAACAGACAGAGGGAGAAGGGAGAGGATATCTCAAGTTGAAAAACTGAACACATGCGGACACAAGATGTCATTGACCCTTATGTGGGCTAGGTCTGTCTCCTGTCAACCTGACAAACCTTAGAAAGCCTTCCTAGTGATGGAGATTGGCTTCATCAACTAGTTCTGTGGAAGGACCCTCCCAGGACAGATGCATGTGACAGTCTCATCGCCTACCATGCCTGCATCTCTGTAGCCTAATGTTGCAGATCTTTGATAACTGTAAGCTGGAGATGCATTGCCTTGTCATAGGAGAACAGAACAGAACTGAATGTTTTTGGCACCATTTAAAACCTGTTAGAATATTCAAGTAGAATCTGCCAGCTGTGTGTGAATGGAGAAACAGAGAAGTGAGCGTCAAGCTACAGACAACTAAGATGAATGAAGTACAGGCAACCTGGCTCGCACCTACAGACCGTCTTATGGAAGGGGTGGGGGGAAGGGAAGAAGAGGGGAGAGAAAGGAGAGGGAAGGGCAAGGGGAAGAGAGAGAGGCAGGCAGACAGAGACAGAGACAGAGACAGAGACAGAGACAGAGAGAGACAGAGAATACTACTGAACAATTGTTATCTGTAACTTGTTATGGCTCACCATCCCATCTGGGGACTCAGTCTAGCATGTAAATATGTTTGGATAATTAAAAAGTATGTTCTTTCTTGTTGTTTTATTGTAACTGGAGGTGAACTGAGCAAAGTTCCCCTAATCCCGTCAAGCCCTCTGCAGGAAGGGTCAGAGGTCAGCAACTGCTCCTAAAAATGCTGTGTGATTGAATCCACAGGAGCCTTCAGCCCCTGAGCAGCTGATTAGAGATAATCTGGGGTCTGTCCCCCTGACATCAGGGTAACTACCTCCTGAATAGACTTCTCACCTACCAGGCTCCACGGTGCTAGGACAGTCATTTTGAAACCAAAGTGAGAATTCAATTTCCAATGGAATTTAAAGTCTTCACAAGCAGGAAGAAGTTTTCATTTCATTGTCATGCAAACGAAGAGGGGGATTTAAAACTGGTTAGTCCAGATACTGTTGTTTTAAAGAAAATTATGGATGTGGTTTCTAATGCAATGGAAATTGTGTGGCTTGACAAACAAAGGCATGAGATGAAAGGTTTCATCATGCCTTCCAGAGGGCACGGAGGGAGAATGTTGACCTTGTGGTCACATGAGGATGTTGAGCGGGTATGGGCCAATCCAGCCTCACACTGGAGAAAGTACTAAGTGTCCCGTGCCCGTCAGAGAACATCTGTCTCTTCATAGAACTACATCTACACTTATATCAAACTGCAGTGCCCATCTGTGCTGGGCCTAGTTGTTTAGAATATGTTCAGATAGATATGAACTGTGCTCTGTATACACATGTGAACACGTGTGTGCCCAGAGACCAGGAACACATAGAGGAGTCTAGCCTTCCTGGCTGATGGGGAGGGGCCAGAGATGAGTTACAACTCAAGGGGATTTATTTCAACCAGCCAATATCCATGATCATAAAATTGTAAACAAATAGAATGCAAGTTCCGCTTCTATTTTTAAAGAGAGTGTGGCAGTATGCAATCCAGGCTGGCCTCAAACTTGTGAGCCTTCTGTCTTAGACTCTCAAGTGCTGAGATTATAGAAGTATACTACCATACTCAGCACTCAAATTCTTAATTTGTGTTGTTTTTTTCTTTTCTATGCTCTTTTCTATCCAGAAATAACTGCTTCATTCTTGGGTTCTATTGCTGCGTCCTTAACAGTGTCTCTCCTCTCTCTGCCCACCCTGCACTGTTAGGGATAACCCCAGAACAATGAAGAAAGAAAGCCCATGCCTACCAACTTTATGGAGACACATCCTCTACAAACATTTGACCACAAAGGGCATTTCTTATTGATTGTTTATCCAGTCCTTGTGTATCCAAAATATTTATTTTAAATTGACATTATTGTTTTTCCTTTAAGTGATGAATGAAAACAAGCATTCATTTTTCTTTAGAAAATACTAAGTTTTATGCAACACATCACAGATCCACTGCCCTGACTCTTTCTGGACATTTCCTGTCTGTGAATATTTACTACTAAAAAATAACCCAAGCTTCATACCATCTTTATATGTGATAAAGTGGTATATGGTGAATTTTCTAGATCATTCTTTGGTGGAAATCTTTCCTGGAAAAATAGACATGCCATTGCAAAAGGAAATATGTCTGGAATAATTGACAAGCTTCGATTATGGATTGCCATGGGACAGTCACCAGCACAGGTGATTAACTTTCTCAATTGGAAAGTCCTGTGATAGGGAAGCACGCTTCTGTACTTGGGGCAAGATAAAGATTCATATTGCCTTCACGATACTATCAAACTGTTTAAAGCGATGGGGCGTGTGGAGGACTACAAACACTCAAAGAGACTGGTGGAAACATGCCCCTGTATCTGAGGGTACCCTGGTGAGGTTTGTATTGTTCTAAAACTCTTCTGCAAGTGTAAAATTATATTTTTTTTAAAAAATTAATTAAAAAGATACTAAAAAGAAAGTCTATTTGACTATTGATATTTAATTTTGATGGAGGACAGGCTACACCCTCTCATTTCCAAATCATACTTAAAACTTAAACGAAATGGAGGGCCCTGGCCTTTGTGCCCTGGAACGGGGCTCCGGGTGAGCAGCGCCTCTAGAGGGAGACCTGGTACTGCAGGTGTTTCTCAGTTAAGTTCCAGACCCTCAAACACCCCCTCAATGAAACTCTCTTCTTCCTTTATTAAATGCGCTAATTAAATTATATACTCCTGATTTAAAATGTGCTTTCTTTAGTACTCAAAATCTCCACAGGTCACGTTTCTCAGGGGAGGAAATGCTAGGTGGCATTTGCTACAGCGAGCCCTTATGAGGAATACCGAAGGAGAGAAACGGGCCCAGCCTCTGCATTGGAAGGGAATGCCGGAGCAAGCTCGCCTGGCCTGGCCCACCCCATATCCCAGCACACCAGGAAAATGCTTTCTCTTTTTGACAGTTTCACAGGCGCAAGGAAGCCTTGGTCTCTTAGGCCTACTGGATTCAGGCTGTGTGTAAATTGGATTTTCTATGTGGTATTATTCAGAAAAAAAACAAACTAAAAACTAAAAAAAAAAAAAAAAAAAAAAAAGATAGACAAACTACTAGTANAAAAAAAAAAAAAAAAAAAAAATCAGAAGAACACCCCGGTTCTTCCCAACCTGCAGGCCCTTTCCCTGTGTGTGTGTGTGTAGTTTTATTGTCCGTCTTGACATCTAAACAGCATCTTGCAGAAATCACAAAGCAGACTTCTCTGGAAGCTTAGAGGGGCCTGGGGGAGGGGCAATACGGAAAATAGAGTCCTGTGTTTGCTTTCTTTACCTTGCAGGATCCCCACGTTTTCAAAGAAATCTACCTTTTCTGCTTCAGTTTCAAATCATTTTAAGTCCAAGGAGGGCTTCTCTTCCTTGCACACCCTGGATATTTCAAAGTGAGCCCATCTTCACGGCAGGAGAGAGTTTATTCAGGTGTTAGGAATCAGACAAGGGCTCAGGGATGCAAACTGGGGCTGAGACAGGGCCCCCGCGAGTCTGGTCCCCTCCCCGCTAAAAGAAACATAACAAACCCCTAGAAAACAGTCCTCCAATAATCTCCCTGCCTGAGCCAGGAATAGGGGTGACGGAAAGCTGCCCTCTCATTATAGTCCTGGTCTCAAGGTTAGAATTAGACCCTTAGGGTAAGGAGCTGTCAATTAGAGATAACTCCAGCCTGCTGTCTGCAACCGGGCTTATCTCCTAGCAACTCTCCTCATTCAGGCCACAGCCCTTGGCTCTGCCTGCAGCTCAAGAGCCATCTTGAAGACAACAAAATAACCTCCTCATTTTGAGCAGATGCATAAAGAATTCTTCTCTGGGTCCTTGATGGAGTCTCGTCCTTGATGGAGCCCGGGTGACATTCGACTAGCAATGGGGCTGGGGAGATCTGCAAAGAATTATGATTGGGCTCCCTTCCAGCTGCAGATGTTTCCATGGGAAGAGCACATGGAAGGGTCTGGCCAAGCAATCAGAGAATCTAAATTCAATCTGAGACTGGGTGCCTCCTTCTTCCAGATCAGAGCCTGGCATGTTTACGCAGGAGCCAGCGTAGTCTCTTTCTATCGCCTACTTCCTGCTTAGGAAGAATTTGCCAGCAGTTGGGAGTACAGTGGTTCTGGTTGCCACGGGAACTCGGCCTCTCCTTTATTCACCATGGCAGGGCATAGAGAGAGAGCCAACAAGCATAAATCGTATTAAGCGATGCACAGGGTTATCCACCGTGGATGTAGGCGACCTCACAGAATTTACTACTGGACCCTATACTTGGTGTGCAAAGAAAATGCAGGCTGCAAATACCTTGGAGCTGTCTACTCATTAGAGCTGGGAATCGAGCTGTTGACTTTTCTAATCTCAAGCAGAGTTAAGGGTGGCAAAAGGCTGGAAGACTCCTAGGGGATGGGGGAGAGGCAAGCCTTTGATTTTTTTCACTGGAGTGGAAAATGATAACAAAGAGATATCTAAGAAATGTTGTAAAAATAAATAAATAAATAAATAAAAGATGAGAAATATCCAGTACGCTGTGGGTGTAAATTAGATAGATGGTGTTCTTAGAATTGAAGATTTGACTTAACAAAACTCTTCTGGAGGACAACAACCTCCTTGCCTAAGGAGGGACACAGACAAGGAGCAGGGGCCATTTTTTTTTTTTTTTTTTTTACCGAAGCGGTTCTACTAGTGCCCCTCCCCCACCGTTTCCCACTCGGCGCTACCCGCACTGACTCTCCTATCCAGCCTTCCCATCTCCTCTCCTCTTCATCAATGGAGTGACTCTCTGTTTTGTTCGACTCCGTGTATGTAGAACCCAGCACAATTTTTTTTTTTTTTTATAAAGCTAGTTGGGTCAGAGGAAAGAGCTGTATACAGGGGCAAAGGAGACAGAAGGAGAACGCCAGGCAGCTGCCATGCCGGCTGCTACGCACTGTGGACACAGAGCTTGGTTCAGCTTTGCCGTGGCTTTCCTCCTTGCCCTCCCTCACACTCAGCGCAGGGCTCATTAAGCTCCCCTGCCAGGTTTCCTATTAGGGTTTGTCAATATCCCAAGATGCAGCATAGCTTCTGAAACAGGGGAGAGAGAAAGCTTGGACAACTTTGAATAAATCTTTTCTGTGCTTGTCTGAGTGGGACATGCACACAATTTTACTTCAAAATGGAGACTCTAGATTATAATTTTCAAAAGCAGACGAATGCATCACAGGATATTCAGCATCTTAAAATGAAGCGACATGCAGCTTTGCAGAAATTAATATTTTCAGGTTGCTGAAGAAGAAACTGGGAAACTGAACTCTGTTGTATTCTGAATTGTTCTCACTAAGCAAATACACCTTAGGTGGTTTCTTTGATGTTATTTTCTTATGCAATCAAATCAGTTGTGAATATGCACAGTGCCCTGCATCTTTTAAAATAACATTTCTAATGGTCCATTCTTTACAGGGTAGAGGCTATCCCTGCACATAGAGCATGCTGGTTGGCATTACATTTGAACATAGTAACGAAAAAATGACTTATAAAAAGATGAAATATCTCTAGCAATCAAAGTTTACTTTATTAAACAGCAGATTGGCAATGTCTCCAGGATTCTTATGTGGACTGCCATTGCTGGTTGCCTAGGAGATGAGGGAACTTAACTGCTTCACTGCCACAGGACTGCATGGATTCTTGCAGTGTGGTCTAGAAGCTCACAGAACAGTCCCCAGCTCGGTAGCATGCACCCACCAGCAGCACTTGCAAAGGCTTTGGGCCAGTAAAAAGATTCCAAGATAGGGTTGCATCTTAAAAAATTGACTTTTTCTTCTGTTTCTGAATATTTTCATTGCTGAGTTTTATTTGATTTTTTTTTTTATATATGACATGGAGCTATGCTAATTACCTTCAGTGTTTGGTTATTCTTTCCTATGGAGTGATTTTTGAAGAACAATGGGTGTCCTTATTTACTCCATCTGGTTTAAGAAAAGCAGTGATTGATTGTGTGTGTGTGTGTGTGTGTGTGTGTCATATTTCTGTTTTTTAAAATGATGCTTTGAAATAATAAAATTATTATCATATGTGCCATTGGTTTGTCCTCCCCCACCATCCTATCTGGCTTCCTTCAACAAGACTGTGACCCAGGTTAGCTGCTAGGGAAAACTGCATTGCAACCCAGCGTGGACCTGCGGGGAAAGGAGGCCAGCTCTGGTCCTGTGGGCTGAGTGACCTTGGTAAATCACACATTCCTGGGCCTAGGTTTCTGCCTGTGGGGGAAGAAAGGAAGCACAATCAAATATTTAAAAGGGATACAAACCCTGATATGCAAATATGGCTCATTTTCGCTATACTTTCATGTGCATTTGGTAAGGCATTAGAAACTGTGCAATTGATATCATTCAATAGAACTGCCAGTCTTCCCAAAGAACCAAGTAAAGTATGTAGATGGCTTTACTGCTTGAAGGTTTATATATAACTGTTCCTGTGTTTCCATCCAGCAAATCTAAAAGCAGCCGTTATTGAAATAATTCTCTAATTTTGCAGACAGACTTTTTTTTTACACCCTGTGGATGATTCTAACTACAGGAGAGCACCTGAGGTTATGAATATTATCTCATAGGGAAAAATCCTTCCTTTAAAAATATTTTGTTTACCTAAACCACAGATCTCAGGCCTTTTTCTCATCGTCTTTGATAACACTTTTTCTCCACCATGTTAGTAACATTCTCTTAACCTTGAAAAAAAGGTACCAAGCTTGAGAAACTATATTCACAGCCAGAAAAAGGATCTGGGGTTTGACAGGATTCGACAAGCCAGGAAGGAAGACACTTGACCTCAAAGTATGGCTTAGACTTTGTCCCCCTTTCTAATTTCTCATTTAGAGGGAATTCTGTTCAGGGGATGTTTCCTCTATTCAAGACAAGGAAGAAATAGAAAATACAGTTTAAGGAATCAGCTATTCTCTTGGGAGGCGTACAAAAGCTATATAATAAAAACACCAGCAACTTCAATTTATTCTTTATTTCTAGGAAAGGAGTTGTGTTGAAATCTTGCATACATACATACACACACATACATGCATATATCTATACATATGCACACATACATATACAGACATACACAAGCACACATATACACATACATACATATTCACATACACATACACGTACATACATACACACATATACACATGCAAACATCGTATACATACAAACACACACACACACATACACACTCACGTGCGCGCACACATACACACATGGTGGGAGGGGGAGGGCAGCAAGCAGATTAGCTGATCCTAACAATATTAACATTTCTTGAAAGTAGTCATCCAGACTCAGTCGAGGCTCTGTGAATTATGAAATTTTACATATCTCACCTAAATACACACCAAGCCCTCATTTTCCCTCACACCACGTGACCCAATGATAGAATATCCCTAAACAGATCCAAAACGAAACTTCTGAGTCTGGCTCAATGCACACTAAAGCATGTGTGTGATCAGAGGGGGAGTCTAGAAATGGTGACCAGGCTGCTCCTCTAGCTTAATAAGGCTTCTGCAGAAGGATCGACGGAGCCAAGCCACCAAAGAACCTCCCAGCCTTACACCATCGATGCTTTGGACTTACCATCGCATCAGAGACTTCTCTGTGTAGATCAGTCTTGGTTTTGAATTCAGTGTGGGTGAGGGGGGCTGCTGACTCAGGGAGCCTGAGGGAACCAGGGCCTGCTGCTAACAACAGCCCGTCCCCAGCAGGACAAACACACAGAAGGCGGAATGAATGGCCTCATCTACACGCCAGCTATTTGATATGCAGATCGGGCCGCAGGCCCCTTCAATAGCCGAGCACTCCATAGGCAGCAGGTGCAGCCCAAGTGAGTGGCCTTCCCTCCTTGAAAGAGCTGGGCTGCCTCCCTCTCTCCCTCCTGCCCTTAACTGTTTCTGGAGCGCTATGATCTTCACCCCTTTTAAATGTAGACAATCCTTTTACAGGCTGGGTAGACCTTCTACTCTTTACTCTGCCCCTATCCGTAAGCCTGGGCATGAAGCCACAGGAGCCACAAAGGAAGAAAATCTGCCAGGCTCTTCTTAATGATGGTATAGCAAGGCAGGAGAGCTGGGAGGTCAAGCCACCTGGCAGTTACCAGCCTCCATCACCCACAGCCTGTGCCCATGTCTCCTCGACAATAGATGCAGACTCTTATATCAGAGTTTTCTTCTCTATTTGTGCTGGAACTAGAAATCCACATTAAAGTGCTGTGTGTATGTGTGTGTGTGTGTGTGTGTGTGTGTGT
>NC_034596.1:25758440-25762627 GCF_900095145.1 Mus pahari
CCTTCCTTCCTTCCTTCCTTCCTTCCTTCCTTCCTTCCTTCCTCCCTCCCTCCCTCCCTTCCTTCCTTCCTTCCTTCCTTTCTTCCTTTTCTGCTTGTTAGTTAGTTTGTTTGTTTGTTTAAGATAGATCCTCATGTCACCCAGGGGAGTCCAGAATTTTCTATCCAGCACAGGATGGCCTTGATCCTCAAGCATCCAGCTGCCTCTGCTAGCCTAACAGAAGTGTACCACCACACATAGTTCATGTGCTGCTGAGCATGCTAAAGGAGCCATCTATCAACTGAGAAATGGTTCGTTTTTGGAGGGAGCATGTCATAGGTCTGGACCTAGATAGCCCTCTACCAACTCCAGAACTGGAACTGTGCCACCATAGGTATTGCTCTGTTGGGGTTGGGTGTGCGTGTTGTGAACGAAGTAAAGGGTGTATGTGCTCAGTCTAGCATATTTTAGCAAGTGTTCTACACATGTAGAGACACTCAGAATGACACTGAGAGAGAGGTGGGCCTGTGGAATCAGAGAAATGCTGAGTGTATGGCTTTAGCTGCAGGTTCCTCAGCCCAGCCCTTGGAAACCTGTTTCCTTTCCAATTGTTAATGCATTTGCTTATTTCAAGGCTTATGCTTTTTGCAATTTAAAAATGAAATATATATGTAAAAAATCATAGATATATCCTTACACTGAGGCTTCTGGGCTTTGGGGCCATGTACTCTGCTCAGTATAGTGACACAAGGTGCTTTTTCTAATCTTTCATTTGTTTTAGAGAATATTTAGCAGTATTGAAAGCCACGGTTAGGGGAATATCTGCTCTAATATCTGTCCCTATGGGAACCCTAACTTCCAGGGTGGCCTAGGGATAGAAAAGGCCTCTAAGAGAAAGTAGTTATGATTTATTTGCTCTAAAGACTGGGGTTCTGTCTGCCATTCCTTTAAAAAGAGCTGTTGGGGAGTTCCCTTCTCCTGCCACAACTGTGTTCTTCCACCAGAAAGAGGCTATGTGGAGACACCAGGAGCACAACAGAAACTAAAACAATCCACACGTTAGCTGTCTCCCAGATTCCAGTGCTAGAAATAATTTCTCCATTAAACCTAATGCTTTTACATGCAGCTCCAGATACCCCAGACAGATGCTAAGGCAGGAGGAGGATTCCTTGAGTGTCGAGTTTGAGAGAAGCCTAAGCAAACAGCTGGACAGTACTAGGATTGGTTTGCCATAAACAAAACAAAACAAACAAACCAACACCACCAACAACAATCCACTGTTGTCCAAAAGAAGTGTGGAGAAGGTCTTGGAGTTCAAATATCTGACCACTGAGTTGATTTTTTAAAAAAAATAAATAAGAGCAAATATTAAAGAAGAGGAAATAAAGTTAGGGTAAACACCAATGTGTTCCTGATACATACATGCAATCTTATTACTCTAACATGGACAGTTACACTTCTAAATGAAGATCGCTTTTTCCATTTTATAGTTAAGTTCAATATTTATTCACCCATGTAAAATTCTACCATGTAAAAGTATTCATTCATAATTACTTACTAATACTGGAGGAAGGGGGCTGTCAGGTAGCTCAGTGGGTAAAGGCCCTTGCTGCCAGGCTTAAGACCCTGAGTTCAGTCCTTGGAACGGGGTGAAAGGAGAGGACCAACTTCCCTAGGTGTTATCTAACTTCCACATGTGTACAAAACCTCTGCATGGCAAGTGTGCAAATGTATATACACAGACATGCACGTATAGGTGCGTGAGTATGTGTGTGACCACACTCAAAATGTAAAAATCAACAAGAACAACAACAACCAACAACAACAAGAGCCTGAGTGTGGTTCTCAGCACCTATGTGAGAGAGCTTAACTCCAGCTCCAGGAAATTTAAATTCCTTCTCCTGGCTTACATGGGCACATACACTCATGTAGCACATATTTAAAGAGACACCTACACAAATACATATCCATAAAAGTAAAATGAACCTGAGAAACAAGCAGATAAACAAACAAACCCTGAAGGGGTCGTGGCCTAAATCACTTTACCATCCCAAGTAGCACCTGTTGGCTGCTCAGAACGTGGTGAAGCCTGGTACCGGAGAGTCCCTATTAGTCATGGGTTGATTGGCTTTGGTTCCTCTGTCTGGCTGAATCATTGCAAGGCTACAGAGAGCATGAAACTACCAGCAATGGAAAAAAAAAGTATGTGGACAGCATCCATGAACTGGCTCTTCAGAAGTGGGGGGCGGGGGGGGCTCCATCAGCTTCTGAAAATACAGGAATCTAGAAAAAGCAAATTGGAAACAACATGTTTCCCATTTCTTGGGGGAAAACAGGCCAAGTACCTTGTTCCTAGGGAAAGCAGGGTTTGCACACATGGGAGCCTCTTTTACCTTAATTCTCTGTCTTCTGATTTTTGCGTTTGTTCTTGAGAGGCCGCAGTCCTCTGAGTGGAGTCACAGCCCAAACATCCAAACCCACAGCCATTTCATAGCACCTTGAAAGCCATGACAGTCGGCAATGCAGGTGTGACTGGAGCAAGGTGCCAGACTTTGGGGCAGAAGCCAGGGCTCTTCTCTGTGAGCTGCATACCTGCTTCCGCCATGCCCTCTGTGTTCAAGGGAGGTACAGAGAAAGCTTTGCTGAGCAAGGGTTGGAGGACCTGGGTATGAAGCCCACGGGGACAGATTTCCTCTGAGCAGACAGGTTGCATCTGTGGAAATCTGAGATCTTCCTGCTTTGAAGGAACCTGATGATGTGATCAGATTAGGAGATGGCCAGTAATCCCTGGTAAAGAAAACTACCATGGACTTATTTAAACGAAAGAAGAAAACTGCCATTGATTTATTTAAACTGAATGTTGTGTTCGTCATGGGCAACAAACTGAAATCAAAACAGTGAACATGGTTTCTAATTTGACTGCAAGCACACGACTATGTCCTAAAATCCCACCTCAATGGATGTCATTCATTTAAAATGACTGCGTGAACCCAGAAGCAAAATGTTTTAGATAATTATACTTACTTGGACAATATCACTACACGGTTAAAACCAAGGAAGGGAGTGTATGTTCCTATATTCATCATGGCGGTGGAGAACGTTGAAACAGTAGAAAAATGAGAATGGAGCTCAGGCCTGTAAGCCAGAGCTTGGGAGGTGGAGATGGAGATCGGACTCAGCATATCCTTGCCTAGTTAGTGAATTTGCTTGAAGCCAGAAGGGGATATATGAGACCCTGTCTATACAATAAAGCAGAACAGTAGAGCAGTGGGATGTCTCCTTGAATCCACATCCTAGAAAAATCATTTAAGTCATTTTTGTTGAATCCAACATCTATGATATGTTCGCTTCTTAATTTCCTCGCTACTGGGAAAGTTCAGTCTGAAATAAACCAAGGGTCCACGTTTTCAGATGTGCAGCACACTATCCAGCCGGAGTATCATATGGTGAGAATCCCACTTTGAGGGATACAGTAGCCAGCTCCAGGTGAGAGCCTTCCAGGGTCTGAAGGGTCAAAGTGAGATCTGCTGGCCAGGTCCACCTCTCCTCCTCCCGGGAGGATGAAGCAGTTTTTGTGCTGTCCTTTAATCCAAACACTTCTGACAAATTTGGCATAATATCAAAGCATATGTTTTGCCAACAGTTCTTTTTGTCTCTTTTCCTCAAAGTCAGTGCTGGTGAACTTTAATCAAGTCCACATCCTCTCCTCATTTCTGAGAGTTGACTTCTCCTCTCTGTTTTCCCTGTGGTTCGCTAGCTCTCGCAAGGTACAGGTTACAGCTTGAATGCTGATTTGTGGGAATGGTTCAAGAGTGGACTGAAATTTTTACACATGTCCATTTTGTTATTTTATTCTCCAAATAACCCGCTGAATCTAATCAGTGCGTAAGCACACGGATGTGTGCCCATCGTGTTGTGCAGGTCTGGTTTAAGCAACCACTGCTGTTGGGAATTCCTGGCAGAGTTCAGTCCTGGAGACACTGTCTTGGCCAGTTCCCTGACCTCTGCTTACAGTCTTTCTGTCCCCTCTTCCTCAACGTTCCCTGAGCCAAGGAAAGAACGAAAGAATGAAAAATGAAAGAAAGACAGAGAGAGGAGGAGGAGAAAGGGGAGGGGAGGGGAGGGGAGGAGAGGGGAGGGGAGGGGAGGGGCTGCTTGTGGACGTTGTACATCGTGGTGCGGAGCCTAGTGCGCACCACGATGTACAA
>NC_034596.1:25762633-25769782 GCF_900095145.1 Mus pahari
ANGAGAGGAGAGGAGAGGAGAGGAGAGGAGAGGAGAGGAATGTTGTTATTGTGGTACTTGTTTGCAATCCTAGTATTTAGGAGACTGAGGCAGGTGGACTGTGAGTTCAAAACCAACCAAAGCTATGTAGCAAGAACATGTACCCCCAACCCCCAAATAGATAAGAAAAATGTTTATTTGGAGAAACTATAGGAAATAATTCTATATTAGAAGGTTGAAGGGTTCTTCCCTTACTCCCTGAGGTAATATAATAACCAGGATAGGGCTCATGCAAGTGTATGACTGGCAGTTGCTACATTATATACCATTAAAATACCTACCAGACATGATAAAGTGTTCATCCATCTCCATTTTCTAGTGGCCTCACAGACAAGACAGAAAAGAAAAGAAAAGAAAAGAAAAGAAAAGAAAAGAAAAGAAAAGAAAAGAAAAGAAGAAAAGAAAAGACCTGAAATGACAGTTCACATGAGCCCTTTCAAGGGCCACACTCCTCTGCCTGCTATGCAAAGACATCGCCCCATCATCATGTCATGCCCATATAACTGAGACAGTCCAAATAAAATGTGTGAAAATCTCCATTCCAGAATATTCCAGGGAAAAATCTTTGCTCCTCTCTGAATAGGGTCTCATGCCACCTCCATTTTGCCAGGACACCTCTGATATCCTAACAAGTAATATATACTTGAATCACTTGATACCTAGATCAATAGACTGGCAGAAACCTGGAGATAGAACCAAAAGGACTGAGACATGCAAATTAGGCCCCTGCCTTTCTTAGAATTTTTGCTGGATGGTCTACAAAGTTGCTATTGAGAAGACGCTGACATGATCTATATGGTATCTACTACATATGACACCTCCACGTCCTTCTCTACCTAGGAAGCATAATATTATTCTCCAGACACTTATGTTTGAGAGCAGCACGGGTAAGATGTAGTAAGATGTTACAGTGTTTGAGAACCTGATGCCACACAAAATGAGCTGAGGATGATGTCTGAGAATGTTGGCTCTCCCCACTCTCTCCTGGGTTGATGGAGTTGAGAAGGGCATTGGGAAATTCATCACTGAACTCCCAAGCTTGCAGAAATCTCTGAGTGTATTAGTGTTTCTTCAAATCCTTTGAAGATTCACAGAGCTGTACCTCTTGCAGGACACCTTATTTTAAGGACTTTATGAGTTTCTGGTTCGTTCTCATCTCAAAAGACTAATGGCGTCCCATGAGGGACAAAGCCAATCCTGAACAGGGAAGGGGACTTGAGTCGATCTTCTTGCCTCCCAGCTGTACACGGGGAATTAAACAGGCTCATGGCACAAGGACAGGCTCCTGATGACATCATGTGACTGTAACAGTATAGAACCCACAGATATCCTAGATTCAGTATGCCTCAGAAGTGAATAACACACACTCATGTGTGATTATTACTTGTGTTGGTTAGTATACTTTTTGAGCGTGACAGGATCTAGAATCACCATGGCAACAATCTCTGGGCACATCTATGGGAAGTTTTCTAGATTAGCTTAATTGATGTGGTAATACCCACCTTAAATGAGATTAGCACCATGCCTTGAACTGTGGTCCCGGACTTGATAAGAGAAAGAATGAGCCCAACATCAGCACCTACCTTCTTCTGCTTCCGCGATATGGGGACAGATTCCTGATAGTGGTATTTGTGCCTACGGGAACCTACATTTAGGTGCATTCAGGTTGGCCCAACTCCAACATCCTCATACCTGTAACTGCTCCTCTCCCTGCTCCTAGGGTCTGACCTGGAATCAGCAGGAAAGAGTGTATGTAGATATTCGGCATCAAGAGAATTCATGAATTGCCTGGATCCGTGCTTCCAATGAACGTTGTAATTACCCACGTGCTGTATTTCAAATGCGACAGTGATTTGTGTAGGTTGGTTTACATAGGAGTGACTTTCAATAAGGGAAATGTATTCCTCGATCTTTGATTTGCTTAACAAGCAGCTTTCAACTTCCAGCTTTATTAATTGCTCTGAAAACCTACAATTTAGGTAAAACTAATTACATTTGATTTTACTCATTTGGTTAGCTCTTTTTTGTTGTAAATGGGACTGAAAACAATCACTTTTATCCATATGTTCTGTATATGATATGACAATGGAAAATGTAGGGAGACATCCAGCAACTCCCTCAGAATCAGATCTAGCTTGATTTCTAATGAAGGGTTTGTTCTTGCAAAAAAATTTTGCCTTGACAAGTCTTTTCTTCTAGGAATCAATATTTTTTTTCTTGTTTCTTTTTAAAAGCACATTTATTTGCCTTCTGTTAGCTTTTTTTTCTTTTTAAATCTTTTAAGCAGTGACCATTTTTAATTATACTATGGATGTGTACTTTGATCAAGGGCAAGTTACCCAGAAGAGATGACAAAGCTTGGTAGAGACCAGCGCTAATTTGAGAGGGTTCACCTAATTTGAGGGGTTTAGCTCAGCACCATGACAAGGCCTTCTGGACCCTACTTGTTGGAAGACACAATCAGTGAGAGCAACGTCTGCAACATTTTTGGTCAAATCCTAAAATTGAAAGGAGAATGAAGTGAAGGGAAGGGAAGGGAAGAGGTCAACTCCAGGGAAGTTCGTTGAATTTTGAGCAGGTTGGCTTTTGTTGGCCTGCTGGATTACAGAAGCTTGCTTCCTGAAGTACCAAAAAAGCTGCAGTGTCTCTGGTCACTGGTTATTAATTGTGAATGCATACCACCTGGTCAGACAATTTAATGATACAATGTAATATTTTCCTACCCCACACCTATTTGGAGATAACATTCAACCACATTTATGGGGTAAAGAACAGTTACATCTACGATCACAACTGGAATTATAAGGAACGCAGCCTTACTTAAGGCTGTAGTGAATCACCATCCAGAGCCACCATGAGGGCTCAAATGTCTTTTGAGTCATTTGCAGTCATGTCTTCAGGAGAATGCCCCATCCCTTTGCACAGCAAGCTGCATATGGCACTGGCTAGTAGGTCTTAAATATCTTTTCATCATTTCTTTAAAAGAGTTTAAAGAGGGGGCTGGAGAGATGGCTCAGCAGTTAAGAGCACTGACTGCTCTTCCAGAGGACCTGAGTTCAACCAACCACATGGTGGCTCACAACCATCTGTAATGGGATCTGATGCCCTCTTCTGGTGTGTCTGAAGATAGCTACAGTGTACTCATGTAAATAAAATAAATAAATCTTTTTTTTTTTTAAATGAGTTTAAAGAGACTAACCTGACGTATAACCCATACATAAATATCAACAGGAATATTTTCTTCCTTTATCTCTTCGAGGATCTCATTTCCAAAAAATATTTTCAAATCCTAGAGGACTGGAAAAGAAGGAAACCAGCTATTTCTGTGCTGCCTGCCTCTCTGACTGAGCAGAAAGCTATATCGTGTGATGTTCTGGCTTGTGTGCCTATAGCATCACAAAGCCTCATCCTACTCCAGTGAAGGATACTCTTGGTGAGATATGACCATCTGCAGAGCCCAGCCTTTCCCTACTCTGAGTATCAGAGACCTTATAGAAATCAAGACTTAAATTTCCTCTGGCAAGACTTGGAGTTAGTTGCTCTTCTCGTGTCTATGAACAATCCCTGAAAGGATCAGCTCAAGAGAGGAAGGGCTTTCAGTCTGTGGTGTACATGTCATATCGCGGTGAGAACGGTACGTCTGTAGAAGTGTAAAGAAGCTCTCCACATTGAATTTGAACTCAAGACTCAGAGACAAATGCTGGTGCTCTGCTCATTTTACCTTTTGCTAATCCAGCAAGTAGAATAGTGTCACCCACAGTTAGGGTGGGTCTTCCTGCCTAAATTAAGCTAATTGAGAAAAATCCTTCACAGAGACACTCATGATTTGTCTTTCCTAGGTCATGTTGACAACCAACATTATTCATCAAAAGGTGACTTACATTGAGTTTGAAGAGAAAAAAATTGTCTTAATTCTCTGATAGCATTAGATTTATTCTTTCCAATGACTCCATTCAGCCTGCAGAATCACACACACACACACACACACACACACACACACACACACACACACACACAAATGTCCTCACCTTCTTGCCAGAAGCCTGTGCACAGGTCCGAGATATCTTTTCAATGACAAGTAGTCCTCAGCTACTGTGACTTCACATGCAGATACACAAGCATCTTAGACTCTATGGGAAAGGGCATCTTATGAAATATAGCAGTCACATGGTATCCACCATCAGGAATGGAAAGAGGTAAATGCTTGTATATGCTCAGCTCCCTGTCTCAACTTATACAGTCCAGGATTCCACAGGGAATGGTACCACCCACAGTGGGCAGCCTTCCCACCCTGATTATACAACAAAAGCAATTTCCCTCTGGAATATCCACTGACTTATCTTCCAAGTGATTTTAGGTTCTTCCAAGTTGGTAACACTGCCCCACACAATTGTTCCTAGGACCTGTTTAACTAACAATATTGTAAGTAGGAACTGTGTGTGTATATTGGGGAGTATGTGTTGATGTGTATATATTCATGTGCTTGTTTCTGTGTGTGTGTTGTATGTGTGTGTGAATGTGTTGATATTTGTGCTTTGGTGTATATGTTGTAGTGTGTATTTTGGGGTATCTACACATGTGTGCATTGTTATGTGTGTATGTGAAGGTGTTGATGTATGTGTGAGTTGAGTTGTGTGTGTACTTACATGTATGTGTTGGGATGTCTGTATATGTATGAAAGGCTGTTAGTGTGTTGTGATTGTATGTATATGTTGGAATATGTATATATTTGTGTGTTTTATGTGTATACTGTGGTGTGTGTGCATAAATGTGTTGAGGTATATGTTTGGGTATATTTGTTCATGTGTGAGTATTATGTATGTGTGAAAGTGAATGTATGTATTAGTGTGTATATACATTCGAATGTCTCTATGTGTTGGGATGTGTGTGCTTGTGCATGTGTTTGAGTGTGTGTGTTTGTGTGTGTGTGTGTGTTTGAGTGTATATGTGTATATGTTTATGTGTGTGTTGTGTGTGTGTGTTGAAGGTATGTCCAGAAATAAGCTCTGGTACTATTCCTTAGGTGCCTTCCATTTTGATTTTAAGACAAAGTCTTTCACTGATATGACCCTTTCTGGTTTGCCTAGGTTGGCTGGCCAGCAAACCTAAAGTAGCTGCTAATCAGATACTCGCTATTACAAGTCTGTTCGACCATGCCTGGCTTTTCACAGGGATTCTGGGTGAGGAATGAGCATCTCCAACCTTAATAATTGGTGGTTTTATGGAGATAGTAAACCTATCATGGGATATTCAAATATTCTCATTTCCACCAACACTCCTGTGCCAGAAAATGTACAGAAATAGATGTTAGCAAAGAGTTAAACTATAGAAGCAAGAACTGATAGAGACCTTGCAACTTTGTTAAGACTACATTGGCCTCATCCACTCTCGACACTCTCAGGACCCAGCACGTCTGCATCACCCACAGTTGTGGCTCAGATGGGCCCATTTACAGTCAAGCCGCATAGAAAAGCCAAAGGGAAGAGTCAATGCAATTAACCCGAAGTGAAATTCTGCTTCTAAAAAATTCTCCCACTCCATTCTTGGATGTATAGTACACGGTTTTCACTGTAATGGCTCTTGTAAATTAATTGCAGACACAGCCGTCCATGGGCATTCTCAGAATAAGTGGCAAGTAGTTAATTGCACCCCAAATTAGCCAATTCTGCCCATAATTAACCATTTGAAGACAATTAATTGAATGCATAATATTTGCACCTGCAACTAATTGGAGACCCGTGTATTGTTCCTTGAAGAAATAAATAAATAAATAAATAAATAAATAAATAAATAAATAGTAACAACAACAAAAGAACCAGTGGCTACTCTTAAAACATAGCCTTTTATAGTCCCAGGTTCTAGAGAGCCGGGGAGAGGACAGAGCTCCGGAAGTGCTCCACGAGCTACAGCTGCCTGAGTAGAAAAGCAATTTTAAGCTAGAAGGTAAGAGCTCTGTGTGTTTCTGACACACAACATAATGCTTCCTCTAACTCACACAGACATTATGCAAGGGCTAATGAAGGTAATTACATCATGCCTTACAAAGACCAGCAAGGTTTGCAAGAAAGCCTGATTTTTAACTGTTTTCCCTCTTTCTTTCCACTATTAATGCAAACTACATATAGGTAAAAATTTTAAAGCATCATTTTTTAAAGTTAAAGACATTCAACTTTTACTTTTGTCAACATTAAGACTCTTCTGAATTTTGACGTATAGTGTTATTTTATAGAAAAGGTCCATCACTCTGATTCTACTGTTATTTCAACCCATTGGTAGTAAGTGTGCTTGCAAATGTAAAAAGCAAATTGCTCTGATGTTTACATGACATTAGAGGACTCACTATGTTTGTGCTGTTGTTTCCAATGCAGCAGGATCCTGCATTGATGTAGTCTCTCTCTCTCCTCTCCGCACAAAACAAATGGTTAATAATAACAAGAGTAATACTAGCAAAAGTGATAGTAGTGTAAATCACTTAGCATTTAACAATCATAACCTAACTTACACGGTCACATTTTTTATTCCCGCTTTACAGGTAAGAAAATTGTCCACAGGAACTATACTAACTTCCATGCTTTACCTAAACAATAAGCCTTAAAAATGTAATCTAAAGTTAGATAATAAAATCCACTGGAGGTGAGCAGCACAAAACTCAAGATTCAGTGACTGCTCCACTAAGAATGAATGACACTGCAGATAGAGTGTGACACGTGACTTATGTCTTAGTGCTCTAGTATCCCGATCTTCAAATAGAAAGATGCTATTAGTATCTTTATTTTACCGATGAGACAATTAGGGCAAAGCAATGTAAATGAACTTGCTTAAGAATATGGCTATGGCAAAAGGTCACGTCACAGAAGAATCCTGTATACTTACAATTCCAGTCAACTGCCTTTGGTACAGGAACCAAGGAAGGACACACCCCAGTGGACCACGGTGGACGTAGTACTACCGGAGGATCCAGCAATACCTCTTCTGGGNATATACCCAGAAGATCTTCTAACTGGTAATAAGGACACGTGCTCCACTATGTTCATAGCAGCCTTATTTATAATAGCCAGAAGCTGGAAAGAACCCAGATGTCCCTCAATAGAGGAATGGATACAGAAACTG
>NC_034596.1:25770602-25773259 GCF_900095145.1 Mus pahari
AAGACTGTGGATCCTTATCTCACACCATAGATAGGAGCCATCTCCAAACCGATTATAGACATGAAGGTAAGAACTAAAGTTGTAAATATTCTGGAGGAGCACACAGATATTTCCTTCATGCCTTTGGTCTTTAAAATCATATTTCAGATAGAATAACAAAGCATGAGCAAAAAAAAAAAAACCAAACAAACAAACAAAAAAAACAAAAATTAAGAGTTGAGACTGTCCTAAATGAAAATACTTGTAAACTACAAAACAAACAAAAACAAACAAACAAACAAACTTCAGAACATCACCAACACAAAGAAAGAAGCAACAGCTACCATAAGCTAACTTGAGAAAGAAGACATGGTTCCCTAGTTCCCAGTGGCATCCAGTATGTAAAGATGAGCTCTCCCACAGTGCTGGGAAGATTGGAATCAAAGGCACTGTGAGCTGTAACCTCAGAGCTACTACAATGGCTGTTATCAAAAAGTCAAAAGGTCATTCCTGGGCATTCAGCCAAAAGATGCTCCAACATTCCTCAAAGACACTTGCTCAACTATGTTTATAGCAGCTTTATTCATAATAGCCAGAAACTGGAAACAACCTAGATGCCCCTCAACTGAAGAGTGGATAAAGAAAATGTGATCCATCTACACAGTGGAATACTATTCATCTATTAAAAACAAAGACATCATGAATTCGTCAGGGAAATGGATGGAACTTGAGAACATCATCCTGAGTGAGGTAACCCAGTCCCAAAAGGACAAACATGATATGTACTCACATATACGTGGATATTAGCCATAAAGTACAGGATACCTACAATACACTCCAAAGACCCAAGGAAACTAAATAAGAAGGATGGCACAAGCAAGGATACTTGAATCTCACTTAGAAGAGGTAATAAATTAGTCATAAGAAGCCAATGGAGAGAGCAAAATGGGAGGGAAAGGTATGGGGAGGGAAACGGGGGGTAGGAGGTTAGGACCAGGTGTAGGGAAGAACAGGAGAGATGGCCAGACGGCCATGAAAATGAATGGAAATGAGCAACCGACTGGGGTGAGGATGCGTCTCCAAGATGAGACAGAGACCTGGGATAAGGGAAATGCCCAAGAATCAATGGGGCGACCTAAGCTGTGACTCACAACATTGAGGATATGGAACCTGAAGAAGCCACCTGCTGTAGCCAGACAGGAACCTTGGTGAAGTGATAAAAGACACCAACCAACCCACAAAACTTTCAACCCCAAATTTATCCTATGTACAACAGATGTGGCAGGATGTACACAGGGGTTGGAGCAGAGTCTGAAAGATTGACAACTAATATCCGGCCCAACTTGAAACCCTTCCCATGGCCAAACACCAATCCCTGACAGGATTAATGGTACTGTGTTATGCTTGCAGATAGGAGCCTAGCATGGCTGTCCTCTGAGAGGCTCCACCCCACAGCTGACTCAGACAGATATACACACCCAGATTCAAACAGTGGATAGAGCTTGGGGACTTTTATGGAAGAATGGGAGGACGAATTGCAGGCCCCGAAGGGGACAGGAACTACACAGAAAGACCAACAGAATCAACTAACTTGGACCCTTGCTTAGAGGCTGTCAAAATCTGAACCACCAGCTAAAGAACACACAGGGCTCTGGATCTAGGCCTCCCGCTTATATGTAGCAGATGTACAGCTTGGTCTTCATGTGTATCCTAAAAAAACTGGAGGAGGGAAGGCTATCCCTAAAGCTCTTGCCTGTATGTGGAATATGTTCTTCTAGCTGGACTGCCTTGCCTGGTCTTAGAGGGAGATGAAGTGCTTAACCCCACAGAAACTTGATATGTGGGGATTAGGGGATACCCAGGGGTCCCCCACCCACTCATAACAGAAATGGAGGAAAGAAGGAAGGATTGTGGGAGGGAATGACCAGGAAGGGGGCAGGGAGCAGGATATGAAGTGATAAGGAAAAAAGTAAAATAAAAATTTCAAAAAAGGCAAAAGGTGAGGGCTCGGAGTGGGCGGACACCCCCACAGTCCCTAGAGGACTGCCCACTCCGTCTCAGGATCACTGGTGAGTGGAACACAACATCTGCTCCAATCCAATTGCGCACAGGTCCTGAGACAGCACTAGGGCAGCAGTGAACTGGCCTGACCAGGGGCACAAGTCCCTTCCGGTCTGCACCAGTACTGGGTCACCTAGGGTGAGGATTCACCGCGGTCACCCCCATGGTCCCTAGCAGACTGCCCAAGCGATCTTAGGATCACTAGTGAGTGGAACACAACAGCTGCTCCAATCCAGTAGTGACGGGCCTGTGACAGCAGGTACAAGGACACCAGAGTCTTGCCTGAACAGAGGCTCGGGTTCCTTTTAATCAGTTCAGGTTTACCTTGGTTTCAAACAGCCCAGACAACTCCAAGATCCTCAAAGGAGACACCACTTCCACACACTGTAACACACCCAGGATCTTTGGACAATAGGATTCCAGAATAACAGGAGTTGGGTCACACTAGTATTCGAGTATCTCAGAGGAGCTTGACTGCCAAGAACTCAGACACACCCAGAATCTCAGGTACACAGGAGCCCACAATCAAAGAATCACAGAAAAATCAGGACTTTGAGAAGTCCTGAATCAACTGGGATTATAGGAAGGACAGGCTCCAATCAGATATATTGAGGGCA
>NC_034596.1:25773270-25784641 GCF_900095145.1 Mus pahari
AAAAAAAAAAAAGAAGAAGAAACTGCAACCAGGGGGGAAAAAAGGGCAAAAGGTGAGAAAGGATGTGAGAAGTACTTGGTGGGATTGAGAATGTGTAGAGCCACTATTGGCAGACAGCTACAAAGAAACAAAAGTAGCTACTCCCACAGGGTCTGGTACACCTGTTTCCCAGCATGCTATTAGAGAAAAATGGAATCAGGGTCTCAAAATATAAAAGTCTATACGCGCATGTCTATTGCAGCATTTCTTACAATGCCCAAGACTTAGAAATTCAAGTACTCATTGGCGACGGATAGGGAAACTGTGCCCATAGATCACAAAAGGAATACTCTGTTGCTATTCAGCCATTAGAAAGAAAGCCATTGCACCCTTTGTGATGAATGGGGGTTTGGTATACACTGTAAAACATTTTAAAATAAGTTCAAGGGAAAGCAAATTATTTAAAATCTTGATTATGTGGAATCTGAACAAACTGACAGTTACAGAAATCACAGTGGTGTTTCCCAGGATTATCCTGTGGTCCCGAGAATGACAGCAACATCTTTGATTGCAAATGAGTGAGTTTTTAAAGAGGTTAGAGAGTGAGCATCAAGGAACAGGCAGAAGCTGCAGAAGGACAGTAGAACATTGTCAAAGGGGGAGGTAGCATTGCCTAACAGCAGTGACAGAAGAAGCCTGAGGGATAGGCTCAACAGAGGTGACATCATCAAATCTGGGCCTTACATCATCTAAAAGACTGGCTGTGAAAGAAGCATGCTGGGTTCCTGACTCAGAATCTCCTCAAGGATGAGCCTCCCATCTGTTCCCACAGCAGGGGTCTCTAAACCCCAGGGATAAGCAATAGTTACCCCTGTTAGAAATGACTCTTGTTCCAGCTGTTCTCAAGGGCAGAGTTCTTTCAACCCTGTTAGCTACTTGCTGGTTGTGGTTTTTTCGTTTTGTTTTGTTTTGTTTTGTTTCCTCTCACCCTGTTACAGGGCCTTAGAGGCAGCCTGGTGCAGGACAGAAGTGTTGTTGGTTTTAGACTTACTTGTTTTGTGTGAGTGGTTTTCCTACGTGCACATGTGCACCCTACATAGCATTCTTGGATGCTGGAAGAGGGCATAGTATCCCCTGGAACTGGAGTTACAGACCATTGTGAGCTGCCAAGTGGGTGCCCGGAATGGAACCCTAAGAGCTCTGCAAAAACAGTAAGTGCTCTTAACTGCTGAAGAGAGAGAAAGACAGTGACAGTTAGAAGCTAGTCCTGGAAGTAACATTACCTGTGGTTCCAAAGGCCACCGAACCATCAACAAAAACGCCCAAGAAATGGCAATAGACATGCGGTGGTAGGAGTTAGAACTGGAAAGCTGGGGCCAGTTCCTCTACTAAGGAGGACAGTCTGTGACGGCAGAAGTTGGGGTCTAAGCCGGGCGTGGTGGCGCATGCCTTTAATCCCAGCGCTTGGGAGGCAGAGGCAGGCGGATTTCTGAGTTCGAGGCCAGCCTGGTCTACAGAGTGAGTTCCAGGACAGCCAGGGCTATACAGAGAAACCCTGTCTCGAAAAAACCAAAACCAAAAAAAAAAAAAAAAAATCAGATAAGTCCTTGTCATCAGAAGCTGGGCTCCTTGTCAATATGAGGAAAATTAACTTGGTTCCATTGGCACAGACCATCCCTATATCACAAGCTGAAAAATGCCCAGGGTGGGTTTCCTAAAGAGCTTCAGGAAGAACAAACTACTAGAACATTTTGGAATGGGGAGAAGATGTGGATTTTTATCAGGTGTCGGTAATGAAGGCTAAAAGCACCAAGAATTTATCTTCCTTTTCCCCCAAGGAGTCAACCTTGAAGCATGGCATTGTCAAGCAAGCCGCTGATAAAAACTGTGAACGGGACCAGACACACACAGTGCCCTGGGGCACATGCCCAGGAAGCTTCATCCTCCGGCAGACTTGAAGGCATTAAATCAAAAGATGCGGAGGAAGGGTTTACTACAGAGCCGAGAGGTGCTTCCAGGGCTTCCTGTCTCCACCTTGCCTCTAGTGCTCGCTCAGGCGAGGCCTCGTGGAGAGGCAGCACAGGCACCCACACCCCTCTCCCTGGTGCTCAGAGGCTCACAGCCCTCCGTTTTACTAGCGCAACTCACAATCAACAATCTCTCAATCTCATGTAGTCAAGGTCAGCCTCAAACTCTCAGCCATCCTCCTGCCTCAGATTACTTAGGCCAGAGATTACAACTGCATTCTACCATGCTCAGTTTAACAAAAAACAACTCTGAGTTTAGTTTATATTCTTCAGAAACATCACATGTGGTAAATTATTCTCTCTCTCTCTCTCTCTCTCTCTCTCTCTCTCTCTCTCTCTCTCTTCTTTTTCAGACTGTCTGCTTAATCGATCATACTAAATTACTGGCTTTCTTGCCTCCAGAGATTATAAAAGCATGATTTTGATTTGATTTGATTTCCCTCTGCTGTGTAAGAGAAAAGCCGGTCCTGTAATATCTGAAGGGCTTATATAGTAAGTGGGTTTATTCCCCAGGAAGAAAGCCCTTTGGCATCTCTGGGAACAGAAGAATATCCTGAGGACACTGTATGAGCACCTCCCCTCCAAGGCCTACCTCCCAGAGACAGACAGGATTCTCCATATCCTGCCCCACCTACTGACCCTTTCCCAGAGCTGAAGGAGAGCCTCCCCCACTGGAAGGATTTGCACATTTCTCTGTGACTCCACTCAGGAGTCCAAGATGTTCTAGAAGCAACTAACATTCTTTATAATTTTAGTTTGTGGCATCCATCTTGGGAAATGCAATGGACGGCTAGAGCTGCAGCCATGGACAGCAACGTCTTCAGCTTGCTCCAGGGCAGGGACAATTTTAGATCTACAATTACAACTACATCGGTTTGTTAGTAACTGCTTTCCTTCCCAACTGCTAAGTGTCCATTCTGTCCCCCAGGAGAATCTCAGCACAACACAGCCATGTATGTTGTACGAATGATTGGCATCAAGGTTTTGCTATGTGGTACCCTTTTCTATATGTACCCAAACTTGACCGTATACCCACTTTATACTGATGCTTGCCCCTGTCTCTCCAGTCAGCCACAGTGAGGGGCAGTGGCTGGGCAAAAAAGGAGGGTTTGCAGCCCAGAGGGGAACTGGAGAACAGTGAAGACACACATGACTCAGCTTAGGTCTGGCTTCCAGTCTCACTAAGAGTCCTTCCCCTGAGATCCCTCTGTTCATATGCATTCGCATCTTCACAGAAACCTCCCGGATTCCCAGCCTTCCCTCAGTCGGCCCCTCCCCCCTCCCCTCCTCCTCTTCCCCCACAAAGGCACATCTTGCCTCCCGCACACCACGTGAGCAGGGACTCACAGATGCATAATTTATACAGACACATACTGGCTGACGGATGCCACTCCTTTCAGCGTGTACAAAAGCAATGAAGAGAGTCACTCCTAGAATATGAGGCGAAAATCAGATGGCGGTGCCTCCCCGGCCGCACCCCCCCCCCCCGGTGTATTGTGGAGCATGTGCTGCCCCTAATGATGCTGAAAATCTCTCCACAGCCTCTGTAAGCCTCACTGAACAGACACCAGCGTCTCGGCCTGCCTCCTGTCTCTTCAGAGCCCAAGACGCGGCAGACTCTTTCCTCACATTATTTGCAAGTTGCTCACCTTGGGCTGACTTCAAACATGACGTCATTGCCACCTGCCAGGCAGAGGATGGGTGTAAAATGCTGCCCTATTATGTGGAAGACCGTGTGCACCCTGGAAGCCTCCTGTCCCAACAGCCAGCCTGAAAGGAGCAGACGGGAGGAGGGGGTGGGGTGGGGAAATGGACAGAGAAAGAACTGAGGATTCCTTTCTCATTCATTAGCAGGCCTCCTCACCCAACCACACATTGAAAGGAAGAAAGAAAGGAAGAAAGAAAGAAAGAAAGAAAGAAAGAAAGAAAGAAAGAAAGAAAGAAAGAAAGAAAGAAAGAAAGAAAGAAAGAAAGAAAGAAAGGCAACCCAACTATTTTTAAAAATGACAAGGAGCAAAATTTTTTAAGCTTATCAAGCAAACAGCAAATGAATCCCAGACTCACAGGCCTTCCTGCTCTGGGGGGTTTGGTAATAATTTTTCAACATGTGAGCTCTATCTTGTCTTCACGACTTCCCCTCCATTATGGCTGGGCTTGGGAGAGAGTCACTCACTGAAGACACACTTAATCAATGTCACACTCTTCCCCCCACCGAGGCTCCTGCTGCTTGGGCCTTAGTGATGAAATATTAATGAAAAGGGGAGGGGACAAAGAAATGTGTGCTGAGTGGGTTGAAGATTTTTCTTCTGAGAGTGTCACTGGGAGGGGGGGAGGACAAATACTTCCTAGAGTGTCACTGGGAGGGACGGAGGACAGATAGCCCTACACTGTGAAATGGTAAGACGTTACATTTTATATAAGGACAAGGTAACTGGATGCCTAATGGATTAGAAGCAGTATTTTATTTTACTTGCAAGAAGGGGCTGGCAAAGTGGATCATTTGGATCCTCAGAACCCACTGTAGTTAGTGCCTGCATTCCCAGTGCTGGGAGACTGAGTTGGGGGACTCCCGAGGCTTGCTGGCCAGATAGTCACTCCAAATGGGTAAGCCTGGGTTCAGCAAGAAGCCCTATCTCAGAACATAAGATGGTGGCTCCGAGGATAGGAACTCTTACTGCTTCTCCGGAGGGCACTTTGGACTGCTCACACCTGCCTGTACCTCTAAGTTCAGGGTCACTGAAGCCTCTGGCCTCCAGGGGACATGGATTCATGTGCAACACACACACACACACACACACACACACACACACAAACACACACTTAAAATTTTAAGAGAATGAGACAGAAAGCAATTGAGGACTCTTGATTTGGACCTCTAACTTCATACCAATCTGACCCCTGTGCACCCACCCCCAAGTCACACTCCACAATGAGTCAGGTACACAGTTCCACTGTGTGGTTCCCTTCTGGGGGTGGGGAATAACAAATCAACCAGACTATTAATGTCTATTTATTATAATGTGTGCTCATGTTTTGTGCCATACAGTAAATTTCTGCCAGTGAGACTTGAGCTCTGGAGTCCTGCCTGACATCTGTGAAAATTCACCACAGGAGCCTACTGGTGAGAGCTGAGTGCGGGACTCACCTGAAGGAAGCTTGCCCATGGCCCTGAGTTCCACTCCCAGAACCAGCAAAAGAAGTTGCCAACCTTCTGCTTGGTAACCTTATACTAGGTAATTCAGTGACTCAACTGACTTTTACAGACAGGGTATGGTGACTTTACAGACAAGGTATGTGATCACTTATAAAAACAAGTGGGTATTTCTAACTTTAAAAGAAGTTACATTCTGAAAAATGCCCGTCATTTTTGTTTTTCGGCTTTCTTATAAGAATAGCTTACGTCAATTTTGTTCTATGTCTGGTTTATAAAACGTCTGTATTCTATGAGCTTACTTGTGTTCAGCGGGAACTTGTGTCCAGCTATAAAATGTCTAGGGCATGGGTTAAAGTAGTTACGGGGCATAGCAGTGTTACCTGTGGAGACAGCTTGATTCAGTGACCACTGGGTGGGAGAAGCCTAACATAGACATTGGGAGAATTATGAAATTAGCATTCTGGCTCCTCATCCTTTGTGGGCCATCGTCAGCACTCACTGTGAAAGCAGTGTGGAGCCCTGTGCTCCCTTCCCAAGGCAGAGCTCTCATTGCCACTGAGTCTTGGGAAATATCGAATGAATTTATCAAAAGACAAGGGTTAGAAGAGGCGGGTAGCTCTTCAGTTTCTGAGACCACGTGTCTGAGATCTTTGTTACCTATATATCTTCAGATTGTTCTGAAATGCTCAGCACCAGGAGTGCCCTCAGGTAGGCTGATGCAGTCAGAGGACTACAAGTCTCTCTTCTTTTCCAGGAACTTCCCTCTCACTAGAGGAGAGAATGTGCCAGAAGCCTTTTATTTTCTCATTCATTCATTCATTCATTCATTCGTTGAAAATTTCATACACAAGTACATGTTTTGCACCATTTCCACCCCTATCTTCTTTCCTACTCCCACATGTCCCCCAATTCCATCTCAAATTCATGATTCTTCTTTGCTGCCACAGATTATAGAAAAGGTGACTCCTGGCTCCTGCAAGTATTCCCATCCGAGCATGTGGGCCTAGCACAGGGTCACACTGGCCTCTGGGAAATGAATAGATTCAGTTGGGTCAGTCAAGCTTTAAGAAGGCCATTTGATGCTGAGGTGAGAAAAACGAGCTACCCTTTTCTCTCTTCAAAGTTTGCTTTTTCTGTAGGCACAGAAGGCCACCTTCTCCCATGTGGTATCTGTCAGGTAAGTTTCAGAGAATCCTTTTCAGTGTGAAAGGCAAATTACAGGACATGGGAAGGAGCTCTGCAGATGATTGCCACAGAGGAAGGTTTTTATTGGCTCAAAACAAACAACCTTTGTTCCCAAAGTAATATGATTAGCCACTAAATGAGGCAGGCGCCTTTAGGGGCAAACTCCTATGGTAATGCGCATTCAGATTTCCTTTCCTTTATTTTCCAGTAAAACTTTATGATAAAGACATAGAATGCCCAGAGGTAGTCCTGCCCACTATCCACATGACAAAAACTAACCATGCCCAATGTTTTACTTTCCACTATTTTTAACATTTTAAACTCTTCCTTCTTGACTTGAGGCTGAGCATGCCCCCAAAATTGAATGTTACCTTTCTCTCTCTCTCTCTCTCTCTCTCTCTCTCTCTCTCTCTCTCTCTCTCTTTCTTTCTTTCTTTCTTTCTTCATTTCTTTCCTTCTTCCCATCTATTTATTTTGTGCATATGTGTGAGAGCATGTGATTATGGGTTTGTGAGTGGGTTTGCACACACACACATGCTACAGCACACTTTCAAAAGAATCAGAGGAGAAGTTGTAGGCATTGCTTCTGTCTTCCCATCCTGTGGGTCCTGGGGATCAAACTCAGGATGCTGGCTCCACCTTTCCTTCCTGAAGGATTGTCTAACAACATGCAGGCTTAAGGATGTGTTCCCCTGCAAAACACATTGTCGAATCAGTGAGTATAGAATCCCTCACTTCCTCTGCTGGAGAAGGGCCTTGCTATGGATGTAATGCCTAAGCTTCCCTACATGCTGCAGGTAAGAAATCTTCCTCTGCTTGGGCTTCTTGGTTCATGCCCCACCTGTGTGACTCCACTGGAGCCAATTATAATATGTCCATCTGGGAAGTTAGAAGGTCCAACAGGCCCATCCAGTTAGTTTCATAAGCCACAACTTCAGATTTCTTCTCACTGTTGTTTGTTTCAGTTATTTTATCCATCCCCGCAGTGGAAGTATTACTTTTCCAGAGATCTTACAGAAACAGGACCTAGGACTCAGCTGTTTGAGGCAGCTCACCCAGATTTTCACTGTGTGTGTCACTTGTGACACACCAGTAGACAGGGTTTGAGAGGATCACGATTTCCGATGTTGACTTCTTTTCCACTGCCTAGCGACATAGAGGGTGGTGCTGTAGGTGATGGAGAGAAGCAGGCAAGTGGAGCCGGAAGTGCCAGAAGGTGACTCCGGGAGGCCTCCACTCATACTCTGCAGACTAGAGGCCTAGGCTAGTCTGTCACCATCCCCTGGCAAGATGAGGTCCCAGCCCACTGACTCACACACTGCCCAGGCTACATCAACAATTTCAGTTACTTAGAGTGGAGGGGTTGCAACCTAAGCCTCGCAGCTAGCAAAAGCAATAATATTTGCCATCTGCATCTTTGTATAACACATTTGTAGAGGCCTGATGATATGCAATGGGCAGCTGTTAAGTTTTAGCTTCCATAAACATTGTGCAATTAACAAAACAGGCCTGGAAGCAGAGGGTAATTCTCAAGATCTTTAAAACTCTCCCAGGTCAGTTCTTTGGAGCTTCTCCATTTTTTGAGGAAATTGTTTACTCACTAGGTAAGATGGTACACTCCCTGTAACCCCACCATGTGGAAGATACTGAGTTTATTGGCAGCCTGGATTACATAGTAAGTCCTAGGCCAGGCTGGAAGGACATACATAGTAAGTCCTAGGCCAGGCTGGAAGTGCACAGAGAGGCTCTATGAATGAGTAAGAAAGAAATAAAATTGCTTGTTTAATTAAAGGAATTAAAGTATATTTCTTAGTTAGTGGAGTATTTTCTTCCTTTGACCATCCCAATCAATTTCCTTCAGTAGGTTTCCATTTGTGATTCTTTATGAAATTCTTCTCAGAGATGTGACTGAAATGTGAGAAACAATTGAGTCAGAAATAGAATGCTTAATTCTTTTGACATGAATGACAGGGGGCTGCCTTCCCCCATACCTGCAAATTGTCAACTAAGGCTTTATGTTAAGAAGGTCTCTTATATATCTTAACCCCACCCCCACCCCAAATGTGAGCAAAGAAGTATTCCTAGGTCTTCGGATTGTGCTTAAGGTGTGAATTTTCCCCCCAGGCACAAATCTTCAAGCACTTAATTCTAAGCTAGTGGCACTCTTTTGGAAGCTTGTAGAACTTTTAGGAAGTGGAGCCTTGTTAGAGAATGTGGGTCGTAGGGGGTAGGTCTTGAGACTTCTTATTTTGACCTCACCTCCTGTTCATACTCTACTTCCTGACTGCCCATGCAAAGGAAGCAGCTGCCATAAGTTCATTACATTGTGCCTTCCCCACACGATAGACTTATCCCTTTGAAATGTGTGCCCAAGTAAGCCCTTTCTCCTTGCTGTTGCTTTTGTATCATATTTTATTACAGCAACAAGGAAAATAACTAACAGTTATAAAGCAAATACTACCGGGCTTCACAGCATGAGAATGCTTGCCAACTATCCATGTAGCATTGACTTGGACTCACAGAGAGCTACGCCTGACTGGTTAAATGAGAAGCTTGTTCCTCCATCAAAGTGCTCATGACTATGCTTGAAATAAATATGATTAGACTGAGTGTTATGTGTCACTGACTAAAGCCAAAGGGGTTTCTTTGCCTCTTGGGTTTAGAGAGATCTTGTCCCTTTACTTGGAACTAAGAATTCAGTGGCTGCCCATGGTTAGAACGAAGACAAACAAGGAGAAAAGAATCTGAACATGGGACGTCATTGTCATCGGTTCTACTTAACATCAATCAGCCTTGTTTTCATTTTCACCTTGCCTAGGGGACCCTGATGAGCCCTGCTTGGGATCCATCCACCAGGAAGTAAATGGGTGAATCCAGTAGGAACCACTGTCTCTGTCTCCTGTAGAATGGTCTATCCAGCCCACATAGACACATGAACAGTGTTACTGTTTTCAGCTCTGGTTCAAACCAGGGTTCACAGGAACCTGCATCTCTGGCTTCTACATCTTCCCTAGCTCAGTCCTGATGCAAATTGCTTCTAATTGGCGAATGTCGACTCCAGCTAGTTCAGTTGTGGCTCACCCCTTTATTTTCCTACTTCAGAGTTGTAGGCTTGTCTCCTATTTGCTGTTGTCTGACCTTGCAAGGCTTTGTATTTATAGATGGTGATATAAAAGCTGACCGTGCTGTCATTTTAGTATGGTAACAAAACAGGGACCCCGTTAAATCCGCCACATGCAAGGTCAACTTTGTACCTTGGTTTTTGCTTTGACTTTTGTGGAAGGAGAATGGATGGGGTAACCATGGAGACTTTCTCTTCTTTTGATCTTGCTTCCTGCCAGTCTGTTCAGCACCATCTCTAATCCATCAGCAGGCGTCCCTCTGACCAGCCCAACTGGTCCATGAAGGGAACTGAAAGCAGCCACTGGAGGAGCCTCTCTCACCTTCAATGGATGGGGACCAGGCTGGATGCAAGCAATTGAACTGTTCTCTTTCAAAGAAATAAAGGACTTTGAGGATGAGATTATTTTTTTTTTTTTAACAAAAGGAAGCCTTTATAGTCATTATAACTGTATTAAAATTCAAACTCTGTTATGTGCTTACTATGTAGCCTTTCGAGAGTCTCTGAAGCCTCAGTGTTTTTACCTATACAAAGAGGATGTATGAAAAATCAATGGAAATAAAAATGTAGAACGTCTAGAACTATGTTTGGCAAGTAGGAACTCCTAAAAAGAAAAGCATTAGGTTCTTCCTTGCAGTAGCATATTCTTCTGCCCTCCTAAAGAGAAAGAATTTATACTAAGAGAAAGTATTATGTTCTGCTTGAATTAAAATTCAAATAATTATATCTGATTTTTTTTTAGCAACACAGACTTTGGATTCTTTGTTTGTTGATTCCCTAATTGGGGAATGAGTAAATACCTGGTAGAAATGATGACAAAGGAAAAGATTTATCTCAGCTAGCTATCTTGGCAAGGAAACTGTGGGGTTTGTGGTGACAAATAGCAGGAGGCTGATGAGACTAGAAACAGGTACCATATTGTCAAAAGCCTGCATGGCAGGTCCGCTTCTATTAGATGAACCACAAGTCCCCCAAAATGGCTCTACCTACTGTGATACTGGTGTTTAAACATAAGAGCCTATGGAGGACATCCTACATCCAAACCACAACAAACACAAATAAAGAAAGGTAGCATTTATTCATGCAGTAAATAAAACAGATGTGTCAGCAAGGAACTAAATCTAAAACTCCATTCTTGTTTTGAAGGCCATTTTGGTCATGAAGATCCAGAGAAGTCAAGAAAAAGAAGGTTTTCAAAAGTGTCCAGTTCTAGGACAAGGCATAGGGAAACACTCATCTGAAAAAGACCAACATTTTTTTTTTTTTTGCTTTTATAACATTTACTTATTTGTTGTATGTGTGGTAGTTGGAGTGTGGAGGTCACTGGGCAGTTTTTAAGACTCAGTTCTTCCTTTCTGTCATGTAGGTTTTGGGGCTCAAACTCAGGTAGTCAGACTTGGCAGTAAGCACCTTTACCATCCTGTATTATCCTACCAACCCCAAAATCATTTCTGAAGTAATTTGAGGACCAAAAATAATCACCCACTAATAAACATAAATCCATAACTCCAAAGCATTAAGAGTATGTGTCCCTAGCACTAATAGATGCCCTGGCTTGAAGTCAAACTTTCAATGCTAAGTAAAGCTGAGTGCAAAGAATGCTAACCTATAAGTCACTCCATTTCTCAACCACCGAAGCAAATGCCATTTCTGGGATTGATCATTAATTGACTTTCAACTGGTGACGTTAATTTAACATGAATAGAATATCTGTGTACCCTTGAAGTGTCTCCCAGAGCTGTTGAAATAGAGAATAGAACAGAAAACAGGTAAAGGTGCCAAGGCTGATATGCAAGTTCAATCCCTGGCACCCACACGGTGGGAGGAGAAAACTGATTCCCACAAGTAGTTCTCTCCCTTTCCTTCTCCCTCTCCCTCTCCCTCTCCCTCTCCCTCTCCCTCTCC
>NC_034596.1:25784756-25817855 GCF_900095145.1 Mus pahari
GAAAGGAGAGGGGGGCAATACACTTACATGGTTGGAGTGGGAGACAGGGAGACAGAATAAAATTTTTAAAAAAGGATTTTAAAAATGTTGACTCTTCACAGATTGCTTTGTTAGTTGGGAAGAAGAAAAGCTATCAGCGTTCAGCTGGGAACATCAGAAGCCATCTTGACACTGATGAGGATATGGGTCACATTGCTCCAAGTACAAGTCCCTGTCACAAGCCTATGGTCACCTCTGCCACGGTGTAGTCAGAGTGCATAAACCACTTACCCTCAAGAAGTGACACCCGCCAAGCCCCAAGGAGCTAGCTCTCTACTAGTATTTTAAAAGTGTCTTATTCCAAAATGTCAGTGCCATAAAAGTCACAGAAGGGCAGGTACATCTTCTGAACTGAAAAAAAGATTAAAGAGACAAAATAAATACAAATGCAATAGGAGGCCCCAGACAGGAAAAATGACAAAGAGAAAAACATCAGTTCAGTCACTAGAATTGCAATAAAAATGATAGTTTAGATAAATGTATTATATAAATATTGTTTGAAGTTTGTAGCCGGGATGCGATTATGTAAAGCATAAAGTAAGACATAAGAGAATCATTAAGATAGATACCGTCTATTTCTAGGTGGTTTAAAATATATCAGAATACCTATGTGTGTTTCTATTAAATATTGATATACATAATACACAGTTATGTGTAGAGGAAAGAGAGCGTTCATTCCAATGTGGTAAGGTATCAAAAATGGCTGAGTCTAACTGGGGTGCACAGTTGTACTTTGCTGTTTCTTCACAAGCTTAACTCTTTCCAAACATCAAGTTTTAAAGTAGCCTTTACTTTTCCCTTGAGAGGAGAGTGAGCCTGAAAGCAGGGAGTGGCTTAGCCATGGTTATCCAACTTGGCCAGCACTGCGTCTCACCATGAAGCCCACCGGTTACTGACCTCTCCTTCCCTAACCTGAGCTCAGTGTCTTCTTTACTATAAGCTGATGCCCACTGGAGTTTCCTCCCACAAACTTAACTGAGGTCCCTTCATGTGACCAGTCCCCAGTAGCAGGTGCCACAACTTTCCCCTCAGATACTGTCTTAGCTGTTACACATTGAACACAGTACGATAGAGAAAGCCCCTTATTCCTCAACTCTGGAGACTGGGATCCCAAGGGCACAGGCTGCCTCTGCTTGACTTTGTGGTTTCTCCTGGCCTTTCTTAAGAGGGCTTGCACCCACAGTGTCCATCCCCTTATCAACAAGGACATCAATTCTGTTGGATTGTGGTCCCACTGCCGGGTAGCCTCATTCAACATGGACTTTCCTGCTACAGGACATGACATCTGATGGTCACTTTAGGCTTCAACATAGGAATTTGGGGATAGAATGGTTCAATCCTAACAGGAGAGTCTGGAAATCATCACGGAAATTTTTCTTGGGCAAGGCTGGCTCTTATACCTCAACAAAATGCCTTACTGAGTGCACAGTACATACATATCACAGACATTTCCTAGCAAATTCTGCTTTCAAAAAAGCATAAGTGGTGTGTGGGGACACAGAACTATTTCTCTTGTCTATTCATGTAAGATTAAAAAAAAAAAAAAGTGCTTTAGAACCCCCTGACATCTTTGGCATGCAGTGGTTCAAGTATAGACTGGGCATCATAGAGATCAGTGCCACCGAGTAGCTCCTTCAGTCACCTACTCTGCTGCTCTCACGACCCTCACAGAGTGGCGTGTTTAAAGAAGGCACCACAAAGTAGAAGTAGAAACCCCCGAGAGAAAGATGTGCATAGAAAATGTGACTTTGTGGTGGAAGTGATCTGACCCCAGCCCTGCAGGCGGGTCACTGAAGACCCACCCCTGGATACCAGGGCTATGCCTGGAAGTAACCTCTCTTATTTTATTTTAGAGTTCCCTCTTAATCATTTGAATAGATATGAGAGGCAATATCAGGCTTCACTAAGAGGGAGGCCCGTGACTTAGAAGCACAGTGTAGCATTAAGGCCAAGTTTATCTTTAGCTCTTTGCTTCCTGCTCCTAAGGAATACAGCACTCCTACTATGATCCAGCCCATCTCCTGCATGAAATGAACATACTTACCTGCAGAAACTCAACTCATTCATGAATAGTGAATGCACAGTGCAATCATGAATAGTCAGAAGGCACTGTGCAAGTCTAAGAAAGGGGACCTGATCATTTTTCTTAGGTGGATGGCAGGGCTAGGAAAGAGAGTAAAGCTTATTCAAGTCAGTGGTACCTTCAAAGAAAAGGCCACCTTTAAAAATATATTTTAATTAATTTTTTGAGATTTTTAGTCTATTTTGATTATATTCCTTTGCAGCGTCCCCCACTAGCTCCTGCCAGATCCACCCCACCGATTTACCCCCAACTTGGTGTCTTTTTTATTTTATTTAATAACTCATATACTCCAGTTCATGCTATCCACATACTTGGAGGTGTAGGACCATCCACTGGAGTTTAAGTGACTTAACAGGAGCCACACCCATAAGGAAAACTGAGTCTTCCTCCCCAAGAAGCCATAACTGCTCATAGATAGTAAGAGGTGGGACTGAAGCTGGGCGTGGTGGCGTACGCCTTTAATCCCAGCACTCAGGAGGCAGAGGCAGGCAGATTTCTGAGTTTGAGGCCAGCCTGGTCTACAAAGTGAGTTCCAGGACAGCCAGGGCTATACAGAGAAACCCTGTCTCGAACCCCCACCCCACCCCCAAACAAAGAGGTGGGACTGATAAACCCCTTTTCACTTTATGACAGACTGTTGGCTGGCCCGACGTGGTGTGGCAGACAGCCACACCTGGGATGATTTCATGGGTGCCACGGGCCTGTCATCCCCAGAAGATACAGTTTGCTTGAGTCCTCCCCAACCTCTAGCTCTTACCATCTTTCTGCTGTCTCATCCACAATTGCCCCTGAGACTTTGACGTATGTGTGAGTGTGTGTATGCACAAGGGTAGTCAGACAGATTTCCCATTTGTGGCTGGATTCCACAGTTACTTTTGTCTGCACTTTGATCGGTTGTAAAACTCTGCATCAACTACCAACCACTGCACAAAGAAACTCCTCTGCTGGAATCTGAGAACTGTATTAATCTATGGGGGCAGAGATCTGTGTCTAGGTTGTTTGTCACTATGTTCACTTAGCGAAGTAATAATAACAAATCCACCCCCTAAACCCTGTGAGCACCCCAACCATGCTAGACTTACAGCAGCAAACACATGTTTCACGCTGGAGGAATTAAATCCAAGCAGGAAGTCATTGGTTACCCAGATGCTATTCATGCCACTATTGTGTCTGTAATCCTATCTGGTCATTATTACAGTTCACAGGGTCGTAGCTGAATAAGATCTCTGATGATCTATTACCTTCAGCAGCCTGGACAGCACTGATCAAAACTATGATCGCTAGACAGAAGGGAGGAAGCTTCCTCATAGGTCTTAACTTGACTTCTCCATGCCTTCTTAAATCCTTTCTCAAATTTGTTACGGGCGAACATTGCTTTGTTTTTCTCAGTAATAACAAAACTTTGAAAGGGCAGGGTGGTATAGTTTTTGCTTTTAGGTCTTTTACCCCACAATACGTCTAAATTTCAGTTACTTGGAAGCAAATTCTCACCAGACCTATTACAGACTATGCACGTATGACATAAATGATATATAATATGATGTTGAAAATATTTAATCTCAATGAGGGGCTTCTACTCAGTCTTTGATTGTTCAGTTCCCATATAAAAGGTACATTCAACCTTTAATTTATAATAAACCTTTATCAGCACTAAAGTTGGGCAGATATCTACCATGTATGCTATTAGAATCTACTTTCCTATTGATAACCTCAAGTTATTATTTATTGTGTTCCATCTGGCCTGCTCTTAACTCCAATTGGCCAGCTCTCATGGTCATGATTTTAAGATTCTTACTTAATGGTGTCCTCTCTTCTCTCCATCTTCCTCTCTCTCTCTCCTCACGGTCTCCCAGGACCCCAAGCCCTGTAACCCCCAAACCTGCCTATGTCTCTTCTGCTCAGCTAGTCACTGTCGGCATCTTTATTTAACCAATAGTTTTAAATCAAGGAGCAAGGTCACATTGTATGTGTGGATTCTCTCATTCCTCGCAGCAATCTGGCCTGGAGGGGCATTACTTACCATTATAATACAGATCAAAAGATCACACCTCAACAATAATAAATATAAATTATGAAAGAATTAACTGCAAAATTGCAATAGTTTGTGAAAAGTATCCCATGGAGAAAAGAGGTTTCATTAAAATGCATTGAATTTTTCTCATGTTATTTGTTATATGCTAAGTATAGGAAACACGGATGGTCAAATCTGTTATCTGCCTTAATTCACTCCAAGAGCAAAGAAAGGAAAAAGGTATGTGAAACCGAAAATTCTCTTTGCCCTAATTAGCTCTCTTCCCAAATTGATTTTCTGTGTAATTCACTGTTCCCACAGGTACTTACTCATCAAGCCTTGTACCTCTAAAACCACACTCGTCTTCGCTTTCCTTTGTGTGATTTGAGATCATCACAAAACACAACCCTACCCCTCAAAGACCAATACGAGGAACTTCTGTGAGGCAAATTGATAATTAGCATTTTTTTTTTTTTTTTAAAAGGACTCTCTAACTTCTTCCTCTGCCCAGACTAACCCTGCCCAGGAGCCTCTGGCCACCACGCCCTGTGGGAAAGTGATGGAAACCTCTGCGTCTTTGTTCGGAGCTGGCTCTCAGGTCTGCACTCCCTGCTCACAGTTACAAAGAACTGAGTAGACTCTAATTAAACACCATATTTCTTAGATAACTCGATTGAGTAAACTGACAAGGATGTTATCAGCAGTCTGCTGTCACGTTTGATCAAGTCTTCTGCCCAGCTGCATAACCTCTCGTAAACCTAGGAGTATAGATGGGTTTGGAGGAACCTTTGAAGGGGGTTGTTCTAGTCAAATCAGTGGCCGGGGGGAGGGGGTAGGGGAGAAGGTGGGGTGAGTCAGGTCCATGCTCTTCTTAATTAAATGTAAGCAGTTCTGAAATTTTTTCAATGGTGGGGGAGATAAAAGCTCTTCAAACTCAGGCCAGAAAACAGCAAAAACCCCCAGATTTTTACTAACTCATAATCAGACATTGAAGCACTTCGGGTTGTATATTTTCAAGTTAAGATTTATCTGATGACTACAGCTTACTTTGTTCTCTACCCAGTGCTCTACAGGGGCATCTGCTTTGATGCCTGTTACAAAGCTCACTTTAGGGCTGAGGAAATTGAGAGTTGGGGCAAATGTGTCCCTGCACCAGAGAGGCAGAGAAGAGGAGAGACTTGGCTCAAATAAAGCACTTCATTGCCCTAGACATTGGTGGGTGTGCTGATGAATATTAGGACTTCTGGGGGAGACGGCAAGAAAAGTCAGGAAGAATTATAGACTTCAATGCGATGGAAGACACTGGGGATGATGGCAGCAAATCTTTAACCAAGCTTGAGCTTTGTCGAGGAAAGGTGAAAGGAGAGATTCTTCACTGGGAACATCTATCTGGGCCCGCCAAGGCCTCTGTGTTAAGGAGAACAAGACACTTCAGAAAGGCCAGAAAAGGGGCCCGCAGAACAGGATCATGACTGACCCCGTCCTATTTCAATCACAGGCCTTTTGTATGTCCCAAGATGACACAATAACACACCAATCTCTTGGATGGCCAGAGGCCAGGGTAGAGCCTAAATCTACTCTCTCCTCTCACCTGTAGCCCTGGGACTTACCAGGTGAGTTCCAGTCACTCTGGTTTGGTGTATCCTGCCCTGTGGCTCCTACTTCACACACATTACTCTTCTGTCCTTTGGACTTAATTGAGTTGGGCCAAGTGACTGAGGAAAGAGAGACTTCTGTCTCTGTGACAGTTCCTGTAGAGCTTAGTCTGGATGGAAGCAGGCAGATGAATTCAACCTGCCTAGAGGAACAAGACAAGGTCACGGGCATTTGAGGTCACCATATCCTGCCTGCATTAGGCTGAACACTTGTACACTGTCCTGACATCTATTTTTTTCCTGGTTTTGGAGCCTCAACCATCATCCCTACATTGCCTCATAGTTAAACTCCAGTGGACATGTGTCCTAAACAGATCTAACATGCACTCATACAATATATGCCTTTCCCTTTAATTTACCCATCCATCTGTTTAGAGGTTGCCCATTAAACTTTTGCAACAAAAATATATTAACTTTCATTTTAAGATTTAGTTTTACTATTTTTGATTATGTATAGTGTGTGTATGTGTGTGTGTGTATGTATGTATGTATGTATGTGTGTATCTGCATGAGAGTGTATGTCCATGAATATAGGAGGTCTCAAAGGCCAGAGACATCAGATCCCCTGGAGCTGTTGTTACCAGTGGTTGTGAGCCACCTGATGTGGGTACTTGAAACTGAACTTGGGCCTTCCAGAAGTACAGCAAGTGTTGCTAACCAATGCACCATCTTTCTAGCAACCAGTACTAATTTTCTGTATGCACAGAGATAATGAATATACAGTCTGTCTTAAGTATGGTTACATATTCTACAGAGAACGTACAAATACCATAAATAATTTAATTCACACAATGAGCCAGAACCTACAGGGTGACATTTATAAAATGTGCTGAGTGATGATATAAAGGTTTTCGCCTTCAGTCTTTGAATCAGAAGCTCTTGATTTTTACACCTCTCTGGTGGAAATGATATAGACCCATCTTCAGGAATATAGAGCTTGGCCTGGTTGCCCTGACAACCCAGAAGTAACCCCAGATCAACACTGCCCCCACCGGATGCTCTGCTGGCTCTCAGAGGTCATAGTGTGGTGTGTTTACAATTGTGTCTGAGGTCTCCAGAAAAATCTAATCGTCTAATCGTAGTCCACTGTGCCCCCTGATTTCATCTGCGGTGACCGGACCAGGTTGTTGAGTCTGTACTGTGTACAGGCAGGATGACTTCCTGTGAGACACAGAGCTAAGGAGCCATCCACACTATGGCACGGCACAGTCATTCTGAGGAGAAACACCATTATACTTGTGTGAAAACGGTAATGGCAGCAATGGCAGCAGTCATCCTGAGTGAAGTCACCATTCTACTTGTGTGGAAACAGTAAGTGACAACCACAGCAGCTATCCTGAGTGGAGGGCAGGAGGAACACATTATTAAAAGAACAATTAAATGCCATTCATGGCGACTGCTAACTCACAGCCGTTAAAATGCAAAGTTTTTCATAAGAATAGAGACACAAACCAATGTTCTAACTGAAATTGTCCCTGATGTGGTAAAAGGCAGCCTAGCGTCTAGGTGAGTTGGCAGCATATAAGATGAAGTTCACATTCTCGGGAGCAAAGCATGGCTGTGGGACTTGGGGAAAACTCTCTAATGTTGGAAAGTATCTGAGGACACTCACACGCACAAGATAAGGTTATAATGGCTCCTGGGATTTCCACTGAATAAAAGGTCCCATCCAGCAGTAGGTGAATAGTGCAGGCTATGGCTGAAAAAGGTTTTATTCCTGCCTTTGGATGGAACTGTTTTGATGCAAAGAAGGCTCATGAGTGAGTTTTAAAATCCAAGTTTAATTTAATGGTATTAAACAAAATTGTAGGACCTTTCCCCCATGCTTTGCCAACACTCCGAGCATCATATTGATTTCAGACTCCATTTATGAGCCAGGAAGACCCCGTGGGAAATATCCGTCCTGGGAGGATGCTGAGTCTGATCACAGAAGTGTTTGCACTTGCTTCTTGAGAGGCCTCAGATCTTCTCCCCTTTCACACAGGAGACAGCCTATCCCTTTTTAGATCAAAAGCAGTTGGAATATGACTGAATGGGGCTGGGGTTGTTTGTGAAGCTGAAATCACTGGTTTAATTCTTGTTTAATAATTCTTATTTATGATATCCTAGAAAGTGTTTACACTTTAATGAGTCTCTGCCTGCTTCTCCTCAAAACGGGCTGTAGGGACATCACAAGACATACATGATAACAGCTAATACTACATACCAACAGAAAGTTCTTAAGATTTTGTCTTCATCATTGTCCCTGATAAGGATATAGCCCGAACAAACAAACAATCAAACAAACAAAAAACAAACAAACAAACAAGCAAAAAAAACCTTGTAGGAGCCAGAGGGGACAGATGGCTTCAAGAAAAGAGTATCTTCTAGATTCAACAAGCCTGATACACATATAAACTCACAAAGACTGTGACAACATATACAAGGCCTTTAGAGTCAGATGAGAGCCCAGCACTGAGAAGGGGGGATGAACACTGAGTTCCACCCCTACCCAGCAAGTTATTTGTGATCGTTACCTGCTGGGAAAAAGGAATACCATTTTCTCCGATGGAGTGTCATTGGGTATATCAACCTATGGAGTGTCATTGGGTATATCAACCTATGGAGTGTCATTGGGTATATCAACCTATGGAGTGTCGTTGGGTATATCAACCCAATGCGTACCCTGCATGCCCTGCAGTAGTCACCCAACACAAAGCACACCCCGTAGAGCTTTTGGTTGGTTGGTTACTTGGTTTGGTTTGCTATTGTTGCTGCTGCTGTTTAGTAGGTTGTCTGTTACACGGTCTTGTTTTGACAGTCTTGTCTTTTGTTTTGCTTTTGAGGTTTTTAGAAGGTGAGAAAGAACATGAAGCTGAGTGGATAGGGGAGTGGGGAAGATCTGGGAGGAGTTAAGCAAAGGGAAGAATATATTGCATGAAAAATTTAATCAGAATATCTCCAATGAATTCAATACATACTTTGCTCCCAGAAAAAAATATAAATTTCATCATAGGATTTGAATGATGCAATAAGGGTTATGACTGTTCTTTCCTAATTCTGAAACTTTCTGAAAGTATGCATAGGCACAGATAGTATTTAATGAGAAACTGAGGTTGAAGGCAATATACATTTGGCCCTACTGGTCTATTTTTATGTGAAATGATGTCTCTTGAGTGCTTCTCCTCTGTATTCTCATGCTGTGAATAGGTGGAGACAAATCCCTGAGGTTCCCTAGCCAGGCAATGTTATGGGCCAGGGAGAGACCTTGTCTCAAAATAGAAGTTAGAATTCTAATGACAGAGAGGGGAAGGGGAGAGGGAGAGAGACAGAGACAGAGAGACAAAGAGAGACACAGAAAGACAGAGACAGAGAGAGCGCTCAGGTTAGGTTGGGAAAAGAATGATATACAGTTCTTAAGTACTTCTATGTGAGTTTTAGAATGTGTTTCTGAATGTATTCCAGTCTTTTTGATGGATCCATTTGCTTTAGATTTTGAAGTTGTAGAGATCTGTACAGTGGCTTTCCCATGAATGAAGTGGTAAATGTCCTATAGTCATTGTCTACCAGGTTTCTGTGAATTCCTCTTGGCATGACAAGTTTTGGTGCCAAGGCATGTTGCATTTCAGCTTTGTATCTGACTCCATGACGTTTCACCTGTTTCTGTAGGAAGAGATAGTGACTATTCCATAGATCTGACTCAACAGAGGGAGGAGAGGGGCCGCAAGCTACTAGAACTCAAAGGTTTTGTCATCTGCAAAGAATATGTGGCACTATAGAATGCCGTGATAGATACTTTATTGGGGTCTTGTGACACCTGACTAAGATGAATTCTGAACTTTAGGCAGCTGAGCCATTCTGTACATCCTACCATGCTTCCTCGGACTTCCAGGTTGCTTCCTACTACAGCCCACATACTGGGTCTGATCACATCATTGCTGCCCTTGTGCCTTAGACACAGGCATCTTGTGCATTTATGCCATGTTCTTCTACCCTCTACTGTTGGAATCCTACACATGCTCCATTTCTCCACTTTCCATCATATATACTCTTACCTTGCTGCACTATCCTCTCCTCAAAGTATCCCAATGGTGTCTCGGCAGCCTCTGCCTACCCAGGGATTGCCATGTCTACTTCCCTTATGAAAGTGGGTTACTGTGTTGTATTCACAGTTACAATCCACAGGCTTATATGTAGACGTGGTCAATATTTGCTGCTTAATTTGGTTTTGAATAATACAGGAGGCACACTTGTCATTTAGATTGGAAAGGGACAATTAATGAATGTCAAGCAGCAATGGTTGAGACAGAAAACAAAACAAAACAAAACCAGTGTTACCTTAGCTGTCACCTTCCCCTGCCAACTAGTCCTCTGTTATACTGGCACACCTCCATTCTCACAGAAAAACCAAAGTAACAAAGCTCAAACAAGTAATAAGGTGTTGTAAAAAAGATATAATTAAAGCTACACCCTTGGTACCACTGACATGGCATGGTGAATGAGGTGACTTTCCATCATGCGGGACTGCACTTACTCTATGAGATGTCTCTCAGCATCTTGTCTCTATCTACTAAATGGATATGACAGTCACCACATCTTGACAATCAAAAAATTCTCCTAATATCATTTGGGGGAGAATCAGATATTTAGTCCAAAGCAACTTTTTCACTGTAATTTAAAATATGGCCTTCTCAGGCAAGTTTAAGAATTTCAAATATACTACAGCACAATGTGACGCCCAGGCTGGAGTTACTAATAACCCAAGCAAAAGCCATCTTGACAAAGTCTGGCAGGTTCATGTAAGTGGGCAAGGCCACAGTAGACTACTGATGACCACAGCCAATCATCCAAGCTCAGCAGCTTAAATAGCACACAGTGGCTAAGGTTCAGGAGTACTGTGGCTGTAGGTCTTTCCTGAAGTTTTCTCAAGTAGTTGGATGTTACAAATCTAGAAATCTGGATTCGAGTGTCTAAGAGACAAATTTGTATGTCTGGGGGCTGGAAGGATTGGTGGATGGAATGGTGAACCTTTAGATAAGGCTGCAGGCTACCTACAAGCCAAGAGAAGAGGGGACTCAGGCATTAAAGGGCTTGCTGGTTCAAGTACGAGGATTTATGAGACTGGATCTCCAGCTCCCACATAAAAAGCCAGGAGCGATGGCATAGTCCTTCAACCCCAGCCCTAGAGAGGCAATGGAGTAGATCCCTGGGGCCAGGCTAGCCAAATCATCACGTCCCAGGTTCAGGGAGATAGTCTGTCTCCAAAACTCTATGAGGAGAAGAGATCAGAAGAGCACTTGATGCTGACCTCTGGCTTCCACCTGCATGAGCACACTCATGCATACAACACTCATCGACAAGAGCAAAGGGGACACTAGAAAGAGAGCTGACTAGAGAGATGAGACAGAGAGAAGCAGCAGGAAGTGAGTGAGTGAGCTGTAGTATGGACAAGCAAACATGAGGAGAGTGAGGTGGATGCTGGGAAGAAAGCTAGGGGAACACCTGATGCAGCTGTCTCCCACTGGTACACACTTGGAGGGAGGGCTGGAGCCCATCTACACACAGCATGAGGTCATATACATAGAGCAAAAAAAGCTTTGGAGGTGCGGATAGTTAGTTCTGCCTGTACTCTTGCCTACCAAGCTTTAGTGATATTTTAGTTGTCCAAACTTTTAATTTTTTTTTAATTTTCTTCCTGTCAAACAGTTGCAGAGCCAAGCTTCCACCTCACAGTAGTTCTCAACCTTCTTAATGCTGCTACCCTTTAATCGAGTCCCGCTCATGTTAGGTGGCCCTCAACCATAAAATTATTTTTGTTGCTACTTTGTAACTGTAATTTTGTTGTTATGAATTGTAATGTAGATATCTGATATGCAGATGATCTTTGGTGACCCCCTGTGACAAGGTCATTTGATCATCCCTCAATGGAGTCATGACTCTAGGTTGGGAACCGCAGGATTAGAGTCACCTCTCTCCTGTCTTAAGGAGGCTGAAGAGAAGCAATGGTGTTGCCTCTTTCGGTCTTGGATAGGCCTTGGATACCTTTGTTCCAAAGGTGGGGGGTGTTCACCAGACTTGTCCTCCAAGAGCTGCTGTGACTGCAACTGTAATGACGCCTTCCCTTTTCTTCTCAATGAACACTGATGGGCATGAACCATGGTGAGCAGACAGACACACACCATCTCTAGGATCTCAAAAAAAGCCCCGAAACTCACTCAATTTTCTTTTAGTTGATCGTAGAGACAAGAAAATGTGGTATAGTTTTTCTTCCTCCTCTCTAGCAGGCCAAAAGGAAGTTTCGCAGTTTAATAACTGCAGATTCTTTATAGTTGAAACACCTGAGATCCGGGCCTCTGTTGTCAATGTTTGGCGAAAAGATAGATGACCTTAATGGATAAATGTCAGGACTTAAGTCCCGAGCACTGCGCTGGCCCAGGTAGGAAGGGAGTATCGAAAGCCTGCCTGATCCTTGGAGTGGGTTCCTTTCTGACCTGCCAGTGTGGTCTTTGGTTGGTGCTTGCTACTTCCACAGCATCCTTCCTGTGCATGCTGATGCTGATCTGCAGTTGCCATGGGTTCCTGCCTCTCCCGGGACCGGGTTGGGGAAAAAAAAAAAATAAAAAACCCAGTTTTAACTTTGTTAGTTAATTAGTTGACGTCCCATATATTAAACTGACTGCCTTTGTATTATCTTCTGCCAAGTCACTCAAGACTAGGAGGGCAAGCACATTGTGAAATTTTTTTGCTAATTATGTCTCACCATGGATCTATGCTGTACCCATAAAAGGCACCAGATTATGTCTGTCTTACAAGTGGACCTGCTTACCCAGCACTCTACCCAACTCTGCTCTCAGAGGGGTCTTGGAGGCTGAGTGTTATGCCAGAAACAGAGCTCTGTTCAAATGTGCTGGCTTGTGCTGTATGCAGAGGGGTGGAAATCCCAGAAGCCTATATTTGGATCCTCTTCATTCCTCAACAGAAATTTAAAAAACAATAGGATGTGCCCCGTCCAATTTGCCGCCTGGATCCTGACACAGTTCTCTTTTATGCCACTGGTTTCTTAGATTGTAGAAAAACGTGTTTCAGCAAAGGAGGCCAATTTTCAAAACCACTCATTTGGCAAATGCACGAGCTCTCCAGCTGGAAAGAGCCGCTTCTGTTCCTTGCGGTTACCTAATCCCAAAGCAGCGGTAATCATGTTTAAAGAAATTACCAGCTCTGCCAATAGCCTTGGGCTGCACAGGGAGGCCTGGAGACAGCCACTGCTGATGCGATGGAAACCCACTATGCAGATCAGGAAGGCCTGTTTAAAGAGCTACCTGGGCATACATTTTACCACATCCTTCCCAATGCAGAGGTCTACTCCCTTCCCCTTCCTGGGGTCAGCTTCTCTAATGTTTGGCAAAATAACCCATGTATTGAAATAGGGATATCTGGACAAGTGTTTTCCAAGATGTACTATTTGATCAAGCCATAAACAGAATGTCTCCCTTTATCACTATCACGTCAATGTTAATCTTGCACCGTTGTTGAATGGAGTGATGAGAATAATGAAGAACCTAGCAGAATATCACCACTGTGAAAATGGGCTGGCACTCTACATCTGCTGCCTTCTATGTAAGTCAGATTTCCAGTTTTGGAAATGACACAAATTCTAACCTAAAGCAGCCTGCCCCTTCCCTGATATTGAAAGGCACGTCCTTCCATGAACAGGGTCCACAGCAGAGGAAAACCTTGAAAAGAGGATCTTGCTAAGGTTGTTGTCTTCTAATCGAACTCTTTGGCAGAGACTGACTAATGAAAGCACACAGTGGGTCCATGTTCATCAGAAATGTAGGATTAGGCAATCTGACCTCATATACCAATGCTAGATGTGGGCAATTTTCCAAAGAACACTCCTGCGGTCTCACAATATAATCTTTCTTTTCGGTATTTGATGTGTACAGGGAAGCATCGCCTTTTCCACTCTTTTGTCAAACCTAGGCTTAGTATAGAGTGGTCAGAGAAGAAAGCATAGAGTCAGTATGGACCAGATTCCAAGGCTGATGCTGTCTGCCTGGTGGCTCTCTAAGGACAACAGAACACAGGACGACACTTGGAATGACTTGAAACAAGATAAAGCTATTGTCTCTCAGCTCGAAATCCTAGCAGTGAAAGGTCCAGGATGTCAGCAGAACTGGAGTTTTGAAAATGAGTGGGAAAACCCAGCTCCACCACTCCCAGTGCCATGGCTCATAGCTTCATTCCTGAAGGCTCTACATCTGTTCCTATGCAGTTGTCCGCTCCAGGTTTCTCTTCATAAGGATACTTGCTGTGTTAGCACACAGGCATCTCTACTCCATTATAACCTTGTCTTGACCACACTTAGGTCACCATTTGAGCTATGAAATTCAGGACTTCCATATGTCTTTAGGGGACATAATTCAATCTATAGTGGGTAGAATCTCTCCCAGGAACCAAATATGATTGCATCTATAGCCTCTGTGGATCAGACATGTGTGTAGCTGTCAGATGATATCTTTGAACAATGGGCAAAGATGTCTCAGCCAGTCAGTTCCAAAGAGTAAGTTGCTATACCTTCCCATTCAGCCCAGCATGCTAGGTTACTTCCATAAGCTCTATAGTGGAAATAAAAACGAATGCCCCTGGATACCTGCAAAAGATGTTCTCAATGAGATCAGCCTGATGAACCCATCATGATCAGACTTCTGTATGCAGAGGCCTAATCTTACTTCAGTGCTCAGAACTGATATACTCCAAAGGGATTAAATGACATAGACTCAATTCCTCATGACTGAAACACAATGTCAGTGTATGCTAATGTATAAAAAAATCTGTGCCAGACAGACAAAAGTGTTCCTTTTCGTGTGAATGTGAATTCATGTCTGTGGACTGAACTATAAAGGAAGCAAAATCAGAAAGCACCTTGGAGAGGAAGGAGGAGTCGGCTGTCGATTCAATTATTGCATTACTTATAATGGTTGGCTTTAACTGTCAAGTTGACACAAGCTAGAATCACCTAGGGAGTCTAGAAGGATTGTATAGATGAGGTTGGCCTATTGGCATGACTGCAGGCTATTATGTTGCTTATATCCATTGAGGTGGGAAGATCTGTCCACTGTGGGTGTCACCATTCCCTGGATAGAGGATTCTATCCAGTGCGGAGAAGGCAAGCTGAGCACAGGAATGCACGCATCCATTCACTGCTCTATACTTGACTGTGGCTCTTACTACCTGTTTCAAATTCCTGACACCTAATATAATCTAAAACAGACAAATAAACTCTTCCCTACTTCTGTTGTTTCTACTGAAGTATTTTATTAGGTCATGAGGAAAGGAAAGGAAGGCATTAACCAAGCCTGGCGCTGCCATTTTCTTAGACTTACTTAATGCAAAAACACATGATATTTGATTATAGATGACAATTATGAAGACACTTCTTGTTAGACATTACACTAAATAGGTTGTACATTATTTTCCCAGCATGCTGTGCAGAAGGAGATGGCTATACTTTCCCATCACAAATGACGATAAATAAAGAGAAGTTCTTTGCCAACATTATAGTTAGTGAGTGGCAGGATCAGTGAGTATTCTCCTTGGCTGGTCCCAGAAGTCGAGTTATGCATGTATGTGTTATAATGTCCACAGGGAATCTGGGACCAAGCAGCAATGCACCAACTACTTGGTTTTTCTTCTTCCTTTTTTTCTCCCTGTTTCTACCATGTCTACAAGCCTTCCTTGGCAAATGTTCATTGCTCAAAAGCCATATTTGTGTAAGGTTTGGATCTATTAGAATTGCTGCAAACTTAAAAGACATTTTGTTTTAATCTCTACGCACTGCACAAAATATGTTTTCCTCAATGGGAGGTATCCATACATTCTAGAAAAGAAATCCAATAAGATCAGAAGCTCCAGTGTGAAGCAGGTAATGATATCAAATAGGATGGTAAATCAGGTGACATCTGAGAAGAAATGAGAGGAGATCCATGAAAAACGAGAAACCAGTAGCACCCCTGCCACACAACATAGGAAAGACTTATGGGAAGTGAAGGTATAAAGAAACCTCTGGAGCCACATCCTTTGTCTTGCGCTCAAGCCAGGATTTCCCACTCACCCTAAGAGGTCAGATTAGATGAAGGCTTTTACATGAAGCCATCACTTTGACTTGCTCATAAATGGAAATTGAAATGACACTAAAAGGTGTCATCCCTAGTCAGTGCCTGTCAGGACTGAATCCAGCAAACCTAGCCAGGTCCAGCTACTGCTTTCCCCACCTCCACTCTTGCTACCAAGCACTGTGGAAGCTCTAGACCCAAGGGAGCTGGAACCACACAAAAGACAATGGCTAGGGACAGAGGACTGGTATTCCCATGAGTTAGTGTGTGTACTGGGTAGGCGGGTGAGTGTGCTGTGTTCTGCCAGCAGCAGAATCAGCACATAGAAAAGAGCAGAGAGAAAGTCCCTGCCTTAGCAGATGTCTCCTCTTTTTGACTCTGGCTAGTCTGTTTATCCTTGAGAATTATCCCTGACTATGACAAACCCAGGTCCTTCCTCCCAGTTAAAACATAATTTCACCTACAGATAACTAATCAGCATTGATACTTAACTCAAGTCTGGGCAGGCACAGTATGAGATCCCATGGAGAAGTGTACCCGTTCACCTAATCTTTATAATGAACAAAATAATTAGTATTTAGTGGGCATACACTCTATGGCAGGAATTATTAGGTGTACTACATATGTTAGCTCACTTAGAAGCCACTGTGAAGACAGTCAGATGGTACACGTAAGTATTCAGTGAGGAAGGGACTGATTGCACAAAGGTCATGCCCTTGACCATACAGTGGATTAGTGTCTGTTCTTGCATTAAAGCCTTGTCATCTTGCATTACTAGCACCACAATTTGACTGAAGGTAGCCTTTCAACTCGGATGTTAAATAGGCAGTGGTCAAATCCTAGGCAGTGGATTCATGGGTAAGCTGGAAGAACTAAACAGAGACAGTTATTCTTGGAAACAAGAGTGTGTAGGAATGAGCATTCTGAATGTGTAAGACATGTGATGGGAGCCCCATAAGGATCTAGCCTGCAGATAAGCCACATAGAATATGGGCTGCTGAACATTTATTTGTATTATTTACAGTGTATGTATTGCGTCAATACTATCATTCTGCACTTCAGCCTTGAATCACTATTCAGTGAAGACCTACAACATGGACCCGGGGTCCAGGTATAATTGTCATTTGTCTGGATATAGCCCCATTGGACCTAGAGCTTCCACACACACCCCATGGTTAACCTTCAATTCTGCTTCAACAGCTACATAGCAGATGCTAAATAAGAGGTAATAGAGTAAACAGTGATGTTGTTGAGAAACCACTGAGAGATAGATGTACTTCTCCCTGGATGTTGTGCATGGTCTATTAAGCCTATTGAAAAATACTGGCAAGGAAGCAGACAAAATCTCCCACCTTCATATAACCACATTTTAAGGAGAGGCTAGTCACTAAGATAATGCTAATATCGATGGCAGGAAAATATTAAATAAGAATAGAGAATCAGAGAATCAAGAATCCAAGATGGAGGGACCTTGTTCCTAAGTTTCTATAAAGACTTCTGAGTTCATAAAAGGAAAAAAGCTCATCACATGGCTGTCAGGCAGAAGAGCCCTCTAAACTACTGCATTGAAAGGACATGTCTGGGCTCAGATCTGAGCATGAAGTTGAAAGGACAGAGTGAAGACACCATTGTCCAAAGAAGGCAGGTGATAATTGAGGAAGCAGTCTAAGGAGAAGTTCCTCACACACCAGGAAAGGTACCTGGCTTTGTTCTCATTGTGTGCTCATAGTGCAGTAACCAGGAAGGCAAATTACTATGCTCAAAATGTGAGTACTACAGAAGCGCTCGCTCTGCTTATTGTATGAGGAAGAGATATAGGGGATGAGGCTGGAGAAAAACTGTAACATGTCACTATATACAAGTCTACATACAGGTGTCTCCATATTTAAAAAAAAAGAAAGAAAGAAAGAAAGAAAGAAAGAAAGAAAGAAAGAAAGAAAGAAAGAAAGAAAGAAAGGAGGGAGGGAGGGAGGGAGGGAGGGAGGAAGGAAAGGGGGAAGGAAGGAAGGAAGGAAGGAAGGAAGGAAGGAAGGAAGGAAGGAAGGAAGGAAAGAGAGAGAGAAGCTAGACCTGGTGGCACTCAGGAGATGGAGGCAGGCGGATTAGCCAACTCCAGCTATAGAACAAGTTAGAGGCCAAACTAGGCTAAATGAGAGCTTGCTTCAGAAGTAAGGAAATATCTGTTTCAAACTACTTCCTTGTGATTCGAATGCAACTGCCTAATGTGGTAATTTACAAAAGCAGTAAAATGGGATTTTAGTTCACAAACATGATCTGTATGATAACCGCTCATAGGAAGAGTTCAAAGTGGAGCTTCAGACACAAACTTGTACATATAACAGAAGTTAAGTTCATACCAATGTGAATTGACTACTATAAATTACAGTGTTGATTGGTAATCCCAGCACTATCTCCAAGATGATTCAAGATTATAAAGGAAATTATACGAGAATTAGAACATTCCATGAATAATATATATTTACCACAAAAGAGTAAAGAAGACATATAAGAATTAAATGTCAAAATGCAGACATAAATCCCACCTTGTCCATAATTATGTTTAATATAAATGGTTTAAACATTCCAGTGAAAGACAGAGAATGGCACAGTGGATCAATTTTAAAGATAAATGACCTGGTAATTATTGTGCCCATTTATCTCCAGTCTCACTTTCTTTGTTTCAGCCTCCCATGCTTAAACATAGTCCAAATTCACTAAGTGAAAATGTACTGAAATAAGCAATGTATAAATTCTAAGTGCCTAAGTTTTAAATCACAGTATTCTTCCTAGGATCCAAATCACCAGTTGATCCAGCGTATCCACACCATAGGTACTACCTGCCCACTGGTTTCTTATTCAACTCAGTAACCCCAGTACTTGTGTTTAGATAATTGTGTCATTCTGCTCATAATCAACTCAAAGCACAGGAGTAATAATGCTAAAACGATTGGCCAAAGAGAAGCCTAAAGGGCTTGGTTTACACTGACACCCACTACTTCATAAGGAAAGAAACACAATTGAGAGTGGATCTTGATGAGACCTTGGTTAAGAATAAATCTATTTGTGAGGCTGTAAGTAAAGATAAAATGAAACTATACTATTTTTGCTGTTATGCCTCAGACTGTAAAAGTTGTAGCCACAGGAAGTGGCAACCTCTAGTTATTCAAGTCAGTTCATGTCACTACAGGACATTGTTCTGCCTCATGCCATGAGATGGATAAGTAGAGTACTACTAGATGCGTTAAGAGAGATGGCATTAACAAAACTCATTATGGTCTATTGTTATTATTATTTTATTATATGTTCAACATATTTTCATTAATCTCTTCCTGTGCCTGGTATATAAGTTAAACTTTACATGAATGCTTGAGTGAGGAAAATCATAAGTTTCATGTCAGATAGCTAATAGGGTTTTGGACTGTATCTATCATGTTTAGGAGGTTTGTTGTGCATGCAGCTTATGATGAGTGTCTGGGAACTGTCTCTTACCCGAGGACTTGAGAACGCTGGAAGGAAAGTGGTTACAAACAAGCCAGTGCATAGCACCTTCAGGGGTATAAAGCAGGTGCACCATTTTCCATGACTCCAGGGTAGAACTTGTGAGGCAAATCAAGTGAAGATGTCTTATTATGAAGCAACTATCTTCAGGAAAGCATGCCATGACAAGTGTGCCTGTACTTGTACTAGGATGCCCCAAAATACCAGGGACAATTATGCTTCATTCAAAGAATAAATCCACATCCAAAAAAAAAAAAAAAACTACTATAGCATCAACACCCTCTTCAATGATGGGTAGAATTAGACAGGAGATAGAGAGGGAATCAGTTCTCCAAAAGTACCATGAACCAGTTAGGCCTGGCTGGTACTCAGGAGAACTGAGACACTCCAAAGCAGAACACACTGTGCCGTCCTTGCTATAGTACAAGTGGTTCTGTAAAAGAAGCACCATTACCCGAGAAAGGATGAAACCACAAAAAGAATTGTATGCTAATGACACTGGAATGAAATTAGGTAGAAATCAGTGATGGTAAAATGTGCAAATACATGAAAACAGAGCAGTCTTTAATAACCTGCTTAATAAGAACATGGCTCACAGGGAAAAACCACAAATCAAATTAGCACACATGCTGTAAGACCAATGGCAACCTGTAGCATCTGAGCCCCTCCCTGAAGAAGCCAGGGCAGAAAGGAAGCAAACAGAGGAAAGAGAGTGGGCAAGCCAACAGGACCGAGCTAAAACTGAAAGGATCAACTGATCTGGCTGATCTGGGCAACCAGAGAGAAAAGGCTGTTGGTTCCACTAAAGTGAAGAGACTGAATCATCAGACAATTAAAAAACAAAAACAAAAAAACAAAAAAACTTCCCACTAAGGGAAATCTAGACCTAGATGCTCTCTGGGTGATTTCTGACAAAGATTTAAAGAGCAATGAACTCTGACTCTTTACATACCAAACACAGAGGGGGAGAGAGAGATAACACACACACACACACACACACACACATATATATATATATATATATATACAAATATACATACATGTACACACATGCATTTAGACACACACACATAGACAGAGGAGCAATACACACATATACATACATACAAACATACATACATATAAACACATGCACACACATACACACACATATGACACAGATAAACAGATGTACATATATAAACACAACATATACACATGTACATGTACAAACCCATACATACACATGTACCTGCACACACATGCACACACTAAGTAAGTGAACTTTTTAAGTAGTTAAACTAAAAATACATATAGACTGTATAATCCCATTCATAGGAGATTCCACAGATCAGGTGGTGCTAGGAGGAGAACACGGATACTTTGTGAAGGATGAGTAGCAGGTGCTATGGGTTCAAATTTCTTTGGGGATGATAAGAATATCCTAATTGTAGGTAATGAGCATGTTGGTGAATATGATATTTTCAAAATATTCCATTTTACAGTTTAAAATAAAGAATTTACATATCAATATAACTTACTATTTACTTTTTTAAAAAACACATCCTTAGCATTTATTAGCTTGCCCTCTGTTAGCCCAGACAGAACATGGCTCTCTTCTCTGCTCAGGGTCTCCTACGACCAAAATCAAGGTACAGGTATTCTTGGCGGCTCTTGGAACTCTCTGATAGGCTCACCCTTTCCATTGCAATAGTGAGCTTTCTTATGGAGGAGCAGGCTTGTGGTACCTGTTGGTTTTCTTCCTGTCACCTGGGATCCCTCTCAGTCCTAGGAGGTTCCCACCATCCCTACATTTGGGCTAAACTATCTCAGAGTCAACGGTGGAGAACCTTTGGGTAAAGCCTAACATTAGTTAGAGGTCTGAATTCAGGAGGAGTTTCATCCCTGGGCAGCAAAGCTTACATGATCCTGTCAACCCTCATTCAGTCTCCTTTTATAAAGCCACCAAGTGTGCAACTCATACCCATCATGGCAGTGATGATATACCCATGGTCACAGTCCCATGGGAGCCTGCTGTACACCTTGCAGATTATACTGCCCATCTTATCCTTGACCTGCCACATAGCCTTTTTGCTTTAAATCCCCTAGGCTGGTTGCCCATCTCACCACATTTTTTTTCTTTTTGTTTGCTCTGTGGTTGTGGCATTTTTGTTGTTTTGCTTCTGATTTAGGTTGAGTCTTGATGTGTTGCCTAAGCTGCCTTTGAACCCTCAGTGTTCTTGCCTCCATCTCTCAAGTTCTGGGTGCATAGGTGTCCTGACCTCACATGTTTTGAGCGATATCACGTCCCCTAGCACAGACCAGAAAGATTAAGAGTGCTGTAAAAGCACTGTTGGGCTGAAGCTCTGGCAATTGGAAGCCAAAAGTGGGGGAGGGGCAGGTCAGCACGCCAGTAACCTACAGCAGAGTGAGCATAACGTCAACTGCCAAAGGTCAGAATGGTCCTCGGATTGTTCTAGAAATTGCTTCTCATATTTGGACTGCAAACCCAGGTCATGTGTTTGTGTGTATGCAGCAGGAAGACCGTGTGGGTGGGTGAGCGAGGCCGATGTGAGTGACAGAGTGCTGCTTTATTGCTGCTATTGCTTCAAGCTATCCTGCTCAAAAATAGGAAATAACATGAAAATCAATAGGACATGATAAAAAGTCATTGCTGAAGTGGAGAAGAGTGAGGTCGGCCGCCTGTTCCTTGGACGCCAGGAAACCCTTTTCCTCTTTCTCTCTCTGCTCCCCCATCTTCCCATAGCGTGGATTTATCCACAATGTGCCCAGATTCCGAGCGCCTGCAGGGAAGGAGCCTAATTGCAGCCACATGAAGTCTTGAATGACTTGGCTTATTGACATGGCCTCCCTGCAAGAGCGGAGGCCCTGGCCAGGTGATGATAATTGCCCTAGACAGAACTCTCAGACATGTGAGCTTTGCAAAGGGTCTGTGTTCACCAGCCAGAATCAGAGACAAAAACCATGGCTGCATGGCTTGCTTTGAAGGAAGGGTCTACCTGTGTGGCAGAAACACACAAACTGCATCCCCGCCCACATAACATGGGAAGATAAAATTCACCCCAGTTTCTCTCTGTCCAAATCGAAGAGTTGTATATTGTATAAACTATACATTTGTGGGCGTGTGAATCTGATTTTTAATAAAGGAAAAGTAACATTTTTTTACATAATTTAAAACTAGATTGTTTTGTGCTAGTGAGGGATTGATCTGCGATGTGACATGCCAATCCTAAGACATCTCTCCCTGAGATACGCTACACCCCACTATTTTGCAGATGGGACTGCAGATGTATAAACAGCATTGTCATTTAGGGACTGACAGGAGCCTGAGCTCTGTGGTCTTCACCTGGCCCGGGCTGGTCCTTTCTCTTCTGGAACCATAGTATTTTTTGGTGTAAGAGGGACCTTTGGCCAAAGTCTCCTTCTGGAACCACAGCCTTTGCTTTCTCGAGTATTTTAAGAAGACAGTGCTGTGGGTTTGTGTTTGTTTTGTCTTGTTTTTAGGGGGAAATTAAGACTCTCTTTTTTTGCTATCCTTTTCAAGAGGGAATGCCATTTATAACGACATTAAGTAGCAGTGAGTGCTAAATGCATTGAATGAGCTCTTTAACTAATGAAATTATCTAGTTGCACCAGTAATTACATTTGCTTCCCAAAGAAAATCAGAAGGTTTTCAGACCAGTGTCTTCTAGTCACAAAGGACCCAGCTGACAACCACCTTACTTTGCAGGAATTCTGAACGGGCAGACACCACCACGGCACCACCAGTTTGTTGCCAACACAGGGTAAGGAGAGCACTGAGGAGATCATGTCCCCCTCAGAGAGTGACACTCTCATGGTCACTTCACTGGCAGTGTCTAAACAACATGGCGGGGGGGGGGGTCAGGGCATACAATACCACTCATATCCCTCTGAGGTGACTGTGTTTCCTCTCACAGGAGCCTCTGCTTCCAGACTTTAGAGCAGGAAGAAGGAGAGAGAAGAGGAGACTCTCAGGAGACATTCTGGAGGAGAGGACATTAGTGTGCAGAGGGCAGGCACACTGACCTTCTATTTACCTCACAGTGGCCAAACCCACATTTGTGATCTGGACATGAGAGCGTCTCCTCCTTTGGTGGAGGAATCTAGCATTAATTACCTAGACACAGCAAGAGATGGAAGGATGTAAGTTGCCCCACCCAGCCTTTCACCAAAGCATTGAGTAGGTCATGAACTAGCGGTAGGGATCATTTCAATTGTGAGATAAAATGGCTAGCTCATACCACAGTAGAACTCTCAATAACAGAAAATGAGATTTTTTTTTTCCTAATGTCTAAACATGACCAAAAGAATCTATAAAAACTGCCTGTTCTGGAATTCAAAAACAAACAAGCAAAGCAAGCAATAATAAGAGTTCAAAGATAACAATTATAGGAACATAAACTATTTCATAAATTGCCTGTCAAGTTCAGCCCAGCCCCCCTCAACAGAAAACTAAGAATGCATTGGAATGTGTCTGTGCAGAGAATGCTGTAACTGAAAAGTAGATGAAGACAGTCCTTGAAACGTTGGGGTTTAATTTTTAAAAGCCAACATCATTTTGATCTGCAACTATCCTTAATGTTTGTTCTCTTTGGCAATTACCCCTGTCATCTTCAACATCCCCCTTTCACTGTCCTGTGTTTAGCCCAAGTTATCACTGAGCCCCGCTGTGTGTTCAGCTTCAAGTTACTCAAGGCAGAGAAAGATGCAAAGGCAGGTGCAGTGAGTGTGAATGGGAACAGGTTGCTAAATCAAACCACATGATTGTCTAACTAGATGAAATAGTCAAGGACTTTGGCTGCAAGATAAAGACCCACCAATTCTTGAAAATAGTGTAAAGCAGGGCTTGGGACACATACCTGTGACTCAGTTGTGGGTAGAAGCGGGTGATGCTGATCAACAAATCTAGGTGAATTAGTGTGCTTCCAGTTGAGTGAAAGACCTTGTCCCAAGGGATTAAGTTGGCAAGAGTATGATGAAGACATGACATCAACATCTGGCCTCCAAGGCACGTACCCATATAGGTACATATAGGTACATGCTCACCTGCACATACACACACACACCTTGCACACACATACACACACACACACACACACACACACTCATACAGGCACACCTGAACACATAGAAATACACAAATATACACACAGACATGTAGCACACTATTCCGTATAGGAATTTTATTAATAAAATATTTTAGTGGATGCCTAATGGATGCCCAGAAACAACCACGAAGGAAACTAGAAAATACATTGTAAAGCACGTACTCTGTTCTGCCTATACGCCTTTATTTAAGTAGTTAATTCTGTGCATTAGGGCAATAAAGCAAATTCTGGAATTTAAAGCCTCTGAGTTTTGACCTTAGCTCTGCCTTTGATATCTATCTGATGGCAAGTAATCATTTTAACACCTGTTAGAATCCCTTCCCCCCTCCGAACCTTCTGCTTGGAACTGAGCATCCATCTGCAGGGTTTCAAAGTCAACACAGCAGTGTGGCTTCCTCCCAGTAAACTTAATGTCCACGTTGAGTCTTGGCGCTGGCGATTCCAGAAGGTGAACAGATTTGGTCACTTCATGTTTCCTGCTTGGGTTTGTTTTTTTTTTTTTTTTTTCCTAAAATACAAACTAGATTTTAGATGTTTGCTTATTATGGGAAGACAGTGCACTGAAACTCTGGTGTTTGCCAAGTTTATTTCCAGGAGCAAGAATCTAGGACATTCTGAAGGTTTGCAAGGTAGCAGGGCCCTGACTGATAAAACATGGCTGGTGACTACTATTTCATCTACTTGGCGTGTGATCAGCACAGTAATGGTCACTTAGGGGAAGTCAGGTTTAATAATGACTATCTGAAGGGCAATCGCCACTGTCAAAATTCGGCCGATTGCAGTGAAGCAGAATCTCATTCTTTGAAGCTGCTTCTATCAACTGGTGACTGACTATTTCATCTTGTCCCACTCTGGGATGTGCAGGTGAGCTAGCGAAGATCAAATGTGACTGGCAGGCAGGGCCCCTTAAAACTGTCAGGCCACCTTGCAATTGGGCACGATGCCACCCGAGCAGATGGCTTGGGTGACGCTAGGCAGCCAGGGCAGGCATCAGCGCTGAGTATTCGTATCTCTCACAGAAAGTAAGGTGCCAGTGTAAGGCAGCTCAGTGTTGAAACATATTGAATTATTAGTATACTCTAGAAATGCTGTCTTTTAAATATGCGGAACTAGGGGGACCAAAGAATAAAAGATTCTGGGATTCTCAAGGTGAAGAGGCATAGTAAAGGCATTGCCTATCATCCCATACCTGTTCCCTGCTTCACTCATCCATCCAGTAAGTTCTGATCACCCACAATGGAGGGTAACACCTACCTAGATCTGAACAGACAAGTGTGCTTGCTATCACCAGTCCTTGTTCATCTACTTCTGCTATAGAAAATTTGCCACATAAATGAGCAGTCCCCACTGAATACCTAACTTAGATGCTTGTTTGTAACCACTTTCCTTCTAGCATTCTCAAGTCCTCGGATAAGAGATAAGATACCCATCGTAAGCTGCATGCACAACAAACCTCCTAAACATATGATAGATACAGTCCAACACCCTATTAGCTATCTGACATGAAACTTATGATTTTCCTCACTCAAGCATTCATGTATAAGTTTAACTTATATACCAGGCACAGGAAGAGATTAATGAAAATATGTTGAACATATAATAAAATAGTGATAACAATAGACGATAATGCTCTGATGAAGCCTTGTAGTAAACTGAAGTCATCATTCATAAAAATAGTGACCTCAGGGGAGAAGCTGGAGGAAGGTCGTGTGAGGAAATACACAAACAACTATCCCTAAGGACCAGACACAGCACCTTCCCAGGCTCTAGATCTGTGAGCAATCCTTTCTGTTGTGTATAAGTTCTGTGTAAGGCAGAGCCAAGTCACGCTTATATTCAACAGTCTCAATATATAGGCCCCAATTTTCCTTTTTTCTTTTTTTGGGGTGAGTTTTCTTCCAATGTCTTTCCCATTAGATATGTAGCATTCTCATAAATAGACAAGCCTGTACTCAATTACTAGGCTACTTCCAGGAGTGTTGTTTAAGTTTCTCCTTCCTTCTGTAACTATTTACTGTATATAATGCCAGACAGTCAAGTTTATTTTCCAGGTCTCTGTAACAATGTATGGTATCAATCTGTTATAACCCCAAATCTTTATGGCTCCAGTCATGTCTCCACTTTTAGCTGAGGTTGCAGAACCTCCTAAGACACTAAATTGATGTTTTGGAATCTGAGCCGTATCTGACCAGTTAAACAGCATTCCCTCCAGCCACGAAGGATGCAGTCACGACCGAGATATATACATCACATGTTTTGTTCACTTTTCAGAGGTGCACAGGTGATTATATTTTATAAAGTTGGATGGAGTTAGAAGATGGTTATCTCAAGCCACAAGAAATATTTCTGTTTCTAGAGGAAATACTATCCTTTTATTTTTCAGTTCTACCTGAAGTCATGATGGTTACTCTGCTACCTATGTCTTAGAATGGATTCCGTGTGAAACAGTGGACCTGAGTGTAGTCTGAGATAGGTATTCAGTGGGGACTGCTCATTCATGTGGCAAATTTTCTATAAAAGAAGTAGATTTCTAATTCTGAAATGCTTAAACTCTTCCAAAATGCCGAGAGGTACTAATAGAGACAGCTTAATCCATGGCATGTTTGCCTGATCCTCAGAGCCCATGTACAAAAGCTTATGCCTATAATCCCAGCACTGAGGAGGTAAAGATAGGAGGGCACCTGGCACTCACTGGTAGCCAGCTTCGCCTAATCAGAGCTCTAGGTTCAATGAAAGGCTGTATATCAAAACAAACAAAGGAAATGGCTTCAGAAGAAGGACAGGGAGTTGACTTCTGGCACCCACAAACAGGCACACCAACGTGATATACATACACATGCATGGTCACACATATATATGTATGGCCAAACATACATAAGCACACACAAAAAATTACAAAAAGCAAAATCAAAACTAAGCAGTGTTGTTTTTCAGACTTCAGACGTGGGTGCGATAGAACCCTATTTGTTTGAAAATGTCTTCTTTCAATGTCTAGTTTCTCTTTTCAAATGTCTCCGTGGTTGCCTCTCTCTCTCTCTCTCTCTCTCTCTCTCTCTCTCTCTCTCTCTCTCTCTCTCTCACACACACACACACACACACACACACACACACACACGGAGCCTCATGTAGTCAAGGTCGCCCTGAATCGTGCTGTGTAGACCAAGATAACTTTGAACTAACTTGTGATCTTCCTGCCTCTGCCACTTGGGCAGGCATGTACTACCACATCCCGTGCATGTGGTGCTGGGAATTAAACCCAGGTTTTGAGTGTGTCAGACAATCACTCTACTTCCTGAGCCACATCGCTAGCCCATCTCCATCTTACAGAGCCTTTTCTGGGCTATAGGCAGAACTGATCACATTCTGCTTGTGCTTCAGTGTATCTTCATAGGATTCTTTCTTGGCATGGAAAAATCTCCACAGTAGGAATTGGCTTAGGTCTTTCTGTTCAGAACCTAGTTCTCTGCATTTGTCCAGGCTTGGAAGAACTTTTTTACACATGTATAATTTCTCCAATGATTTGCTCTTTATCCCAGGCTGGCCTTGAAATCTCCAGCTTTCTCATGCAGGATCACAGAGGTGCATCACCAAGCCCAGGGAGACATTTTTTTTTTTTTTATCAATTAAAGTATACATTTCAATGTAATCACCATTAAAGATAAATTTACTCTCTTGCAGTCAACTGAAGACAAACTTCCTGAATCAATAAACAAACAAGTAATGAATCTGGTGATACAGACTTAAGGCATGTCTTACCTGGGTAGATGAAACAGGAGTGTCCATCCCAGGGACAATGCTGTCCCAGTAGTTACAGTGACAAAGATGATGTCCTAGCCCCTACCACAGGAGATTGCTATAAACACATATGAATGAACATTCTGGTTCAATACAGAGACAGCCACAACAGGCTGTCAGCATCTCCCTTTGACACACGTGTCTGCCTCACACAGCATCCATAATCTGGAATGTGAGAAAACCACACCAAGTTTTAAGTCAAGCTTGGATGATGTTGTGCTGATATTCCGGGCAACTTGTGTCTCTTCCTCAAAAAGCCATGACGAGAAAGTTAAATGGGGTCGGGGAGTGTTCCTGGAACACTGAAGGAACCACTTTAGAAGGAATCCATCGTCTCTAAAAGGAAAAATAAAAAGCCTAATACGCCTGGAGAACCAAAATGGTACAAGGAAAGACGGTGATCAAAGCCAGCTCGGAGCTCAAGGACTTGGACCACTTGGACAAGATCCTGCCTATCTGCCGTATTCCAGATGAACTCAGGACTCTATTTTGTAGCAGAAAAAGAGATGGTAAATATTTGTAAACTTCTCTTAAGTTACTAGTATCTTTCTGCTAGAGCTCTATTATATAAGACAAGTCTAAGCTTCATGTATACTTCATATTATACATATAAATATGATAATACAGTTCTAACAAACCACTGAAGATCAAATAGAGATAGAGAACTTCTATTTTTTTATTGTACCTGAGTTACTCAGACTAAAATTTGAGCCTCAACTCTTCATTATGTGTTCAACTTCTTTCCATATCCCCAGTCAACTAAGGATTAGGCACTGGAAAGGCGTAGACACTAAGAACAATAATTCCGGATCTGAGGACTCATGTTCACTGTGACTATTAGTTTATGTAAGCATCCTTTCAAACGATACATCTCACCAATTTAATGAGACATTATGTAATTTTCTAAGTATCAAAATACTTAATTTTTATTCTCTTATTTTATTTTATTATTTATTTTTAAAATGCCTGTTTATATTCTAACGAGAAAGAAAGACATGTGGATTTGGTTGAGTGGGGAGCGAGGAGGACCTGGGAGAATTGGGGGGAGGGGAAGCCATAATTAGAATAAATTGTATAAAAGAATCTCTTTTAAATTTAAAGAAAAGAAAGAAAAGGACTAGTTAACTATAACACCAAAGAGCCAAGCAGCGACGAGTGTGTATGCTTTTGTGTTCACATATGAAAAGTTGCCATAAATGGAATGTTGCTTACTGAACAGTATGGAGCATATCCTGGCCACAGGAAATATTTCATTGCCTCAATCCATTCCTCATAGCCAAACATCCAAATATCCTCTCCTCAGTTCCTTCCTCCCAACCCCTTGCCTTGCCTTTGGGCACAAGACTTGTTCAAAGCCTTGAAGCTTGATGAAGTGAGAGTACTATACCATCATATGGGGCTCATGCCCACTCTGAGGCAAATCAACCTTTGTTCCAATGATGTGCTTCAATGAGGTTCTTTAAAAATAAAATCCAGGAATTGCCTGCAGCTTCTCTGCATTGAGCAGGATATGTTCTGATTCGAATACCATGAATGTAGCCTGTTCCCACTGATGAGTATGGATTTGGTGGCTTTGAAATTTTCTGAATAGATGACTTTTGGAACTCAGGATCAAGCATCTGAGTTTTGAAAACAGTATCTGCTATTTCATGTATCACAATTTTAAAAGTGTTGTCCATTTCAAGGAAGAAAGACAATTTTCTTTTTTTGAATGATTTTTTCCAACTTTTATCTGACATGTATATGAACATATTTGCATACATGTGTCATACTTATACACATGTATTACATGTATGTAACCTCTCTTTCTCATGTGTGTGTGTGTATTACATTTTCTTAATTCACTGACTTGCTAATAGACACATGAATTGATTCCATATCTTTGCAATTGTGAATAGTCTGACAGAAGAGGGAGGCAAACTATCTTTGAGATCCTGTTTTAGGTTTTGTGGGTATGTACTCAGAAGCAGAGTATGTGGCTTGTGAATCACCATGCTATTTTCCTTGGTGATCGTAGCAATGTAAATCCCAACTAGTAAATGGGGAGGTGTTGGCCACAGATAATAAACCGAGCAAGCAGTGCAATTATAAAAGTTAAGTGAATAATATGGTAGCTGTAGTTGAGGCTATTGTATTTTGCACTTGAAATGTGTTGTGAATAAAGGAAGATGGAGAAGAAAGGAGGGAGAGAGGGAGAAAGGGGAAGAAGAGGGAGGAGGGGAGGAGAAGAAGGAGAAGAAGAAGGGCAGAAGCAGTAGCAGCACCAAAGGAAGCGGAAGAAGAGAAGGAAGAGAAAGAGGCAGAGCCGAGGAAGAGGAAGAAATGGGAAAAAGAAGAAAGGAAAGTGGGAAAAGCAAGCAAGGGAAGTGGGAGGAAGAAAGGAAGAATGGGAGGCAGGATAGGAAGGGAGAAGATGATGTGAGGGCATGCCCACTTCTCACCACATACACACAGGGAAACATCACTAAGTGTGTTAATTATAGAGTGCTCCTATCTGATAAAGGTATCTTAATAAAGGTAAAAGCAGAGACATGGGAGAAAACTTCTGAGAACATGGAGGATTTCCAGTCAACTTGGCAAAGAAGGGAAAACCCAAAGTTTCAAACCCACTAAAACTAGGGGTGTCTAAATGTTCATGGAGAAGAACGGCTTTTCAATAGAGTTGAGGCAGGGCTCTGGGGTTGGGGCAGGGCTCAGGGTATAAAGTGATCAGTAATCAGGAGGTCTAAAGTTGAACCAATAGAAACAGCCTTAAGGAAGTTAGACACTATGGTGTATCCTATAAAACCAGCACTGGGAAGAGACAGGACAGGTCCCTGGAGCTCACTAGCCAAGTAGTATGTCTATTAGCGAACTATAGACCAATAAGAGAGCCTGTTTCAAAACATTAAAAAAAAGAGTAGATAGAATACACATGCACATGCACACGCACACGCACACATGCACACACACACACACACACACACACACACACGTGCACATGCACATGCACACGTACACAGATGGTGACCCTGATTTCCAAAGCAAAACCAGTTTGATTGCACCAAGAGGCTACTGTAAAAACCCCTCAGATGCATGTCTTTATATGCATGTTCACTAACCATTGCTCATCACCTGTCCTTCATGAATTTCCACTCATTTTCATGTTGTTGTTGTACCAACGCAAGTCTTTTCTTACAAACCCAAAGTTAGTCTTATCTCACCTGTCAAGGCCAATGTGATAACAGGACAGAGGTAATGGGTTACGTTCTCCATATTTCCTTATTTTACAAGATAGGCAAGACTATATTCATTAGTATACTTTGAAATATTGTTCTAAGTAAGCAAAATTGAATTATCCTTGTCAAAACAAAGGAACACTGTACACACCATGATTTGGTGTCCCTAATTCTTTTAATTATGCTTTTTCTATGGGCTAATTTGTAGAATTTGCTAACTCACAATGGTTTCCTCTGTCGCTAATGATAGTGAACCTGGGCTGCCTGTGGTGCAAAGAGGTTGGCATACTTGGCTCCTGGCATTCTGAATCTTGGGCACCATGTAGACTAATCAATTGTTTCTTTTTCTCTCTTCAAGCTACTTCAAGCTCTGAATGAATTAACACCTTTGAGATCAGCCATTAGCAGAGGCATGTTCTCTAGAAGGAAGGAAGAACTCACCATGCTCTGAACTTGGAGAACCCAGTGAAGTGCTGCAACAGCTCTTATAATCTCTTAGCTTTAGTGCTACACGTTTAGTGGTAGCCACACTGGAGCCAGTTTCAAATTCGTTGCTCTCTTCTCCACACCCATCCTCAGATGTACAAGTAGTGTTAGCCTGGAGTCACCTAGCAGGGCTGTAAGTCTGAGCAATAGTTACAGGGAAACTGGTGGTACCTGTGGTTTAGTGACTTTTCTATTGCTGTGATAACACATCACAATCAAGGCAAATTATAAAAGAAAACAGTTTATCAGGCTTACAGTTTCAGAGTTTTAGAGATGATGGAACAAGGGCATGGTGGCAGGAATAGCTGAGAACTCACAGCTCAAACTACAAGGAAGAGGCAGAGAATCACACTGGCAATAGTGTTAGTTTAATTCAGCTTATACTTATAGGTCTCAGTCCACCACTAAGTCAGGGAAAGAACTTAAAGTCATGAAGGAACACTCTTTACCATCTTGCTCTCTGGTTTATGCTAGTTAACTTTCTTTCACAGATAGGCAAGAAGTATGAAAGTTTACCTGCCTAAGGATGGTGCCACCCACAGTGGACCAAGCCCTTCCTAAACAATCCTTAATCAAGACAATCCCTCACAGCCATGGCTGCAGCCTAATATCATTGAAGTAATTCTTCAGTGGAGGTTCTCCATTCCCAAGTGACTCTAGTCTGTGTCAAGTTGACAGTAAAACCTACCCAGGACACACCAACCACCCTTGGTGACAACTGGTCTTTCTTCCCCACTAGCTTTGAACACCAAGGCAGGGAATCTTGTCTTTGGGTCGGCGGTAGTCTGGGTATCCTTTCAGGATTCTAGCACATTATCCATCAAAACTGCATGTTTGCTGTGACTTAACAAATAAATCAATGATACCGTTTCCCACACCCACAGTAGAACACCGTGCTGAAAGAATGAGCCCTTTCCCCATGAGCCACATGGACGTGGCTCCTAATCTCAGGCTTGCACGGTGCACTTGGCTCTGCATTGAGCCCGGTAGCATCTTTAACCAAGCAGTACCTGGCACCAGAAAGCAAAAAAAAAAAAAAAAAAAAAAAAAAAAAAAAAAAAAAAAAAAAAAAAAAAAAAAAACCCCGGCAA
>NC_034596.1:25817890-25820352 GCF_900095145.1 Mus pahari
AAACAAACCCCTGGCTGGTGCTCGGGCAGCCTCCTTGCACAGCCCCTCTTGGGTTTGCTCTCCCACCATTTAACACTTGAACTTTCAGCTGCTGAGATTTGGAATGAGGGAGCTTAATTAGTCAACAAGACGTGACAACATTCTGTTACAGTGAGATTACATACACCTACGGGGTGTTAGGAGACACACAGCAAAACCCGGCAACTTCAGAGACCCGAGAAGAGTGTTATCTTCCAGCAGCACATGGGGGTGTTCCTAGAGATAAAGCACACAAGACAAATGGCGTCTCTAATTGAAATGCAGTAGAAGAATGGAGCTGCAGAATTCTAAGTGTGCTTCCTTTCCCAGTGTTCCTACCCCAGTGTGGTGAACGGACTGACAAAAGAATGGTGAATATTTTTTAAGGAGAAAACAGAATGTGTATGTCTAGAGGGGCTCCGTGCAAGAGCCATAAAATCTTACACACTTTGCCAGCCTGAATGTTAATTTCTACAACATCTCTGATTTACTCCACTCCTCAATAAGAATGCAAAATACATATGTCTTTATTTGTTGGGGGTTGGGGTACTCAGGGTCTACTAGACTCCCTCTCCATATAACAATGCTGCTGATTATGACAAGGTTCAGGAATAACAGAAAACTGAAGCTCTGTGGACTTAGAATCACACTCCATTGGCCTTGTGGATGCAGAGGGAGACCAGCCTGACCAAGACCATCAGTGTTTCTTCATCACTCTGTCACCTTCCTGTCACCGTCTTCCTTCAGACAGGCCATGTAGATTTGTTTGATTTTTCAGCTTTTAAGTTTTGCTGTTTTGCATCTGAGCTACTACTCTCTTCACTTAGCTAACCAGCACAGTGCAGGGAGCTGGCAGGGAAGTGAGTGTTCTGAGGGCTGCCTTGCAGGTAGACAGAAATCATAAGGGGCGGAGGTGGAGGGAGAGTATGGCTGTGTCAGATGGCCAGAAGACTGTCTCCCAAGGAAAGTGAAGCAGTTACAGAAGGGGCATGTGCCACTCAAAGTCTACACCCAAGGCAACTGGCCTGCCTAGAAGATGGGGATTCAATCAAAATATATCTGTCTCTGTCTCTCTGTCTCTGATTTTGTCTGTCTGTCTGTCTCTGTCTCTCCTTCTTTCCCTCTCACCTCCATCTCTAGAATTGGTTGCTCTGTCTCCTTTCTTCTTTACCCCCTCCTCCATTTTTCTTCCTTTTCCAATACTTTTCCTCGTCATTGGCCTATCTTTCCTGTTCCCTCTCTCTCTTCCCCCCCTCCCCTCCTCCATCATAACTTCTCCTTTTTTTTTTTTTTTTGGTTTTTTTTTTGTTTTTGTTTTTTTTGTTTTTTTTTTGTTTTTCGAGACAGGGTTTCTCTGTATAGCCCTGTCTGTCTTGGAACTCACTCTGTAGACCAGGCTGGTCTCGAACTCAGAAATCTGCCTGCCTCTGCCTCCCAAGTGCTGGGATTAAAGGCATGTGCCACCATGCCCGGTGACTTCTCCTTTTCTTTCTGCTCCATCTCTCTGCTCCCTCTCTCTAGTCAGTCTTCCCTCTCTATCACTTTTCTCTTTTTGTCAGTCTGTCTCTGGCCCCTGCTCCAAATTTAGGAACCTCCCTTTCAAAAACACTGCAATCATGACAATTTACCAGGTCTAAGCCTGGATATTAGCACACGTCTTTAATCCCAGCACTCAGGAGGCAGAGGCAGGCAGAACTCTGAGTTCGAGGCCAGTCTTATCTATAAAGGTAATTCCAGGACAGAGAAACCCTGTCTCAAAAAAGAAGCAAATAAAAAAATAATAAAAAGGGGATACTTTAAATTATTCAATCTCTTCTCACTGGATGTGGTAATACTGTTATCTCGGCATTCTGAAGACTGGGAGAATAGTTGAGAGTTGTTTTTCCTGAGTTTGAGGGTAGCCTGCTCTACTGCTGTGAAGAGACACCATGACCGAGGCAATTGTTATAAGAGAACACATTTAATTGGGACCTGCTTAAAGTTTCAGAGGTTGGGGCTGGAGAGATAGCTCAGCAGTTAAGAGCAGTGACTACTCTTCCATTTGTCTTGAGTTCAATTCCCAGCAACCACATGGTGGCTCACAACCATCTGTAATGGGATCCAATGTCTTCTTCTGGTGTGCCTGAAGACAACTACAGTTTACTCATATACACAAAAGAAATAAGTAAATCTAAAAAAAAAATTTTCCAGAGGCTTAGTTCATTATTATCATGGCAAGAAACATGGTGATATGCAGGCAGACATGGTGCTGGAGAAGTAGATGAGAATTCTACATCAGGATCTACAGGCAAAAGGAGGAAAGAGACTCTGGTCTCGGAATGGGATCTTTTAAAACCTCAAAGCCCACTTCCACTGACACACTTCCACTAGCAAGGCCATGCCTACTCCCACTGACACACTTCCACTAGCAAGGCCATGCCCACTCCCACTGACACACTTCCACT
>NC_034596.1:25820692-25868961 GCF_900095145.1 Mus pahari
GCAAGGCCATGCCTACTCCCACTGACACACTTCCACTAGCAAGGCCATGCCTACTCCCACTGACACACTTCCACTAGCAAGGCCATGCCTACTCCAAAACGGCCACACCTCCTAATCCCTGTGAAGTCGTGCCATTCACTGTATTTCAATCTATGTATCTGCACCTGTGAACATATGGAGGCCATCCTTATTCAAACCATCATAGATGGATAGTAAATACTTATCTCAAAAATAATTTAAAAAATAACCCAACAAAATGGTAGTTAACTAATTTTTAAAATTCTCTTCTCTGTGTAGAGCCCAAATTTCAAATTGAAGTCAAAGAAACTATACTTTTAAACATAAAGTGCAACAGAACACATTTTTTTTTTTTTTCTCACTGGGGGCTGGTCCTCTTCTGTACTGGGACAACCCTGTGGTTCCGTCTTAGATATCACCGTTTAATTGCTATTATTCCACTTGTTCAGGTACAGAGGTTCAACCAGGTACAGCAGAGTTATTTTGGTCCTTACAAGGTGCTTGTCACAGGGGGTGGTAGTGCACCCTTTCCCTTCACCCAAAACTTCAGCTTTAGGATGCTGAAGCAAGAGGATCAGGGTTCAAAGTTAGCCTGGGCTAAATAGGAAAACTCTCAGAAAAACTAAAAACTAAAACAAACTTCCATTTTTTTCTTGGGTGGTGGGGAGGAAGCACAGCGAAGGGTCAGGTTAGGTGTCCCCTGTAACCTAAGGGACTGACTCGTTAAACAGCTATCAGGTACTGGGGATTCCTGCTGTGACCTAGGACACATACAAGCAGTCATAACCAGATGATATTCTTATCCTGTATGAACACACATGGAGAGTCAGCACAGCCTTTTCTATATTCCACCTGGTCTACCTAGTAAAATCCACATCAAATCAGCTTCTTTAATGTGTAACAAACAGGGACCGGTTCCGTAATCCTGGGGATGTTCCTTGAGATAGACTTAAAGTATTCTTTTCTCAGTTAAGAGGGCAAGATAAATTACAAAGGCCGCCATCTGGATCTATCCTTAGGACTCACCAAGAATGTAGATCCAGAATAAATAGCTCATTATTTCTACAAGTGTTGCCTCTCTTCCATTTCTGTCCTTTGGTTTTCATACTAAAGATATATTCATCTGATGGGGGGGGGGCAGGGATCTAAAAAGTGACACCAGCCAGCCTCCTCTATGCTCCTTTTACTCCTGGTGGAACACAGTATTCAAGTCTGTCTCCTATTCTACTAATTGCCTTGTCATGTGGGCTACCCGTCCTGTTTAGCTCATCTAACTTTTGTTGATTTCACACATACTCGTTCTAAATGAGTCCTATGGTTAGAGAGGTGACTTTGGTAGAATTCATTTTTCTGGAGTGGATTTGCTTTGGTCAAGGGTCCAGAGCTGGGGTATCTTGATTCACTCTCTGAGTGGTGGCCATTTATGAGGCAGAGTCATCATTCCAAGCATTTGGGGAGAGCAGAAAGCCTTCTCACCTAGTTTTACCTAAACCCCAGGTTAAGTGGACCCAGCCAAGTATTCTTTTCCACGATCCAAACTCACAGAAGTTCTCCCTAGCAGAATTAGCAGAATTCTCACCATGGGTAAAGCCTCCTCCTGACTCACACCAAGGAAAAAGGTGAGAGAAGGTTTTTATCTAGAACTCAAGTGGATTCAAAGTCTCAACTCTGGCCCCTGTGACAAACAAACTGGAAAGCATCTCCCCCAAGCCTTATTTCTGAGTCAACCCTATATGTGCTCACATCTTTTGCTGCTACTTATGTTCCTGACTAACCTGATAACCCAGCTATGCAGCTACAAAGTATTTTCCTACAGAAATGCTAAAACGTTTCAGAAGTAGAGTTTTGAGACATCTCATCTATCACAAATTCTAAGTAAAATTAATAGATTACAATTATTTCCCAAAGGGCTTCTTTCAAAGTTCCTAATGGTAGAAAAATATTAATTTTATGTTAATTTCAAACAAAATATAACAACAAATTAATTTCACAATGGACTATATTTTCACTTATGTGTTGCTAAACTTCTATATGATAATTGCTCTCAAAGAAAGGGCAGTCTTCAGTTTTTGGAAATATGAATAGAGATTCTTTTACTTAATGATTTACTTGATCAACTGATTGAGTAAATCCTGAAAGTATGCCTTGGGGAATATTTTGTTTGCTGGTAATTTTTTACGAAAACTAAATATCAAAATAAAAACTGAACAGTTGTTTCAAAAGTCATGAAGTTCAAAACAGGCAATGTTGAATATAAGCCCAGATTTGCCTCCATCTATCGTTCTTCCTGTACTAGCAATCGCTCAGAGGGGGTTGTGCCCTCCCTTGCAAACCCTGTGATCTCCAGGGATCCCCTCACCACCTGTGAATTCACCTACACGCTCAGTCTCAGATCTAGAAACAGGAGTGCTCCGTTTGCCAACAAATCTTCCCTGTGAGCATTTTTAATATAGTCAGAGGAATTCCATGTTATGTCAGCTTAAATTGTTGTTCTATTCAGGGGACAAATAGGAATGTCATCAAGTCCCCTGGAAAATGTCAACTCTGACTATAACATGTTACTTAGGTGAAGAAAGGGCGAACAAGCATATACTTGGTAGCATACATTAACCTGTTGCTAACAGGGCAGGTGTCTTGGCTTAGAAGCGTGCTGTTTCCAGCCTTAAGTGAATCCACGGATAATGTCCTTTGAGTTCCTGCCACCCACATCTGCTAAAACATCACTTACAGGCCTGTCAGTTTCTCAAGCTTTGGAACTGAAAAGTATGCCAAGAAATGATGAGTGGAGGTGAGAGAGAGGGTAAAATCTTAAGTGTCTGGAGAACCAGATGGAAGTGGGGAGTGTTGGAGGAGAGAGTGTGTGGAGAGAGAGGCTGAAGGGGAGGTGGGGCTTCTCCAAGTTGGCTCTGTAGACAGGAGCTTTTGGCTTTGATGGCTGGCTTGTAAAAGTGACCAAATCTTTTGGAATCATTATCTAATTTGTCTAATGAGAATAAAATTTACTGACTTGCATAAGAAATGGGTGGAAGTGCTTGGGAAGGAACGCATAATGATTACAATTGTATCATTACAGCTAAGCATACGCAGCTTGCTACTGATAGAATAGGACACTCTTGTCAGTTTGTCCAGGATGAGAGTAGAAGAGGAGCAGGTTCTGGGATACCAGTCAAGGAGGCTCCTGGAACAGACTGTCCATTAGTCTACATTCTGCAGAAGGCCGAGTTCCTAGAGAGATGCTTCAAGGGACTTATGAAGATCCTGGCCTATCCACTGATTACATACACTGGGTAGCATGTGGTATGGGTCATGTAGCATGGACAGCACTTAAAGAGGCTTAAAGGAGACATTATATCAACATGTGTAGGGAAGATATTACTAAGGCATCTAGAGGTGGGGGTAGAGGTGCTGAAGGAAGAAGATTGGGCATCTAAATGGATGTGAGAGACAGCTTTCTCTATGAAATGACTTCTATTTGAATACTATTAAACTCTCTGACCGCTCTCTCTCTATCTCTCTCTGTGTCTCTCTGTGCGCACACACACACACACACACACACAGACACACCTGTGTGCATCTATCTGTCTGTGTAGAAGGAGGTACAAGTTGAGGTCAGGTGTCTTCAGCTGCTCTCCATCTTCTGTTTCAGCCAGAATCTATCACTGTTCTGATTTTGCTTAGCTGGACTGAATGGCCAAATCTGGGGTTACAGACGGTACCCCAACTTTATTTTTGGGTACTCATGCTTATGCAGCGGGTACTTTGCATACAGAGTCACCTCCCCAGCTCAACAGTTGACACTTTTAGTTGTCCAAAAAGAAGAGAAATCATTAGCTTACCATCCCCAGAATAAATAGAAGGTGACTAAGTACTCATGATCCACTTAGCAGGCTGAAAATCAGCACACTCTTTAATTCTGCATTTTTTTTCCCTAAATGTCTTCAATCAAATTGATTTTGTGAAGTGAGGATGTTTCAAAGTGGAATTGTGTTTAAGTCTCAGTTCTCCTCTAGGTTTCAGGATAAATCCTGTTGTGGGATTCTTTTATCTAAATAATTCAAAGCATATAATAAGAATGCTCTCAGCTGTATGGACCCAGGGAGCTCTGGACTGCTAATGGCAAAATCAAATGAGTGGAGAATGTGGGACATCCATGGGATGAGCCACTGAACAACAGAAGGTGATATCAAGGGCAATGTCAGGCAGAGTGCACAGAGATGTCCCATGAAGGGTTGCAGTGATGGGGGCTGGCCATGGAGCACAGCATGGATACAGACAGAAGGCCCACAAGGCCAGTTGTGTAGGAGCAGGAGGCAGTTTTCTGGAGGAGGGGAAAACTCTGCTACTGCTCCATCCACAGCTTAGGGCTCCATCATTTTTCACAACGAGCCTCCCAGACAAGGATGTCTGGCCCACACTTCTTTGTACCATGCACACATCATGAGTAAGTAGCCTTACTCAGAACACAGCAACCCTCCAGCCAGGCGCCCTGTGAGAGAGGAACCGGTTCCTGGCAGCCAGCCATTCTGGTTTGGCTGCTTTGAGCCACATGGGGCAGTGTTAGTCCCTGGTCCAGGCTGGGCCCCCACAGCATCTCTCCTGAAAACACAGTATCATCCCAGGAAGGAGAATGCAGAGGTATCCACTCTCCAGGCCTGGAAACAATAGCAATCTCAAGAGAACAGATGGGCACGGTTCATGTCTCTACAGCTCATGCAAATTGGGCTAGCTTGAAGAAATCACTGAACATCAATGTGCATGAAAAAACCCACCACCACCAAACTGCCTGGCTATAAAGAAAATGAAACCCATGATGCTGACCCTCCATGTTGGCTGGGAGCTGCTACCTAAATTGCATGTCTCCTGCTGAGAACAGTACCATCCCACCCTCCAGGCACCGAAGCAGTTGGGGGAGTGAAGTGGGAACTGGGCCAGTTAGAGCCCCCCCCCCCGCCCTGGCTTTCACTCATAGGTTGGGCCAACCATGTGTATGTATAGTGCTGTTGGGAGAGGATACTACTTATGGTTTTGGTCTTTGTAAGTGATTGCTTTGTTCAAGCTTTTTAAAATTAATAAATGATTTTATTTATTTACATCCCAAATGCTGACCCCCTCCCAGTACCCTCTCACAGTTCTTGCCCCCATCTTCCCTCCCCTTCACCTCTGAGAGGGTGCCCCACTCCCAGGTATCCCTAACGTGACTGCTATCGAGTCTTCCAGAAGCTGAAGGAAAGGCGTTGGGTTGAGTCTGGAGTTACCTCTCTGCAGAAATCACCATGGACCCCAAAGAAACTCCGAGTGACAGTGTGGTGTCACGCTGGGGCTGAATGTGCCCCAGGGCAGGTAGAAAGCCTATATACATTTTCTGTAGGATGAACCCAGAAAGAAAAGTTAAAGAACATACTCACAAGTTCTAAAAGATCTTACAGTGCCACTGTGTGTTTGAATGCTTTTCCCTCCACAGACTCTTTAGCTCTTTTTGTGGTCGTTATTGACCTGCCCAAAGCCTAGAGCAACAAGGCTGAGCTATTATTTCCCTGTGGATATATGGCGTAGCTAGCTGACACTCAGGTCAATAGACTCTGGTTGAAATGGCTCTCAAGCCCACACCTCAGCTGCTGTCTACCTGGCTTGTCTCTTGTTGTCCTTGGGCCCAGCCTTTTGATCAGCCTCCTCCTGCTGTCTGCACAACCTGCTTCCCTCCACTGACCCCCAAAGGACAAGGCTTCCTTTAGTCACCCCACCAGGTCATGCTGTCATGGTCTTTCCAAATGGAGAGCTAGGGAGGAGACCTGGGCAGAGGAGGGGGGAATAACGCAGTGGGCAATGTGCATTCTTAGCACTCATAGAGAAAGTGAGATGCAGCCTATTCTGGAAAGCCCTGTGCTGGGACCACAGAGACGGGAGGGTCCTGAGTCCCACGGACCAGGCAGTCTAGACAAATGACCAAAGTCCAGATTGAATGAGAGACCCTGTCTCAAAATTAATGGGGGTGAGCCATGGAGAAAGACACCTGACATCAATCTCTGGTCTCCACATACACATGCACAATCACACACCTGAGGGTACATGAGCACACTCATGCACAGACACACACACACACACACAGTGGAATCAGCCTTTGAGTTTACTTAGAATCTACTGGAGTCTCTGAACTCCACTTCCACTTCTCTCCAGCCTGCCTGGGTGTGGTGTCTAGTTGATCTGATGGTGCATATGACAGTGTGAAGCTGAAAGGGTCTCTCCTGCTCCAGGACCTGTTTTCTGTAGAATGGATTTCAGACTCATAGGAGAGTCAATATAGACAACTGGTCGATGGTAAGGGGAAGGAGCTAGCTTGGGTGGGTGAGGAGAGCTGGGCTTGGGCCCTCACTTCTTCCCCTCTCTTCTCTGTAGATGTAATAGAGACTTAGTAGCTCATAGGCCCAGGGGCAGGGCACACTCTAGGAGGACACCCTGAGAACAGACTCAGCATCAGGATAACTGGTTTCTTGGCCACACTGCACCAAGGAGCAGGGCACTGCCTCCCCTGCCCTTCCCGACCCATACACACACCTGTAAGGCAAACCACATATAAAAAGGAGTTGAGCTTTCAATTCATACAAATCTCTCAAGACCCACATCCCCTACCCAGAGTCTCTGCTCAAGTAACTTCCATGTTCTGTTGAGGATTTCAGGGCTATGTAAAATGCCACTCTGTTTACAATGAAAGACCCAGGGAGTCTAATTTGTCTGAGACACTGAATGGTGGTAAAGTTGTCTTATCTGTATTTTAAATTGGCTGCAATTATGTCCATTTAATGCTTAATCCAGAAGAATATACTTGCTTTACATAATAGAAAAGGCATGAGACCAAGTAACATTCAGTCTGCCTTCTGTTTTCACTGGGGATTAGTTCTCAGAACCTCAACAGATGCCGACATCTGCAGATGCTCAAGTGCTTTTATAAAATGGTGCGACACTTGCATGGAACCTATCACATTCTCCCGTGTGCTTTAAACTCTCTCTCCATTGCTTACCACACCTAAAGCTGTGTAAAAGCTCTGCAAATGAGCCTTACACTGTGATTCTCTGACAAAAAGGAAACAGATCTGTATGTGTTCAGTACAGAGGAACATTTTTTTTCCTGAATATTTTCAATCTGACATCGTTAAATCCACAGTTGTGGAAGCACAGGCACAGAAGGCTGCTGTGCACACCCAGGACAGGAAATCGCTGCTGTTTCTTAAGCTTCTGTGTGTGCCGCAGGATTTTCCTGCCAAACAGCATTCCTCGCTCTAGCTCTGTAAGGAAGCTTTGCAACTCTATAGATGAAGAATCTCCCCGTTCTGGATGTGGCTCAGTGGGTAAAGTGCCTATGGTACAGGCTTGAGGATCTGCATTCTGGTTCCTAGTACCCTGTAAAAACCTGGGGCCAGTAATGTATGTCTGTGACTCCAGCGCTGCGGGGGGGGGGCGGGGGGCGCACAGGGGACCAGGACATGAGGGTACCTAGCCATTGAGATAGTTTAGTTAAATTCATGAGTTCCAAGTTTACTGAGAAATTCTGTCTTTAAAAAATCTAGTGGAAAGCTTTCTTAAGAAAACATCTGGCTGTCTTCTTGTGGCCTCCATGCACACTCCACCTTGCATGTGCAAAAGTGCAAGCTAGCATACACACACACACACACACACAGAGAGAGAGAGAGAGAGAGAGAGAGAGAGAGAGAGATTCCCACTGTAAAGGACAAAGTCAGAGCTATGCAGATCATAAAAGCAACAAACTAGAAGGTCATAGCATCAGGCCTCCAAGGCCGTAGGTGATGAATTCTCTCAATGATTCAGCCAGCACTGAATCTATTTATAATAAAAGACAAAGATTGTCTCCGCAGATTCACCTTTCGTAATGTAAAGAGTAACAGGAAAATGCATATAGTGTGACGTGTATACAAAGAAAATTGGACAGTGTGGGGCTAAGACCCATTGCTAGAATGTCCCAGCCTTTCTTCCAACCCAAGCAAGGCTCCCACCCTTGACAAGTTTTCCCAGGAAAGAGCTCTCAGCCTCTCTACAACAGGTTACACACTGTGGACACAGAGGGACAGATCCAGCTCTTAATACCATAGTCAGGGCTCAAGGGAGAGTAGCGGAGAGAGGACCATTTGCTGTTGGCCTTTTAGTTATCGCCGTGGCTGTTTACCTCGCTCTGTTCAACGCCTTCCCATGTATACACAAGCAGAGTTTGCATAAAATCCTTTACTATCCAAATGGCGTCTGAGGCTCTCTGTGTCATCTCAGCATCTTGGCTTCTGGCCCCTCTGTGTAGACACCATGTAGTCAGCAGGCTAGCAACCTCAAATGGCCAGCGCTTGCAATTTGTCTATGCTTATACGCACACACATGTCCTGTCTCCAGCTATCTTACCCCCAAGAATAAATATCTATATTTCTTCCTAGTTATGTTTTATCAGGAATGATTTTATTGCAGTAACTGGGTTGTTTATCATCATGGCAGTGCATGTGTTTGGCATATCCCTGTACACATCTGTGCAGGTGCTTGAGCCCTTGCACGGATGTAAAGAGGCTGAAGAGGGATGTCAGGTGTTCTGCTTTATACTAACTGCCTACTTCTTGAGAGAGGATCTTTAATTGAGCCCAGCACTAACTGCCATTCAGCAGGGATGATGGCCAGCAACCCCCCAGCGATCACTCTGACCCTCCTTCAGGGTTTCTGGGTATGGGTAGCAGCCCCCAGATTTTATGTGGGTTTGGAGATCTGAAACCTGGCCTGCCTTGCTGCTTACTCAGGAAACTCTCTTATTCACCGCAACACCTCCTCAGCCTAGTCCTTGCTTTCATGCATAGGGCTGTGACAGCTTGCAAAATTTTCACTCGAGTCTCCCATCTTTATTAAATACCAGCTGTGTGCTTGTGCCTGATGTATTTTTCAGCATATATGTGTAATTCTTCCATTACACATGTTTGTGTGAGACTCAACCTCCTTTGAGAATTCTGACACTGGAAGCAACCTGCAGTTAGGAACATGTGAAAATGAATATTTGTTCCAAGTGAACCCTATTGGAGACAGGAGTGGCATACTGCCCTCTATTCCTTCTGTCTCAAGTCTTTTGTGGGGTAAAGTTCCAAGGATGGAGACACGCTACTTCTGTGAGAATCTCCCAGAATACATTCTTTCAAAGGGGTCCTCCAGAGTGCGCTCGGTCATCACAATGCAGACAGGGACTGTTGGCCTCCCTTCTAGAGCAAAGCTTTCAAAGCGTTCTCCATGGTCCAGAGAAAGACTCATTTTGGGGTGCTAAGGTCTGGAGAAAGCGAGGCCAGAAAGTGTTCATCATAGCTTGGTGGACATTGCTCTTGGTCATATTTGAGCATACCCCAAAGCATGAAAATGGCATTAAAAAAAAAAAATCATGTTTTCCAAGGGCTGGAAGAAGGGAGGGGAGGAGACAGAAGAAGAATGTGTAGTGAAAAAGGCTTCTACCATCAGTTTCCACTGAGGTAATCCACTAGATGCCCCTCCTCTGGGTGCCCAAGTGGAGGCAGTTGCCAATAACCCTTTATTCCCAGAAAATAAAAACCAGTTTGCAAATGTCAAGGTGAAAAGTGAAATCCGCTGAATAAGCAAACGGCCATCAGGGCCACTCAGCCTCGGAAGCCCCGGGTGCAATGCACAGCTCTCTGGAACTGTGCATCACTCCTCTGCTCGGAGAGCCCCGCCATCTCCAGGAGAGTCAAATCGATTAGAGGCCACCTTTTGTGAAAGCGATGTTATCATTGAGGCTGTAATTTATGCAAAGAAATTCTGTGGCTCGGGATGATTAAATTAGAGTCTACAATGCAGGGATTTCTACAGCATGGTCCCCCTCAGGGTTCTCACTTTTATCTACATTGAGATCAAGTCTGTGAAAATTTGGTGCATATGGTTCGGGATCTGAAAAAAAAAAAAATTAGAATGCTTCCACATGTCCCTGTGTATTTTTGAAGTGGAGAGAACACCACCATGGCTCAGAGAGCCAACACAGCTTTGGAGGCGAAGGCATCGCCTTTCCAAAAGCAAAAAAATAAAAAATAAATAAATACAATAAATTTAAAAAAAAGCTAGAAAGGGCTTTTCTTGAAACTTCCAGGAATGAAGCCACACATCCCACTTCATTTCAAATGACAGCATTTAATGTATTAAAAAAAAAAAAATACTCCCACATATGGAGAGGCCACCAGACAGAGCTCCCTAGAGGAGATGGAACAAGGATGGCCTGGACTACATCTCCAGTGTGGTTGAAGTTTCCCCATCTCATTTCTATAGGATCCACCATCTTAGCCTGCTGTTTGGATGGTGGTAGGAGGGAGAGACAAACAAGCCTGCAGGGCTCCCCGTGCTGAAGACACAGCCCCACAGCCCCCCACCCCCCCCCCACCCCGTGATGCATAATTCACCAATGTGCTCCAGCTGAGTCAGGCTGAGCAGAGAGTGGACAGGGTGGCTGTAGGAGGGAAAACATGGAGGCTAAAAAAGCCTGGCTCCCTTGCAGCAGCCCTGTGACATTGCGGGACACCAGATCCCTGTTTCAAGTAATGTAATGTGGACTTTTAACAGGATATTTGCAGTTGATAATTTTAAAAATGTGTATGCAATCTATGAGGGGTCCATTAATTCTCAGACTCTAACCCCTTCTCTAAGTGTATGGCATTCATGAAAAAAAAAAAAATCTACCTAGGGAACAGTGGAGCTTGTTGGGGGCTGTTCGCTGGCAACCTGCCACTAGGCCTGGTCAGGCCTGTACCGGCTTCTTCCTCTGCTCCTCCCTCCTGTCCTAGAGTCAGCAGCTGCCCTCTGGGCCCTTAACAAAGGAAGCTGCTGCTCAGGATGGGGGAGGCTGCCTTGGAAAGGAATGAGGAGCTGTGTGGGGCTCCTGGCGGCTATAGTGAAAGAACAGTCAAGATTCATTCGTTAACACAGTATGACCTTCTGGGGCCCAGGTCGAGCCTGCCATCCATCACGTCAGGATGAAGGTGGGCATGGGGCATTTGTGCATGTGTGTGCCTGAAGCATATTAATTCACAGAGTAACCCAAGGGGACAGTACCAGCCACAAAGTATCCTTCCCAAAGACAGACTTGGGAATAAATCAATGCTCACTCCCTTCCTCCTCCTCCTTCTCCTCCTCCTCCTCCCTCGCATACACACATACACACACACACAGACACAGGCATGAGCATATGCTCGCCAACACATCTGATCATGCAAAAAACAAGTCTGGTCCACAGAAAATCTGACCTTGAGACAAGTCATTTTGAATGCAAATTGAAGTCTAACCTGGTAGGCTGTGTGCCCTTTAGATGGCCTCCCACTTCCAGACAAACCTACAGGACAACAAGCATGCACATGGTCCCACTTGGCCTTGAATGAGGCTGGAAAAGCAGCAGCAGCTTGGGAGCAGCCCCTGTGAAGCCGGTGCAGCTGGCCAGAGCTGCCAGCTGCTGGGCTTCTTAACAATGGCTATGCGGAGGTTTCCTCCGTCCACGCCCACAAATGCAGAATGCCCGAGGGCTGAGATGTGCTTTTGTTACTATTCCCCACTTAATAACCGGCTGCTGAGAATGGGTGGAGGGAAGCCCAGCCAACCGAGTGAATGGAAAGCAGAGTCAGCCATGGCTGGGGGACTCCCTGATGGGCTCTGAGGCCTCAAGGTCCTGAGTGAGCACACCTGTCACCTCTCCATCCTTTAGAGATAATTTGCCGCCTCTTCCCAAAGCACTACAGAACCAGGCAATGGCCATGCACTTTCTTCTCTCCTGTATCTGTCTCTATTAAAAAAAGAGAGAGCAAAAAAGAAATAAACAACCATGACAATAACACTCCTCTTAGGATCCATGTGAGGGCAAAGTTTCTAATGCAGTTGTTACAACCAAATGTATAAAGCCTGCCTGTGCTGAAGTAATAAATACTTTTGTGTATTTATCCACAGAAAACACAGGAAGTCTTCTGCAATAACCACTCACAGGGATCTGACACCCACACTTGGTTGTCTGGAAGCTTCCAGAAACCTTTGCTCCCATGCTAGGTCCCCCTCCCTGCCACAGCTCACAAAGCCATGGCCACATCTTCTTCTCTTCCTTGACTGGGAGGATGTGTTCTCTGCCTTTCTTCTCAATAACAGCATTGACAGGACATATTTCCCAAGAACATGAAATCTACTATGCTGGATTCCATTTCTCTTGGTTGAATAAAATATGATCCCAATTTTTCTTCGGCTCACTCGCTCACAGCCGTGCTTTGAGCCACTCATCCTGGGCTTGAACGTAATCCATGTAGTTCAGATTAATCCAGACTCTCTAGAAAAGCTGGGGTTTCTTTAGCTCCGGTGTTCTCTATCCCTGCAGACAGGATGCATCAGAACAGAGTCCAACATGGAGATCCTTTCTGGCCATCTAATGATGATTCCAGGAGAAGCAGAGGGGCTCATCTGCACATAGCTCACTGACGACCCTAGGACGAGTGCACTTAAGACCCCCGTGCCTTCCATGACCCTGTGTGTGAACAGAGTGGGTATTTCAGAGCTCATCAAACAGCAACCCAGGAGGCATCAACAAGCAGCCACCCCATTGTCTTTCCCAAAGATACATTATTCTCATGGTCCAAAGGCACTCACAGGTTAACACGGAAATGTCTTCACCTCCATTGTATTCCCTCCAGTCAAGTCCTGGCTTGCAAATGGAAGCAGCTTGACTTAGCTCCTAGTTGTCTGGACACTTCTACCTTGGGTCTCATGAGTTTAAAACATCGTGGATCTTCAAAGGCAAGAGAGCTCACGGACTTGGTCACAAAGAGAGGGAAAGACACCGCCATAGCTCAGAAAGCCAGTTTCTGAATTGCATTATTGATATTCTTTGCAGATTTAATCAGTAGAGTCTTGAAAAGTCCCCAGAACTGCAAAAGAACACAGATCCAACTGGCAGGGGAAGTACAGACGCTGAAGAATATGGTGTGTATGAACTCGGTTTTGCCATTGGAAAGTGGGTTGGCTTCTTCCCATGGCGCAGAGGTAGGATGCTGCATAAGAAAAGTGATCCTCCTGGGACCTGATGGCCAATGGTGAAGTGGGCTTTGCTTTTCCCTGCAGGAAGCAGAGTATTTGTTATAGCCAGAAATCAGCAGAACTTAGGAGAGTGAAACCCAGTGACTCATTCCAATATTGTCATCAAATTATTTCACACACCTATGAAACTCATCTCCGATGTTAAATCTAAACTTTCTCTTGGTATGTGTGTCTGGGGGGGGGTACAAATTTATGTGTGTAAGGATGAGCAATCACATGTGTGCCTGTGTGTGCAGAGGGCAGAGATCAATGTCTTCTGTCTCCTTCAACCTCTCCAACTTATTGCTGAAACAAAGGTTCTCACTGAAGGTGGAGTTGGCTCACCAATACAGCTAGACTGGCAGACCAGTAAGCCCCAGGGAGTCTCTTGTCTCTGCCTCCCCAGCCCTGGGATTGTAAGTGTGTGCCACAGTACTGGTTAGGTTTTGTGAATTTGACACCAACTATAGTCACCTGGGAAAAGGAAATCTCACTCAGCTGAAGAGTTGTCTGACTGGCCAGTGGCTATCTGCTGGGCATTTTCTTGGTTACTGATTGATGTGGGAGGGCCCAGCCCACTGTGGGTAGAGCCACCCATGGGTAGGTCATCCTGGGTTGTATAAAAAAAGCAGGCTGAATGAGCCACCAACAGTAAGTCAGAAAGTAACACCCCTTCATGGCCATTGCTTGAGTTTCTGCCTCCAGGTTCTTTGAGCTAGTGTTCTGACCTCCCTCCATAATAGACTATAACCAGTAAAATGAAATAAACCCTTTCCTTCCCGAGTTGCTTTTTGTTATAGTAATAGACCAGCTAACTAGAATTGCTACCAAGCTTGGAATTTTTATGTGGGGCTGGGCACAAAAACGTAGATCCTTCATGCTTAGGTGAGAAGAACATTGTTGACTGAGCTGTCTATCCCTCTAGACCCCACCCCACCCCCAACAATTTCTCTTTTGATATTGTTTTCTTTTTCCTGAAAATTGAACTCCTGACATAAGCGTCATGAAGGCAAAGGACCGTGAGGCAGTGAAAGACCAGGATGAACAGAAAAGGGGTTAATATGCTTTTTTTTTTTTTTTGGTGGCCTGGCAACTGGAGATACTGAAAGGGGCTGGAAATTTTTCCAGAGAGACCAGGCCGTCTAAGCAGAGACTAGAGAAAGGCGTTGGATACCAAGTAGGCGGCAGAGCTGTCTTCATAAATCGCCGACTGCAGGCCTTTTAATGTGTCAGTGTACCCCAGCCATTAACCATGTTTAATTGCTATCTCCGGTAAGTCCCGTAGATCATTACCATACCAGTCATTTTTCAAAGATCCTCGTTAGCACAGGGCTAGGGAACACACACACAAAAAAGGGACCTGACTGGAAACGTCTAGAGAGATGCCATAGAAAAGGGGCTGGTAACAGTGAGCCAGCTCTCAGAGGGGACCTGTCTCTACTGGCACTGTAATAAGATGCACTGCGCACACCAGGGCTTTTCTACCGGAGCACAACAGACAAGACAAACGAGCTGCCTGCTTCTAGCTGCTATTTCCCAGAGCATATTTAGCTGTTGTCCGCAGTGCCTACAGGGGCAGAGGGACCTGGCAGAGGCCACTTTTGAACAGTGTCCAGTAGGTTCTGGGAGTACCTGGGGGCACTCACAGTGGTAAACCATCAACAAGCAGGGATGTGTGTGTTCTGCCCACGTCCAGTGCCAGGTTTTGCTGACCACTGAGCTTCAAGGTCATCTGAGACCAGGTCCCCACGGATGTCTCAACAGGCAATCAAGAGAGAGGGAAGGGAATCTCCAAGTGAGGCCACTTACTTTGTTTCAGCGACTATTTTCATGTGGCCATGTCCTCTGTCCATCCAAGGTGTGTAATGTGAGCCATATCACGTTCCTTTAAACCAGATTGATGAGAGGCATGATCTGTGTTTGGCATCATGTCTGCTATGAAGTCAGTCATGTTGGGTGCATTTATGTCATGGTAATGAATCCCCACAGGTGATCTGGGCTCACCTTCCTGACATTCTTACTTCCCTATAGAGTCACAGAAATGGCTCCCAGAGTGCAGGCATCCCTCTGGATGGCGGCTACCCTGAAGCTTGGGCTGAGGGTCTTCTGAGTTCTGGTTACTTTTTAACTCAACTCCACTCCTACCTCAGAATTCATCGACAACATGGATTGGTGTTTGTTGAGGTCTCCATAGCAGACATTGTGGATTCTTCCCTAGGACCCTCATCTCAGCCTTGGGCCAGTGTCCGTGTATATTTTATTGCTACCTGCTCAGAGATGGCATGTTATCCATGATGAGATTTAACCAACCCAGACTCAGGTCCTAGCTCAACAAGCTGCTCAGCTCTAAAGCCTGTGCCACGTAGTGCCTCCAATCTAAGACAGAAGTGTTCAAGGGGAGCCCTGAAAGTGTAGTGTGTCGGGCTCTGAGTACATTTCTCATTCCGACAGCTCGCAGAAGCTCGGGCTTCCATCCTTGATTGCGGTTCTAAGTTCCATGTCTTCTATGTGGACTTCTATGGAACTACGAGGCCCTGTGCTCAGTAAGGATGCTGGGAGTTCTCTATAATGTCTGTTGTCTTACCCTGCATCCTGCTACATTGAAAGCACTCTGACGGTGAGAGAGAGTGAGGTATGTACCTGCTCAGATTGTAGACCAATCCCATTTCTATTTCATAATAAAAAAAATCCTGACTGTTAAAGCAGAGACAAACCTTAATCAAATCACACCATCACCCCCCTCCCACACACCAACACACTTAGAGTGGATGCCAGTAAGGGATTCAACAATGAGACCAGACATTTGGCCCTGGAGTATGACATTCGGCATCCCAGCTTCATCGCTTGGATGTTTCGTTTTGCTAATTTTTCAACACTTTCATCTCCTACACCATGTGAAAGGGGAACAGAGAGACAGCCCCTCTCGGGTGCACAGGTTCTATAGTACAGTGGTTGTACAGAAATGCTTGGCACTCAGAGTGGCCAGCACAGCATTGCTTGGCTTCCTCCTCCAGAGACACAGAGGACAGGCAGTACGTGATAGACTTTTGCCCAAGAAAACAAACCACCGGTGGGAAGTGTGTCGCTCCCGGTATCAAAATCGAAAAAGCCGGAATGGGACAGGATCAGGCCTCACCTGGGACCCCAGAGCCTGGAACGGTAACTTTGACTTGTCCTCAGTGCAGGGAGTGTGATGTGTTCGTGTTTTATGGTGTTCACTTCAAGGGTGGCTGTATGGCTTGGTGGGCTTGTCACTTAAGCATGAAACCTGAGTGCCACCCTGGAACCTAAGTAATGAAGAGAAAGGACTCCACAGTGTCATTCTCTGAACTCTACATGGGCATGCTGTGACAGGCAGGCAGACAGACAGACAGACAGACAGACACACACACACACACACACACACACACACACTATTTTTGTATTGTTGTTGTTATTAATTATTGTTATTAAATGAAGAAGAAAAGAAAACTGTCCTCACAGAAGCCAGTGATGAAGGGCAGATACAGATGTTGATAATGCAAGCCACTGACCTTCCTATCCAAGGACTCAGCTCATTCTAACACATGGGGTTGTGAATGACCATGTAGGACAGAGTTCTTAATGAAAGTGACATTTAAATATGAGTCACTCATCCAAAAAGACACTAAGAAGTATAGGGGATGCTAGCAAGAAAGAAAGGTTCACAGCTCAGGCAAGTGAAGTAACCCCAATTTATCTAATATCTGATTTCATTTACTTGATCCAGTTCCTTATTTGAATCACAGTGGACTGCTACATCAGTTTCCTCAGTGACCACAAATGAGAACTTTCCCTCAGTATGTAGCTTCCATGACTATGACACAGAGTCTACACATTGTTTTGACAAAAACCGAGATCTCTAGCAGGCTTTGTCTTCTTCTTCCCTCCTGAGGACCCCAGTGTTCTGGGGGAACATGTACCACAACTGCTACAGTCAGTCAAGCCTCCGTTTATACTCTGGTCCACAAGCCGAGCTGCCTGGCTTGTTTCCTTTACACATGAAGGGGAGCAGCAGGAAGGATGGATTCTTCCACCTGAGTATGATGGTTCCTTTTCATTGGGAATGTGACTGCACTGGTTACTTTTCCACGGCTGTGATAAAATACTGTGGCCAAGGCAACTTAAAGAAGGAAGGGTTTATTTGGCGCTTAGGTTCTAGAGGGATAGGAGTCTAGCCTAGCACCATCAAGGCAGGGGGCATAGCAACAGGCAGGCAGGCAGGCAGGCAGGCATGGTGCTAGAGTAGCAGGTGAGATCTCACACCTGATCCACAAACAGAATACACACACACACACACACACACACAGGGGCGGGGGGGGGGGAGAAGGTGCTGGGGATGGTGAGAGTCCTTTGAAGTCTCAAGCCACCCACCCCCAATGACATACTTCTTCTGCCAATGTGGATCCAGTATTTCAAACGTATGAACCTATGGGGCCAGTCTCGTTTAAACCACCATATTGACACAATGTGGAATCACTTGAGAATGGAGTCTCCATGAGTGGCCACCTCGATCAGGTTGGCCTGATGGCATTTCTGTAGCGCATAGTCTTGATTCCACTGAGGGGAGAAGACCCAGACACTGGGGTTGAACCAGACATCTCTCTGCTGCTCCCCGTGGATATGACAAGCTGTCCCGAGTTCCTGCCTTGACTCCCCTAGATGATGGACCGTAACCTTGAACTGTGAGCTAAAAATAAGCCTTCTTCCCCGTGTTCTTTTTTTTACCTGGGTATTTTATCGAAGCAACAGAAGGGAAACTAGGACAGCAGTAATACCTAAGGAGCTTTTATGAAACCATTCTACAGTAAGCTCAAAAAAAGTATAGCTATGATTATTGGTACTTTTATAAAATCAATTTAAAAAAAATAAAAACACCAACAGCAATGTTATGAGAAACACCACAATAAACTAGATCTCAAAGAAATGGTCACATTGTTATTGCTATTTGTCTAGCAGTAATCAAGTCTGGCTTGTAATTACAAGCTTAGCTAAAGGCATTTGGATACCAATATTCAAGGTATGTCGCAGGTGATATAAGTTCGGACATCTGATAGTCATGTTTCCCTACACATGATATCTCTTTGCTAAACCCCCAAAGAACATTTTTGTTATTATTTTTGTTTCTTAAAACAGTGTCTTAGAAGAAACAGTCTACCCTGGAATTCATTATGCCTGCAAGGATGATCTTAAATTGCTCTTCTGGCTGTACCTTCTTCCCTCCAGCCTCTGAGTGCTAGAATTTTACAGGCGTGTGCCACCACACCCATCACAGTGAGAACAGCTACCAGCAAGACAACTCTCGGAGATCCATGTTGTTCAACAAGTGTGCAAACTCACTTCACTGCCTCGGTACTTCAAATTGAAGTCTTGGCCATCATCACTCTGTAGATCCCCAGCCCTGTGCTCCAACTTGCCATCTCTTTAAACTGGCCTAGATGATCCAGGCACAGAGTAACTCCTGATGATCACTGTTTCTCTCCAAACACCATGAAGAACAATTTGCTTTATTTATGACTGAAAGACAAAATTTCTCTCCATCTTAAAAAAAAAAAAAAAAAATCTTACCCAGATGGAAGAAACATGTAAGCCTGAATGCTTTTCTATTCCTCCAAGCAACTTGTAGGACAGGCCCTGTACCCTGGTCTTTTTCTCCCAGGTATGGCCTCTGGAAACATTGTGTTAGGTGAAAGGTGTCATAACAGGCCATGGTGGCGGCCGATCCTGACAAATGTGGGCAGAGAGGAGATGAAGATGATGGCAGAATCAGCTCTCTCACACGTCAAAGAGGCAAAAAGTTATTTCCCCAAACAGCAGTGTGGGTTCTGGGGTCTTTTCAAGTCTGGGTGTTCACTGATCCCACAAAACAGCTCTGGCTCTTCTTGGCACCAAAGGCATTAAGCGAGGGTCGAAGTTGAAGTCTCAGCATCAGATTCCACACAGGAGTCTTTTCAGGGACCCTGGTGAGAATGGCCTCCTACTACAGCAGCCACCACAGCCAATGAAGCCATTCAGGGACCAAAAGGAAAAGGATAAAATGCAGAGACGAAAGGAAGAATCAGTTAAAAAAAAAAAATGTGTCACTCTTGGGTGGGGTCATCAGGATGGAACCATATAAAAATAGACACCGTTGAACAGTAAAAGAGAAGGTATCAAATGGAAGGCAAAATGTGTCGCAGCCACCTGGTGGGGCTTTCCCAACTTTAAAGAACAGGTGGCCCACCCTCCTCCTACAGGTGCCTGTACCCTAACACCTGAGGAAGGTTTTTCTTCTTGTTTACTCCACATTACACATGCTCCTTTAAAGGAAGGAGGAAGGAGGGGGAGGAAGGAAGAACAGGGGGAGAAGAGAGGAAGAGGAGGTAAAGGAGGAAAGGGAGAGGAGGACTTGGCTCCATTCACAGCCTACCGCCTGCAGGTATTACTCTTACTGCATGTACTGTATGCCCATAAACACCCAAACAGTTCTTACTACTTACAAACCAGTCTGCACCATCTTCTGAATTTTCCACATACACCCCAAAGATCACTAGCATCCTTCCCCATGTCTTCCTACCTCCCCAACTGGGAGTGATCAGCACAGGACTGAACACAAAGTGCCATAAAGGTAGGGAAGTTTCATAGGGATGTGTCACCTAGTCATCATAGAAACCCAAGTGCTCAGAAGCATGGGCACTTGGGCTGTGTTTCCCAATGCAACTGTGCTGGGACTGGATCTCCTAGCTCTGTGGTGCCCTTGTGAACATCATGGTGGTTATTATCCAACAGAAGCCATATGCCATGACTATCAGTGTGACAGGATCTACAGTTGCGTAAGAGTCAAATATCTAGACATATCTGAGAGTTTCTACATTAGGTCAATCAAGATGAGAAGTCCCACCCTTATTGTGACTGATAGAATTACGTGGTCTGGTTCCCATACTATGTGAGGACTGTTATTTCTGTAATATAACATCGAGGGCAAAGCAGCTTGGGAAAGAAAGGGCTTATTTCAGCCTACAGTTCCATAGCATGAGTGAAGTCAAGACAGGAACTCAAACAGGGCAGGAACCTGGAGGCAGAATCTAATGAGGTCACCATGGAGGGGTTCCTTTACAGGTTTGCTCACATAGCTTGCTCAGCTTGCTTTCTTATATCATGGAAGGTAGAGTCCAGTTAGGAGTGTGAGAGAGAAGAAAGGCACCTTGGAGCTCAACAGCCATGCTTCCAAGACCAGATAGAACAAGGGAGGCCAACTTCTAGGAGATTTCAAGGTGCAGGAATTGGGGGGGGGGTCCACAGGGTACTGAGAGGAGGCAGAGGCTGCCCTCTGATGTGCTGAGTAGCTACAAAGCATCGGCAACCACGTGGGACACCAAACCATAGTCCCTGACCTCCTCCTGTTATCTTTCAAAGTGCCTGTGTGGCAACTTCAGGCACCTGACTTAGGACATTTTTATGACGTTTGACTTGTTCCCCCAGACGTATAGTGAACCACCCTGGAATCCAGAGACTCTACATGGTGGCACTGTCCTGTCCACTCCAGACTTCCAACCAGAGTCCTGAGCAAGAGGAACATTTTGACATTCCGCATCTAAACCACCCTGTGAAGATGGCGCCTGGGAAGAAGTGTGTTATCCCTAAAGAAGACAGCAGGTGCAGGAGCTCCCTCAGAACTGACTCTTATTTCCAAACATGTGACACTGGACCCCCACCCACTTGCAGATGTGGACAAAGTATTTTGGTCAGAACTTAGATGCCTGCCTGAGCATACGTAGCAACAACTCTTTGCACAACCTGTGTCTGTTACTATCACAGAGGACACATTGAGCACTCAAGAAGCATAACACGAACCTCTTCTATAGAAGGAGGCTTGGAATCTGGTCAAAGCTTGTGGCAAGGGATGTAATGGTCCTAAGTATGGGGTATATCACTTATATTCCCCTAGGTGACCATATTGTTAAACTTCCTTCTAAATATTGACATTTATTTGCACAGACTGCTGGCCCTTTCATCCTAGGGCAGAGAAACTTCTTTCTGCAGAGTGTGAATTTTAATACAAAGGTGCAGATCTGTCTGGTCTAAGGGCTGAGAAAAAGAATGATTGCTGAGCCTTCATCCTATATAGGACCTCTATATCCCCCCCTCTCCTTAAGACCCAGCAACCATAATAGAAGAAGGGGAGAAATGAGGGAAGAAGGGGAGGCTGGGAAAGAGAGACCACCATCCAGGTTAGACACAGGACAACAGCGACTATGATGGTTAGTGTTCTCAATTCAACTCAAGAGTCACCTGGGAGGAGGGGTCACTTACATCAGATTGCCCTATCGCCAAATCTGTGTGGCACTTTCTTGATTGATTGATATGGGAAAGCCTAGCACACTGTGGGCCCTGCTGCTACTCCTAGTTAGGTGATCCTGGGAGCTATAAGAAAGGTAGCTGAATTCAAGTGTAGGCAGCAAGTCAGTAAACAGCTTTCCGCTGCACTTTCTGCCTCAACTTCCCTCAACGATGGACTGTGACTGTGACATATAGGCGTAATAAACCCTTTCCTTCCCAAGATGCTTTTGGTCATGGTCTTTATCACAGCAACCGAGAAGAAAGCTAGGATGGTGGCCATGAACACAAGACAGCTGTGGATAGCTACACAAGATGGAGCCCTCCCAAGCTCCGTCATGGACAGAGGGGTGTCCCCGAAGCCCTATATCTTCCCAAGGAGCTATGTCTTCAAAGGTGTTGCCAATGGGAGGCAAGTTAAGGTGTTCAAACAGATAAGGAAATGGGTGGTGAAGGGAGGTGAATATAATCACAATATATTATATATTAGCATGAAACTAAACACACACACACACACACACACAGAGAGAGAGAGAGAGAGAGAGAGAGAGAGAGAGAGAGAGAGAGAGAGAGAGAACCAGTTCCAAAATAATGGAACACTTTGCCTGAGAAAACGTGGCACCCATTATCACAGCTGTTACAAGATTCCCTGCTTTCCATAATTCCTATCTGTGTGCTGTACAAAAAAAAAAAAAAAAAAAAAAGTAAATAATTTTAACACTTCCTCCAGCATTTAGTATCCCAAGAAACTATCCTATTTAATAAGATAGCCAGAAAACTGGCCAGTGAAAAGAAATCTAGCCCTCGATTTTTGGTTACAATTAATTGCTTTAACTTTTTTTTTTTTTTTTAATCTGCTACAATCAGTTGCTTTTGTGATTATTTAATTAACCAAACTTTTCACACAAGCAAGACGCTCATTCAGTTCTCACCTGTGACCTTTCCCAAGCTTGTTTACCTGGAAAGACACAATGTAACTAAAGCCAGTCTCCCAGGCTGGAGAGGAGGCTAGGGAAGTGGCGGGCTTTGGTGTCCTCTAAACTTTCCAGGCCGAGGTTTAATTACCCCGCACAGCTCACTGTGGGGGGGGGGGATGGAGAGGGGGGGTTACCGAGGCTACAGAACTGACTGGCCCCCATCCTCCACCCACTCTGCCACAGGAGCCAGCTGCACACCCAGTGTACCAGGGACAAAGAGGGGGCAAAGCTGACTGCTGGGGAGTCTGCATTCAGCTGGCAACTTGAAATGCTACATTCCCCCTTTTTCCGGTAATTTCTGTATGTTGGAAAGATGGAGGTCTCTCTGCAGGACCCTGGGCTGGCCTGGAAGGCAGAAATCTTAAGGCTTAATTTCCAAAAGGGGTGTGAGCTAGAAACCCCTTCAAGACCCAGGGACCGGGTTTTGTTTTGTGACCAGCTACTGCCACAAAAGAAGGACCCACCCCCACTCCGAGTATTCAATTAACCCTGTGTGTGACGCCTAGGATAGGAGGTTGGTTCAGTCCCTATTCAGGAGATTCCGAGGGGGGCTTTCTTTAAGGATTCTTTTTTAACAAAGGAGGCCAGCTAAGTAGCTTTTTGTTGTTACTGCTGCTGGGCTCTGGCCTATTGTTACCTCCAGAGGGACCTTTTCCACTTAATTGGGCTTTAGAATCCCACCACTATTGTATTTGTATATACGAAATACCAGCTGAGGAAGTCTGCAGGTTTAAGTCTATAAGCACTTCGGCAAGCAGATTCCCAAGCCTGCTTAGCTGTACTGCCTGATGTAAGTCATCCTGATAGAAAGAATTTCATAAAATTCGAACCACAACAAGAATGTGTTTCGTCTACTGAGTTGCTGTTAGGTAGGCATCAGACCCTGCTCTCCTCTTTGCCTGCTGGTTTCTAGTGAATCCCTTGTGCTCAGGATTGGCATTTAGGAGGAAAGAAGTCAAGATTAGCTCAACTCACTACAGATGCTTCGCCCCTCCCCAAAGCACACAACACGTTTTTGGTTTGGCTTCCTTTGGGGTTCCAGCATCTTGTCTCTCCAGATATATAAGGAGTCCCATCCTCAAACAGAAAAGAAACAGACGTGACGACGCGTACACAGCAGAAGACACTTTGGAGGAACCCGTGGGGAATATAAATATGCATCAGACATGATGTCAGACCTGAGGAAAATCAGGCCTCATCTCATCTCTCGGAGACTCACTTTTGCAGGGATTACACTATTTCACTCCCTAATTTTTTTTTTTTTTTTTTCTTCTCTGAAGCAGCAGTTCTACTTCTTGCCTGGAGGGTTAGACAGGTTTCTCAGAGGGTGGTATATCCTACTGGTGAGACAAAGCAGACACCATAAATAATGGTGGCTCTCTCAGCATTGCTGTCATAGACAGTACGAGGAAAAGCTAGAAGACTCCACATTTAATTTAGTGCTCTCTGGCCTCTCATGGGAGTCTAGAATAAGTATTAAGGCCAGACCTGTCTGTGATGGTGACAACCGTCAGCAGCCAATAAGGAGGCTCTACCTGTGCACAATGCCTGATTCACCTCACTAGTGGGCATGAGTTGCCTAGCCTGGGTGGCTGCTTGTGTGTGCCACCTCTGTGCCAAGAAGACCTACTTTCCTTACCGTTGTGTATCCAAAATACACATGCACAGCACACACAAGCTAAGGGTGGCAGCTGGCCTCTGACCCATAAATAGGACAATGTGCTCCAAAAGTAATTTTGACAAACTTTATACAGACAAAAGGCATCGAGCTCTAGGGGCAGAAAGTGCTGCTTATGACTTACCCCTTCATTTACTCTGTGGGTGTAGAAAAGAGAGACATTTGATGCTTGGATTATAATGTACTGGGCTGGGGAGAGATGGCCCAGACAGGAAGATGCTTGCCTCGCAGTCATGGAGACCTGAGTTGCACATGCCAGAACATACAAGCAAGGCACGGTGGCATGTGTCTATAATCTCAGAAGTGTTGTTCGGCAGAAACAGGCTGATCTCAAGCTCCCTGTCCAGCAAGCCTAACCTACTATAGTTGTGCAGCTCCTGGTTAATGAGAAACCCTGTTTGGAAAAGCAAAATGGATTACACCTGAGGAACAACTATAGAAATTGTCTTCTGGTCACCACATACATGCAAGTGCACCTCTGTGCATACTTGAGAACACACACACACCACAAATGATACTACTCAGGCTGCCCTTGCGTGAAATAACTTTTGCCCTGTGCGTCAATGAATATGAGAAGTCATCTCTCTTCATGTAGCTTACATCACCCACTAGCCAGAGAGTTTCATCGAGAAAACTCAGCAGACTAGATGAGATTACATGTTAGGGAAAGCATGACCTTGTCCAGGACAGGGCTATGAACCTTCTTACCCTTTCCTGCAGCCTCTTTAGGGAACCCTTAAAAAGGTTTAATGCATGCCAGTGAACCTCCTTATAGATTTGAAGATCTGAGTTAAATCTAAACATTTGAAACCTTTTATCAAGTGTCGTGCTCACAGTGTACCTCAAAGGATTGAGAAGCGAATCTCCAGAAACCTCATCTGTTAGGAAAATGGCCCAAAGCTGCAAAATAGAGAAGTGACAACAAGGCGTTTCCATAAAAAGAAAGTTGAAGCAGAAGCCAGAAAGCGGAGATGGTCTCCAGTACCAAGTGCCCTCTCTGGACCCCACTGCTTGGGGTTGGCATATACCTGTCAGCTTTCTCGGTCAGGGCTCCGGTTCATACCCGGTAAGACGATGGTGATTCCCTCTGAATGCAGCTGTTGTGAGGGATAGACCTGTCTCAGAATAAATAAGAGCTGACAACACACAGGGAAAATGCAAGTTGAAGCAGCTGTGACTTTTAGAGGTCTGATTAAAGGGCAGAGGATGTCCCAAGGAAAGACAAGGAGACGATATGTTTTAAAGGCTCCTCATTGGGCTGGAGAGATGGCTCAGAGGTTAAGATCTGGCTCAGAGGTTAAGAGCCCTGACTGTTCTTCTGGAGGTCCTGAGTTCAAATCCCAGCAACCACATAGTGAGTCACAACCACCTGTAATGAGATCAGATGCCCTCTTCTGGTGCATCTGAAGACAGCTACAGTGTACTTACATATACTAAATAAATAATTCTTTTTAAAAAAAAGAAGGCTCCTCATGCACACAGTGGAGACATGGAAGAATTAAGACACTTATGAAACTGGGCTCTGGCTGTAGCTCAGTGGCAGAGCACTCGCTTGTATGTTCAAAAAGCCGTGGGTTCCATCCACGGCACCTCAAACACAAACAAGCAATAAGTAAGCAGACACTAGTTTTCTGGAAATTTTTCATTCCCATGCTGACATCTTATTGGGGGGGGGGTAGGAAATACCTGACACGACTTTCTCTTTTGGGTCATTAAGTACTTCAGCCTATAAACAATTCAAATTATGTATGACTTGTCCTGGCCTCAGCAAGCAGTCAACCTTTCAGGGCTCCCCCTGTGTCTAAAGTGCCAGGCAGTAACCAATCAGAATGTCTGCTCTGTCTCTTTAAGGACAACAGGGCTTCCCACTCCTTCCAGCGTCCTTATCCATGAGTAACAGCCAGAAGACCTCAGCCCCTAGGGAGTCCCCTTGGGTGCAGCTGCTGGTCATTTTGTTGAAAAAAAAAAAAATGCCAGCCCATAGGTGGGACCCCAGGCTAGTTCACTTCTTGCCTATTGTCTGGGCACATGTGGCTTGTGTTATTTCTTTGGGTCACCATGACCTTTTGTCAGCAACTGGTATTGAGTGGGGATGGAGGAAAAAAGGGAGGAACTCCACAGAGAGGGAATTGAATATAGATGTGGAGGAAGATGCAGACCTGTGTGCATGGAGGACGTGCCTCTTTTGTTTATCATGATTCCACAGTCTGGAAAGGAACACAGAACCTTCGTGGGGCATGGAGAAAACCAGGCAGGGCCAGAGCAGCAAGGGTGGAGCTAGAGCCGATCAAGGACCCCCCACCTACAGAGCAGAAAAACAGTGGGAGTATTGGCGGTCAGAGGCCCAGCATCCCACTTTCCCAACCTGAACACCAAGAAGTTTCAGACCTCAGCTCTGTCTCCAGCACAGGCCCCCCACAGGCTTTTCCCAGCCTTCCTCTTCTAAGCTCCTCTACAGGACCCTCCCCCGACCCCCCAGAAGAGGTTAGCTTCAGGCCTTGATATTTAAAAATGAATTTCACCGAACCATTAACACAGGTGGAGTCTTATTTATAAGACATCCTTGCCTCATCTCCCTCCCCCCTCCCCCTGGGGCAGTTAGTGGCTTGTTTACAGGTCATTAAGCCACAGTGGGGGTGGTGGGAGGGGCTATGAGAGGCGGGTCTATAGCTCTGGTGAGAACAAGCATCTAGGAAGCAGAAGAGGCAGAGGGGTGGGATAGATGGGTGTCTAGGTAAAAGCTTAGTATCCCAGAAGGCTAGAGGACCCCAGTTCAATACACAGAAGCCCCACAAAAAAGCCTGAAGTGATGACAGACATGCTACTCCAGCTCTGCACCCATGAGATGGGAGATGGAGATAAGACAGTTGTCAGGATGCTCAAGGGCTAGCTTAGAGTACAGATCATCATCATCCATCATCATCATCATCATCATCATCAGCAGCAGCAGCAGCAGCAACAGAAGCAGCAATAGATGTGCTATTGCTGACAGTCATGCTGGGTAAGCTCTTCCCAGACCTGTAACATTAGTTAGCAACACATGTAAGTAGCCAATGGAAGCCCTGGTCTCCTCAGATCACCGCCCTCACCGGTTCCCAAAGATCAGCAGTATGTAAAGACGTATTTATGCCATGCCAGACAAGAACAACTCTTACAGGGGTTGAATCTTTTGAACCTGACATTGTCCACTTGCTTTCTGAAGAGCATGACCTTGGGGGCAAGCAGCCCCCATGTTGTCGCATGCGTGAACATCACGTGACTTTTAGGTAATTTATTGCTCTCTAGGACATTAAACAATCACCATGCTTTTCCTCAGTCCAATCCTGCCAGTGCACACCCGGGTCTGTGGACTTCTCGGCAGGGGACATTCACTCCCGATCCGATCCTCACTCAGGGCAAAGCACATTAAGCTGGCTGCCTAGATCTCTGCTAAACTCCTCACCACACTCCCTATAGCCCACACCAGCCTCCATTAAATAGTCTTCCTGAAGCTTAGATCTTGAAGCGTTAGAAACTATCACTGCCTTGCTATAACACAGCATGCATGTACACACGTATACACATAGGTACACACACATACCTACAACACATCCTTCTTGTGGCCTGTGTCTGACATAATCCCTCCCATTTCCATGGACAGCTCTCCTTCTGTTTCTCCATGTTTCCTGAGAGACCTACCTCCAGGCTTCTGTGCTTGCTATACTCCTATTTCATTTTCTTTTTCTTTTTCTTTTTTTCTTTTTTTTTCTTTTTTTGGTTTTTTCGAGTCAGGGTTTCTCTGTATAGCCCTGTCTGTCCTGGAACTCACTCTGTAGACCAGGCTGGCCTCGAACTCAGAAACCCACCTGCCTCTGCCTCTCAAGTGCTGGGATTAAAGGCGTGCGCCACCACGCCCGGCCTATTTCTTAAAGCACAGCCTTTCTTTCCCTTTTGGTCTAAGCTGCCTTCCAGATGCTTAGAACTTCCATAATTTTCCTTTTCCTTTGTTTCTCTGTCCAATTTGCTTTCAGCTGCTTGGACAGGAGAGCCCCCAACCGTTTCCCTAGACACCATGCTGAGGGAAGACCTCTGCAGAGCATCTGTGACAATGGGCACTTGTTTACTTCTTTTGATTTTTCTTAGTGAATTACATTTGCTCTTGAACTTTTTTTTTTTCAAACACATATAAAAATGCATTCTAATTGCTTCTCGCCCATGGCTGCTGCCCCCTCCTCCCCTCAAGTCTTTTCCTCACATTCATGACTTCGATTTATTTTATGGCCTACTGCATTTAATGAATAAAAAGGTAGATGTGGAGTTCCAGCCTGCTGTACTTCCCCCCATGCCTGTGGCACCATTGGCATCTTCCACACTCAGTCTCACAATCCTCTTTCCTCAGCACCTGAGAACTCCTTACCTTACTCCCTGCCTTACTCATTCAGGTCAAATACATACACCTTCTCCATCAGGTGGTAAAGTCACCAAGGCGAAACCCAAATGGGCTCTCTCTTGTGTTTTTGAGGATGTATGAAGAGAGCCTTTAGGTGAGCCCTGGAACCTCTCCAGTGTCTTGTCCCCTGCCTTCCATGACTTTCCCCACCTGCAGAGGGAAGAATGGGGTTCAGGAAACAGGCAAAAACGTCAAGTACATTATGGACCTGACATGAAATGCACCTAGAGGTTTATGTGTTGAAGGCTTAGTTCTCAGCAAGTGGCTCTATACTGGGGGCTCCTGGTGGTGGAACCTAGTTAGAGGAAGTGGGTCTCAACAGGGAGCAGGTCTTTGGAGGTTGTAGCTTCTTGGTCCCCTCTTCACTCTCTGCTTTCAGTCTACTATTGTGGTAAAGAGGTGGTTAAGTTACCTACCTCTGTTACCTACTGTAATGTTCTACCCAGTTCCATAAAAGACAAGCAAGCCCAGAATAAACACCCTGATGCCATGAGCCAAAGTGATGCCTTCTTCCTTGGAGTCAATATGTCTGGTATTGTGGATACAGCTACACAAAAGTAAACTAGCATATATACATTTAAAGGTCATTACAATATTTCAAAACAACAACAACAAAGGGGCTGTAGAGATGGCTCAGCGGTTAAGAGCACTGACTGCTCTTCCAAAGGTCATGAGTTCAAATCCCAGCAACCACATGATGGCTCACAACCATCCATAATGAGATCTGATGTCCTCTTCTAGGGTGACTGAAGACAGCTACAGTGTACTTACATATAATAAATAAATAAATCTTAAAACAAAAAAACAACAAAATGATGAGATGGCTAGTGCTGTCAACTTAACAGAATCTAGAATCATCTGGTAGATCTCTGCATATGTCTATGGGGGACCTTGATTACATCACTTGAGTGAGAAGACCTGTCCACTGTGGGCAGCACCATTCCCTAGAAAGCTGAGCACTGGTATGCATGCAGTCAATGTTCTCTGATTCAATCCTGTAGATGTGTTGTCATCACCTCCCTCAAGCTGCTGCCTCAGGCACATCCCCACCATGATGAACTATGCCTTAGACCTCCAAGCCAGAATAAACATTCCTTGCCTTGAGTTACTTAGGTCAAAATATTGTATTACAGCAACAAGAAAAGAAACTAAGATTTTGGGGACTAGGATTAAAATAGAAATTATTACTCCAAAATGTAAGCAACATTCAAAATTAATGTACCAAGCTTTAAAATGCATTTTGGAAGATAGTGAATGTTTAGGTGTATACCTCCATACTTAATCATGATGCGTAGTGTCTGCATTCATCCTAATAAGATAAACTAAGTTGTTGTTGCTAAGTATAAAGTATTTTCATGGCGTGACACTCCTCATTTCTCAAATGAGAGCAAGCCATGCATATCTTTCCTCTTGCCTAGCTAGTAGATGACTTAGGCTCACCAAGTCCTGTTAGTTGCAGAGTTATCTACACATGCTTCCTCCACCCCTCATCTCCCACTTCGTGTGTGTGTGTGTGTGTGTGTGTGTGTGTGTGTGTGCACTGCATTCTAGGACACTTTCAGTCGTCTGAACACTGTAGCTCCTTGACCCAGGGAGAAAGATCCTCTCCAACATTCTGCTAATCTGTTCTGCTAATCAGAACTGCCAGAGGCAACATCTTTGCCACCAAATAGGAGATTTGCTTTAGACAATCACTTAGGAAAAAAAAGCTGGTCCTAAGAATCCACAGTATACACCAGAATACACAGTATACACAGTACACACCAGAATACACAGTATACACAGTATACACCAGAATATACAGTATACACAGTATACACAGAGCAGCAGTTTCTGGTGACTGCACCAGACCTACCTCACACAGGCATGTAGATCAGCTGTATACAAGTCTTTCTGGTCAGTGGCTTCACTTCTCCAGCATCCAATGTGGAGAGGCAGAGACAGATGCATGCTAATCTTCCCAGGCATTGGGTCGCTTGTATGTCTTTCCTATACCAGCTCTAGTGCGTTTGTCACAGCCGTTGGACTAACCCCAGCTCCCGGCTCATATGCCCAGCGTGACATCTGGGCTAAGGTGGTGTGGTGGATCTGGAAGGGTAATGGGGACCACAGTCCTCAAGCCTGCTGCCCAGTGAAAGAAACGGTGTGGTGGCAGCAGTACCCCGACAAACGTGTGACTTGGCTCCCATATTATGAATGTAGGATTTAATTATGGGACAAAATTCTAAACTTTGAGATTATCCAGCTATCTAGGTGTTGATGCTGACTTATCATCCCCGAGCCACATGATGCTGGGATAGGTGCGGCCAAGACCACATCTCTCTCTGTACCACAATCCAAGCTCAGAGACTATAGTCACACTCTATGCAGTGCAGATCAAGGGTCCTACTGAATGCTATCCTATATGTTCAGGCAGCTTGCAGTGGGCCCTAAGCATGCATCTCATAGCCTCTGAACTGCAGCATTTTGCAGCAGCATCCACTGTCTGCATTTCCTGCTGTCACCCACAGATACACTCCTTGGGTTTGGATTCCCTTTGTCTCTCCCTGCAGTTGAATGAGGTCCTTCCTCCCGTGTGTCGCAGAATGGTAGTCTCCTGGGGTGTGGAGTCATAGACCTGACCCTCTAGGAAAATCAGCTTTGGGCTACTACAGATCAATATAATCTAGTACATAGCAAACACTGGGTGCTTCCAGGAAGAAGAGACATGAGCTGGAGGAGCTTTTTAGAAATCGTGGCTAGGCTTAAACAATGAATGCAGATGATACATGCATGTGGCCTGACTGAGCACAGAATGGCATGAGAGCAGACAGAGGCTGCAGAAAAACAGAACTCAAGCTCGTTGTTAAGGAATGAAGCAGATACGTCACCACCAGCACAAGATCAAGAGGGAGGTCAGGAGTGCATACCCACTTCCATCAGTTTTGTGGGTTCTTGCACCTGGCTCTAAAGGTAGACAAAGATCACTGAGTGATTAAATAGCAAACTCTCATGACAGGATAAGCCTGCTGCACAGTAAAACAAGACTATCTGCCCGTGAGCCAGCACTACCTGTGCAGAACCTTACTATGGACCAGACTTCTAGTGAACTGACCCCAACTGGACTTTCAAGACCCTGGAGCCACCAGGGCAAGGTGCTGGCCTAAGTCAGAAGCTGTTCCAACCTGAGTTAATGTGATCCTCTATACCAAATATTGCTCTATGACGCCTGCGCGGTCTCAGCGGTTCCCCGAGCTGCTTCTACAATGTGCTGGGGCTATGACCCAAATCTCATAGCACTTTTAGGACGGACGGCAAACCATTCTCATGTATGTCAAAAAGTCCTATGCCAGGGATGTAAACACAAATGCGAACCAGGGCATAATTCTGTCCCCAAAGGATTGCAAGCTTGCTGCAGCAAGGATAATCATCTTTTCCTGTGAAGAACTCAGACACTACCAGCTTATGTGATATTTTCCACCTAATACCAACCAGCTTCCTGTTAAGTCTAGGATGGGTTCTGAATTAGAAATTGGGCACCCCACCCCCACCCCGGTGTATTCCATGGCCACCATCTCAGTCCCTTTAGAAGCATCCCAAGAAATCCCCCTGGGGACATGTTAATCAGGTTCTGGGCTTCTGGGACTCCGCAGAGTCTGGACTACAATTCCTCCTTGGCTAGGTCCCCTCCAAGATAATCCTCCTGGTTTTGGAGGGGGCTTTATGATCCAAGTGCAGGCTCAGCCCGGTTCTTGCTTTTTTAACAAGGAATTAGGAAAATACAAGAAATCTTCCGGAATCAATCTGCCTCATCGCAACAGCCAGCCTCAGCAGAATGCCTGCTCCTATCAGCACGGCAGAGGCATGGCCCAGACAGCCCACATTATCTGAGCCCCCATTCCCGACTCACCTGAGCAGCGCTACCCAGGTCCGGCTTCCTCAGACTCCCAGCCTGTAGAGCTCTGTCTCATCTCAGAGGCAGTGTGCAGTGTGCTTTTCCCTGTAGCCCGGCAGCCGTCAAAACACTCTCCAGACTGCAGCATGAATCTAAATCTGGGGGTCCTAGGCAGGGGCTTCCAGAGGTGCTTGGCACTGCTTGGCACAGGCAGTAAATGTCTCAGCTCCATTCAGACTGCTGACCTTGGCATGGGCGCTGTGTGGTACAACTCATCTTGCTGGTGCGAGGAAGCTTTAACTGTCTCTTCCCCAGCTCATAACCCTCAAGTTGCAGGCTGAAACAATGTCCCACAATGCCACAATGCTCGTGCCCCAAGCTACGTACAACCAGCCCCTGCAAAGTGTGCCAGCTAAAGGGAAGCCATCACTTTGAGCAGAATGAGTCTGGGTGGAAGGCTGTTTATCTCCACCCCCTCTGAACAGTATCAGTTAAGTCAATCAAAGAACATCTTAAGTGTGAAGATATTTATTCTCGTGTTCTTCCATAAATTCCTGCGTATTGAAGCCATTCCCCGCCCCCACATATACACACATAAACAGTTCTATAGCCCTCCCCTTACTGGTACAACATATTGTTCTGATTTAACTTATCTGCTTAAAACTCCTTGTAGAAAGGATATAGCTGCCAGAGGAAATATGCCTATTTAAACCCTGTAGCCACTTCAGAGGTTAATAATACACACCAGGATAGGACTGTGTAGTTGGAGGGTAAAGGGGTCTGTGAGAAGAACAGAGTTGAGGCCCCAGAGATCCTGGTATAGCAGTGATGTCACTGCACAGATGTTGATGTGATTTGGTTCCTGGCTAGCTGATATGTCTGTCCTAGCCAGCTAACTGCATCGCCATTCCTGTATTTGGGGTTGTTCCACCAACCCATAGCTTGAAAAGGCAATACACCATAGGAGAGATTCCTGAAGGGTTTGGGGGTTCAGAATCCCTACCCTTTTCACTTAGCCCTGTAACACTTAACCTGTTTCAGTAACAACAGCCTCAGTGTCCCTATTGGTGAAAATAGGCATGGCATGGGCTGGCCCCATGTGAACAATAAATGAGTTAACATGTGCAAAATCACCCAGAAACCATGCTCAGTCCACCGTGCGATTGATAAATGCAGTGACTTCTGCTGTAGGCAATGGTTCTGATTCTGTCATGACTGTCTTCTCATTCACTGTCTTATAGGTGCTAGATTGGCTTAACATCTGGCTGTAGTCAACACTCTTTATCAGTGGTCTAAGTACCTATTGGTTTAACCAATTGTGGTTTTCAAATACAAGGCTAGGGCATGCCATAGGCATAAAGAGCTTGTTTATAAGGCCCTGGGATTAATACTCAGCATTAGAAAGATAAAGGAAAGAAAATACTCCAAAACTAACTCCACTAGTGCTGACATGGACAGTCTCCTTCTCATGATTCCCTAGGCAATGCTCATGCACACTTCTCCCCCACTGTATATGAAGGTACTTGAACATCCATGACTCTGTGAATCCTGTTTCCTGTTGGTCTTTAAAGATATCGCTTTCTGTAAATATCACAGTTTAAAGAAATCAAATTCTACTGAGGCTTTTGGGATAACACCACACAATTGTGTCTAGCCAATCATCGTGGTTGGGAAGAGAGTCTGGCTGAAGGACTGGCTGGCCAGTCCAGTGTCTATGAGGGGATTTCTTATTGGTTACTTGAGTGGGAAGATCCTCTGTGAATGTGAGCAGCACCATTACATGGGCTAGATGGTGGAAAAGTGAAAGAAGCAAGCTGAGCAAGCAGCAATGCAAGCACACATTCACTGTCCCTAAAGCTCCCACCTCAGTGACGTCCCTATCATGGTGCATTTGGAATTTTAAGCTAAAATAAAACATTCGTCTCCTAAGTTGCTCATGGTCAGGCTATCTTAGCACAGCAACAGAAGTGAATCAATAGAGCCTTGTCCAAACGACATTCCAAGGGCAGTTACTTAGGACTTACCGTACGCTCGGCTCGACACACAATACCATAGTCTGTGTGCTCACAATCTGTCTAGAGTAGTGTTCCTTCTGGGGGCATTTAAAACACACTCGTGTTTGCAAGGCAGTACCAGCACCTAGAAGTCATCTAACTCCCTAGGTTAAGGGTCTGGTCAGTGTTCATTATGGATTGGAATGAAGATATATTATTTTAAGATTTATTTATTTTACGTAGATGAGTGCACCATTGCTCTCTTCAGACACACCAGAAGAGGGCATTGGACTCCGTTACAGATGGTTGTAAGTCACCATGGGGTTGCTGGGAATTGAACTCAGGACCTCTCGAAGAGCAGTCAGTGCTCTTAACTTCTGAGCCATCTCTCCAGCCCAGGAATGAAGTTTTTTTTTAATTATTATTATTATTATTATTATTATTATTATTATTATTATTATTTTCTTTATTTACATTTCAAATGCTATCCCGAAAGTTCCCCCCCAGGAATGAAGATTTTTAGCTTGACATCTTTGTCTTAAGTGGCATTAACTGTCTGAGTTAAGGAATATTACACAGAGAAGGGAAAGCAGAAAGGTTATTTTTTTTTCTGGGATGGGCAAGCAAAAGTCTTAGCTCTTTTTCTCTGCAAATTTGACCACAGGGCCCACTTTTTCAATGCTATATGGATCTTACAAAAACTTTTAAAGTGTGGGTCTCCCATATACTTCTTGCTAAATAGTTATAAATGTATTCTGCCCTTAATAGCAACAGTGATGCTAATGAAATCAGAATTCAGTTTGTACTACCTGTCACTTACAGAGGGCTTACTGCCCTCTTTGCTTTACTAGCAAAGATGGAATTTGAATCTTAAAATGTCACTTCATCCCATCAGCTAGCCGTCCGAGAAGACAGCTGATTAGTGTCTTAGACACCTGTTTTCATCCCATCCCCCGCACACAGGTTATAGAGGAGGAATGGGGGGGGTCATCTTCCATTCTCTTGGATTCTGTTCCAATATTTCTCAACAAGCATGTAGCCAGTCAATTCTTTTGTGCAGGCAGGGTGACAGGAACTGGTGCATTAAGGTTCTGGTCTAACAGGGTTTTGGTTCATTACAGGATGCTTAGCAATATCCCTGGTTTCCCACTTACTAGATTCCAGTGCCATCCTCAGTTGAGATAGTAAGATGTCTCACATATTACAAATATCTCCTGGCAGGGGTCGGGCGAGGAATCTACCTCACTTAAGAAGAGCTATAGTAGCCTGGCTAATAGGTCAGGTTGATGTTCAGAAAGCAATAGTTACTGAGACAGTTTCAAATCATGACAAAACCTTCAAATCATGATAAAAAAAAAGTTATGTATCATGAGTCTGAGGGATTTGGAGTTTTGTTTCCATCACTCTCATTCTCTATAAGAGCAGATGGCAGAGGTGTCCATACATCCACCTGACTAGCAAGTCAAATGGGTATGCAGGCCACTTGTTTAGGCTCAGGGTCTGCACCAGTCCTAATTTCTGCTCTCACAGGGATGGACTAGCAAACTGAAAGCCTTCTAAAAGAACCAATAAACACTAATCGATATCATGCCCAGTCATCTACTGGCACCTTGATTTAACCATCTCTCAAATGCTATGGTCACAGCTCAGATGAAATATTTATTCATTCCATAACTATTCAGCCAGAGTGTGACAGGCCAACAGTACGACACTGAGCAAAATGGGCATGAACTCATGGAGCAGGCAGCCTAAGGGATAAAATACACTGACTAAATAAAGAGGATACGACAGGGGTCAAGGTGGCTCTGGGCTCTTGGATGGAAGCTCCTGTTTTTAGAAGAAAATGTGTGTGTGTGTGTGTGTGTGTGTGTGTGTACACATGTGTAAATGGATGTATGCATGTAGATACACATGGTACAGTGTGGGTGTGGGTGATGTCAGAGGCCAGCTTTCTGGGGTTACTGCTGTCCTTCCACCATGTGAGTTCTGGGGTTCATACTCAAGTTCTCAGGCTTGATGATGTATTAACCCAAGAATCCTCCTACAGCTCCTATTCTAGATTAGGAATGTGTTTGTATTGATTTTAATAAGACTATAAGTGATGTGTGCGCCTGTGTGTGTGTGTGTGTGTGTGTGCCAGAAGAAGGTTTTATGGAGTTGGCCTCCCCTTCCATCTTTATGGGAATTCTGGGAACTACATCCACAGTGTCAGGCTTGTGCAGCAAATATTTTATCCCCTGAGCTTCTCACTGACTCTAGGTTATGGAATTGTTGATGTTTCTTCCAGTAAAAGAGGCCTCGTTCACCTTTGGATGTAGGTTGACTTTAAGGATGCATCTCCAGCAGGATGAGGGTGTGCACCGTGACTCACAGCTCTGGCTCTGTTTCTTTGCAGATCATTCCACCTTGGAGCTGGGCCACCATACTGTAAGGAAGTTCAGGTCTTGTGGCTTGGCTCTGTGTATGTGTCCCAGCTGATTGCCATAGCCGAGTCCTGGCTAGTGATGGCATCCACTTACATCAGTGAATAAGAGAGCTTTGAGAGAGGCTCTGCGTCTAGATTGGCTGCCTGAGCCTACGCAAGCAGAGAGGGGCAAGTTCCACCAAGCCCCGCCCAGATTACACACACGTGAGTAAAGTCAACACTGTCATTGTTCTAAGTCACTGAACTTTAGGGTAGCTTACTATGCAGAGGAATAACTAACAATATCATGCGCGTGGAATTTTAAAAAATGAAGCTTTATTGCACTCAAGTGCCTTCCAAGTAGCTAGGGGTGGGAGAGGAATTCCACAAGCCAGTCTTAGGAGCTCCACATCAAAACACAAGTGCATGTGCCAAGGAGTGTTAGCCAAGCAAGGGGTGGGGATGACAGCGCAAGGGTGAGGGATGGTAGTGCAGGGTGAAGGTTGACAGTGCAGGGGTGGGGGTGATAGTGTAGGGGTGATGGGTGGCAGTGCAGAGATGGGGGTAGCAATGCAGGGGTGGGGGTGGCAATGTAGGGGTGGGGATGACAGTGCAGGTGTGAGGATGATAGTATAGGGGAAGGGATGACAGTACAGGGGTGAGGGCTAACAGTGTGGGGGTGGGGAACGATAGTGTAGGGATCACAGTGCAGTGGTGGGGGTAAAAATGGAGGGGTGGGGTGACAATGCAGGGGTGGGGCGACAGTGCAGGGGTGGGGGTGATAGTGCAGGGGTGGGGGTGATAGTGCAGGGGTGAGGGTTGACAGTGCAGGGGTGGGGTAACAATGTAGGGGTGGAGGTGACAATTCAGGAGTGAGGGTGACAATGCAGGGGTGGGGTGACAGTGCAGGAGTGGGGATGATAGTACAAGGGTGGGGTGACAGTGCAGGGGTGAGGGTTAACAGTGTGGGGGTGGGGAACGATAGTGTAGGGATCACAGTGCAGTGTTGGGGGCTAACAATGGAGGAGTGAGGGTGACAATGCAGGGGTGGGGCGACAGTGCAGGGGTGGGGGATAATAGTGCAGGGATGAGAACTGACAGTGCAGGGGTGGGGTAACAATGCAGGGGTGGGGTAACAATGCAGGGGTGGAGGTGACAATTCAGGAGTGGGGGTGACAATGCAGGGGTGGGGTGACAGTGCAGGGGTAGGGGATGATGGTATAGGGGTGAGGGCTGACAGTGCAGGGGTGGGGTAACAATGTAGGGGTGGGGTGATAGTGCAGGGGTAGGGGATAATAGTGCAGGGGTGGGGGTGACAGTGTAGGAGTGAGGGCTAACAATCAGGGGTGGGGGTGACAATTCAGGAGTGGGGGTGACAATGTAGGGGCGGGGGTGACAGTGCAAGGTTGGTGATGTGTGGGGATAGGGTGACAGTGCAGGAGTAAGGGATGGTAGTGCAGGAGTGAGAGATGACTATGCAGGGGTGAGGGGTGACAATGCAGGGGTAGAGGTGCCAAAGCATGTGTGAGGAGTGACAGTGCAGGGGTGACAGTGCAAGGGTGGGTGAGGCAGTGCAGGGAGTGCGGATTGAGGGTACAGCACTACAGATGACTACTGTCTGCCAGCGAGGAATGAGCGCGTCCCTCTGGCCAGCCCACAGAGGACAGGGCTGGAATGGGAGAATGGGTAACATATGTCCATAACACGAAGTGTGTGACTCAGAAGCGTCTCACACTCTCCATGCTGTCCCCGCACTAGCTAGCTCCAAGGCATGGTCATCACCCTTCTGAAAGCACCTGTACTCATTCGGTAATCACTTCCCGTTACAGTTTCCAGCAACCAATGTCTTGTCTTCCATCTCTACGGACTTCCCTGTGGTGGGCAGTGTTTGCAGTTGAATCACGTCTTGGGTAGCCTTTTGTACCTGGCTTTTTTACCACTTAAAATGTCTTCCAGGATTACTCCAATAATGGAATCCTATCGTACTTCATTTGTTTTTATGGCCCAATAATAATATCCCATTGTGTGGATAAGCCACCTTGTTTACTCATTCAGTCTTGTGTGGTGGCTTGGCAGGATCTGCGAGCCAGCGGTCCAAATTGGTGATGTAAGCGGTGGAGCAGAAGGACCAGCTGATGGAATGGTCAACATCCTGCTGGTGCCCCAGGGTCAGGGCCCTGAGTACCCTGGAAGAAGACTTGCTTGCCCCTTCTGTCTTTCAGCCTGCATCCGTTTAAATGAAACCACAGGTACAGCTAGAAGTAAGACAGCCTCCCCTATGACTTAATCTCATGGCCTTTCACATAGCCTTGTGACTTCAGTTTCCTTATACATTGACAATAATAGCCATTCTGCAGTGATCTGATTGACTGTGTCCCTCACCCCACCTTCCCAGGTCACTTGATAAAACATTAGCCAGAGTTGGGAGGTCTAAGGCCTTGGGAGGCCTTGGGGTCATGAGCACTGGGTCGGGTGGTTCCTGGGTGGGGTTAGTACCATTACAGATATCATTGCGAATCCATTTGTCCAGTGCCAAGTCCATGCTGCCTGTGAGTAGAGACCTGCCATTTGTGCTTCCCTGCCTCTAGAAATGTGATGGATAAATTTGATATCTTGTCTGCTCTGTCAGTGGTAATGATGCCGTAAACTCCTGAACCGAGTTTGTTCTCACTAGAAAATGGAAGGTAACTGTCCTTCCTTTTGCAAATGCTATTTATCCACCATCAATTCCCTTCAGGAGGCAAAAATAATTCCCCAGACAAAGGAAATGAAACAGCTCTAAAACTGAGTGTTGTAAACTCCAAAGCATCGTAAACTACAAGCGCGCACAGGCAGACGCAGCCAGCAGGAGAGTAAGCCAGAACGTTACTGTACAGCATCTTTCAAGCTCTCGACCCCATCTTCCATTTCTTTCTCCAAGTTCTAGGTGAATTCAATAGCACAGGGCACAAAACATCAAGGAAGCATTGACCATGCCTGGTAACTTCTACAGATGCAAATGGCTTATGTGATATTGAGGTTGTCCTTGACAACACAAGGTAAGCCCCCAGAGTGCTTTCTAAGAGCTAGCTATTCCAAGTTCTCGGTGTGACCTTTATCCCTCCTTTCCAATAACTCAGCTAAGAATGGGTTACAGAAAAGACCCTGCAAATCTAGACCCTGTGGTCTCAAAGACTGGGGCTCTCTGTCATTACCATCCAGGAGCGAGCGAAGGAAGGTGTTCTCGAGAGAGACAGAGGAGGAATGCAGGCGAGGGTGCTCACCGGTGAGAGGTTCAGAAACTGAGGTCTGTCCTCGACAGGACCTACTTTCCCCATCGACCTCACTCCTCAGCCAACCTTCATGGGCTCTTCAAACGCTGGCCCAAGCATCCATATGTCTGTTAGTGCACAGTAGCTTTGTAAGAAAAAGCTACAGGGGGTGCTTTTTCCCTCTGGGGTTCCCAGACAGATTCAGAAGAGAGGAGCAGCGCCTATGAGTAAGTATTTCATAAAGAATCTAATGCGGCAAAGCGAAGACATCCCAGAATGCCAGGGAGAGCCGCTAGCCAGCAGATTTCATTTCTTCCCTGGGTGAGTTGTTTTCTTTTTTGGCAACTTCCGATCCAGTCAAATGGAGATTTAAAGTCAAACCCAAGCACTGCACACAGACCACATATGCAGGGCCAGTCACCGGATGGACTCTGTATCACATCGCGAGACACAGGAACCAGGGAGATGTTAGTTGCTATGCACGTGTCTCAGATAGGCACGCTGTGAGGAGGAGTCAAAGGTCCAAGCAAATGGCCCTACATCACACAGCGACATCTGAGGGCTGGAATGGACACTCGAGCTCTCGTCAGAGACCCTGAATGGTAGCTGAGGAGGTTGACCAACAGCTTAGGCATTCCAGAGTTTTTTTTGTATAATCTGCTTCTAAATGAACTTCCTCTTAATTTGGCTCTTAATTAGATCACAGTTATTGGATTAATATGCTTTCTCATTTCCGGTTCTGAATTACAAGTGGAACCAAGCCATGAAGGCTTTGCTATTGTACTATTATGCCTTGCAATTTTCCATTATCCAAATAACTTCAATATTTTTTATATTGCACAAATCAACATCAAAATGACTAGTGCCTGAAGAGATGGCTCAGTAATTATAAGTCTCACCTGCTCTTGTAGACGACCTACGTTTGGTTTTCAGGACCCATATCAGGAAGCTTACAACCACCTAGAAATTCCAGCTCTCTTCCACCCTACGGGTTTCAAGAGTACAATCCTCCACATACACACACGTATAAACACATAACTAAAAATAAGTCTTCAAAATGACCCAGGTGGTTTTGGGGTATGTATTGTACCATGCGCCTTAATACATTTGATATCACTTGTAGTTTTAGAGAATACCTCTTCACATAGCTTTTTAACCTCCTCCCAATGAATCAGCTTAAAGAAACTAGGTTCTCTTTTGTTTCATAGTTGGAGGGTCCATGATGAAGAAGGTGTGGCAGTGGGAGAGATTCTCAGCTGCAACAACAAGAGCATGAGGCAGCTGTCGCATTGCATCTTCAGTCAAGAAGCAGAGAGCAAGTGAATGCCGGTTCTCAGACTATCCCTCCCCCCCCCCTTTTAAATTTAGGCTAGGACCCCATCCCCTAGATGGCATCCACATTCAGATGAATCTTTCTTTCTCAACTAAACCTCTTTGGAAAACCCTAATAGGCATACCTAAGGTATGTCTCCTAGATGATTCTGAATCCAGTCAAGTTAATAATAGTCCATCTTTTGTTAACTTGGGATACGTTTTAAACAGCTTTACCTCCTGTTATATAACATGGAAATGATCAGTCTCTGAAAGTGCCCACGTCTTTAGAGTTCTAACATTGTTCAGAAGTCTACAGTCTCCACCAAGGCTCAGTTTCTTCGCCCATGAGATCCTATAAAATAAAAGACATAACATTAGTAATAAACAAGTGACAAAGTTGTGTTTAACAATGGCACATATTAAACATCACATTTCCAAATGAGAGGAATAGGGACACAGAAGGAAGACCAAAGGGAGACTGAAACCAAGCAGGGTGAGTGGGAACTCTCTGGGCTCCATGTGTAGCATCTGGGGCTTGAATCAGCATCACCTGGGTTCCATCAGCACAGGGAGCCTGTCATGCATAGGACCTCTACTGCAATGGGTTTACTCTGTGCTTCCAATGTTCTTCAGTAGCCATCCCATGGTCCTGACATTCCCCACATCCTGGGGTCCACTATAACTTAAGCTTCATCTTCACATCTGTGCTCCCTGGTCTCTTGGGATGTCTGACCCAGCCACACATTGCCTGATGTCGGAGCTTGGTGAAATCTTGATGGAAGCCATCATGACTCCTCTATTCTTTCAACATGCATGACTGAAAAAGACTGTTGTGTAGATATTGCTCCTAGGCTTTGCTATCAGCTGTTTCTCCTCCTCCTCTTCTTCTTCCTTCTCCTCCTCCTCCTCCCCCTCCTCCCCTCCTCCCCCTCCCTCCTCTCCTCCCCCTCCCTCATCTCCTCCCCCTCCCCCTCCTCCTTCTCCTCTTCCTCTTCTTCTTCTACAACTGTAATGACTTCTGTGTACCTCAGTGGTTGAACCTGAGAAAACACCTCCCTGTGTGGCTGTTCCTAAATTAGAGTCATTCCCATTCCAGGTTCTTTTGTATCAAATGGATTTGCATGTTCATACATTGGCTTTGTTGGATGAGTTCTTTTCCTGAGTCACCTTTCTTATTGTTCTAATACAGAGTAAGCCACTACTCTTCAACGACACTAATTAATCTTTTTCCCCCTGCCAATTGCAGCTGCTCTCTTTCTACCCTTCTTGTCTCCAAGGTTAAACCTCTCATGCTTCTCTTTTGTCAACAAGCATATGTCCCTGCTTCTTCTTATTTTAGATATGACTTGGAGCAGTATAAGATAACTGTGCCATAGCCTGCATATTATATTAAAACTTTATTCACCAGATAGCTCTATCTACAACTTTTAATCATCCTCACTTATGTTTTCAGGACTCAGACAGAGAATAGTCAATGGTTCTTGTTTTATTGGTTTTCTATTTGTTTTGCTAGAATGTAACATAACTGGACTGTAGGCCATTTCCCAACACAGTATTTACTCCTTGTCGGTGTGATGTGTTTTTCTACTGCCATTCTTGTCTTCCATATTCTGTCAGAATCTGTCCTTAAGCTTTTCTCACAGCTTTCTCTATCCTTTAATCTCTATCCAAACTCTTCCATATTCCTCCAGAAAATACATTCCAAAGGCCTATAAAACACATAGTTAGGCTTATCTCATCAATGGCCTCAGTTTTCTGGACCAATTTACTGTGACAAGTATCTGCCAAAAGCAGCTTAGGGAAGGATGTGTTTATTTTGACTTGTAGTTCAAGGATGTAGCTCACAATGGTAGCAGGAAGCAGTTGGTCACATGATACCCACAGTCAGGAAGTAAAGAGATAAATGCTGGGACTCATCTTACTTTCTTCTTTTGTGTTCAATTTTGGTTCCCAGCCCATATGATGATGATGATACTCCCACTCAAGGCAGGTTTTCCCTCTCAGACTACTCTGAAAGTCTAGAAGTATGTTTCCTAAGTGACCCTAAGCCTTCTCAAGATGACAATCAAGAACATACATCACACTGATCTTGGAGGGACTTATTCTTTTCAAGAAGCCAAGATTCACCTGTTCCTTCTTCTTTGTGAGCTAAGACCTTGGCCATGTAGCCTATGACAACCTGGAACTTGTGATGCTCCTGATTATTGGAGTAGGGGAAGGTTTTAAATCTCCTATGTAAATATGTTCCTTCTCAGAGCAGAAACATGGATTACGTATTGTGTACCTGTGCTTTCAGCTGGAAAGGGCAGCTACGGATACTGGGCAACCACCTCCAAGTGGTCATATAAAGCCTCTCCAATCCCCAACACACACACAAACTTGTTTGAGTTCATATGGAAGATGCTTAGCTTACTTCTTCTATTATATTTAATTTCTATTATTTTGTCTGAAGATTAAAATATATTTGTAAAAATTGACATTAGACACATGCACACTTTCTACCTTTACTTCCCTGACAAGGTTGGCCCCATGCCCATTGCTCTTGCCTCACAGTTGGATGGAGACCATGAGAGACTGGTTCTGTGTGTGTCACCTATACTGGTCCTGAATATCCAGTTTGCACCAATCCTGAGAGTCTGCCATCAGCAGGGAGTCCACTGTGATCTACCCAGCAACAATCTCTCCTTGCTTCCTCCTCAGCAGCATTGGTGTAGAATAGGCTGTCTGTTGTTGGATGTAGCTTTCACGATTGGGTAAAAACTCCATGGCCTAACTCACTCATCTCTCTCTTCCTGTTAACCTCAGGGTCTCATTCCTTTGCGTGTTCATCTACTGCTGAGCTTTGTCCAGTAGTGTTTAAATTTCAGAGTCATAGTTCACACAAAGTCCTCTATCTGCTCAGTGGGATATAAGTGCATGTGTCCTGAATTCTTTGGTAGCAACTATAAAGCTATCTTTTTCTTTTCTTTGTCCTACCTCCCAAGTCCTATCCCTGACCTTGTCGCTTAACAATTCAAATTCTAAACCAATAGCCATGAACCAATGTGACTGTACTCAAGCAAACCAAGTTACTAATTAAAGATGAACACAGATGCAGGGAAAGGGATCTCTTAGGAGCTGGCATCACTTCTTTTCTACCAACTTTAAAACACAATATCTATTTGATGAGCATGAGAGTTGCCTCACTCATTCTATTATTTGCATTCTATCTTTTCCCATGCCGCCTATAGGAACTGCCCCCAAACCTAGGTCTGTGCTCAATGTGATTCCATGGTCCTTCTAAACCCCAGGATGCCCCCCAGGGGTTGACTCCAAGCAACATCCTTCCCCTGTTCCAGAGATCAAGTGCAGATAGCTCAGGCTGCACTAAGCTATGCTCTGCTTCTCTTGCAGGCAGCAGTTTGAAAGCTGATAGCTCAGTCATGTTAGGGTCTAGGGTGGTTTTTCTCTTCTTTAATTATTTTGGTCACACTGCATATGCTCCGACTCATGTTACACACAGACCTCTGATGACCGGCCAGTCAGAGGCATTCATACAAACCTTAATTACCTTTCGAAATAACATCAGGCCAAGTCCAGTTTTCAGAAGACATCTCAGTGTTCATTTCAGCTCCAATTACTCCGTGGGTTCAATTTCAGCAGGCAGTTTTGCAAATCAGTGTGGTTCAGTTGAGTTTGGGTTCATGGTTCGGGTCAGGTCAAGACCCTTGAAGCATTCCTAGATAAGGCGGGTGATATTAATTTCTTACAATAATAATGATGAAGACAGACATGAAAATAACCCTTTGTCTGCAACCCTATAGTCCTTGCAAAAGCACAGATGAAAGATGTCTGAGAGATTTTCCTAGCTCAGCACATGGCTGGAGCTTCTGTGGACATGAGGGTCCATGTGTGTCATTCTTGGAGGTATCATCATTCTAAGCTGCTGACTCTGGTCAACCAAGGCTCTGCACTTTGAGAAAGAACACTTTGATCTTTCAGAGAGTAGACCTCCTCTCCAAGAATGTTCTCCAGCCCTCCACCACCCCTTCTTCCCCTCATGTCTGTGTTTATTTAAGCCAGAGCCCTGCTAATGCCTGCTTGGAAGCTGCTCCTCACACATGGCCCACACCTCCTCGAAAGCTTCCCTTCTGCAGGGACAAAGTTGTCCTCCTCGCTCTTCTCGTCCAGAATGTAGGTCTTCTTGTCTCCACACTCTGAACTCTTTTCTTGTGTCTCCATCCCCATTCCTTGTCATAAATGCTCACAAAATGAAACTAGGAGTAAAAACTCCTGGAGGAAAGGGAGGGATGGAACAATAAAGGGAGGAGAACTGATTCTCACTGCTAAAGAACAAAGAAACGTTGAAGACATTGTCTCATAATAGGTAGGAGTCACGGAGCACGTGGGGCTGGAGCACAGCTGTGGCCAGGGTGGCCTGGGCAGAGGCTGCTCAGTGAATAGACTTTTAATGAAAGTTATAAAAGAGACGGCAGCTATATGGATTCCTGGGTGGCAGAGAGTGCGTGTGGCACCAAAGAGGTCTCATAAAAAGTTAAATAGGAAGTTGGTTTGTAGTGTTCGTATGATGTCATTGTCTGGTTTCTGGTTTCTGAGTAATATTGAATTCTTAGAACGAACTGGAAAACATTACTTCCTCTCTCATGCCTTAATTTGTCTGTGGATGAGGATAAAGAGACTTGCAGTGAAATAGTCCTTAAATGTTTGGTTAGATTCAGAGAAACTATCTGGTGTGTGTGCGTGTGGTCAGTACTTTTTCACTGAGACAGTTTCATGCGGTTCCAACTGGTGAGGTTTTATGCATGCTATGCATGGTACGTAGGACATTGTATTTGATGGGTAAGCATCCCGATACCCGTTTGATTAACAGATCTCCATCACTGGGTGTTAGCCTACTAACTAGTTACAGGTTTCTTCAGATTTCAGCTTCCTTGAAAGGTTTCTGGTTTCTGTTGGTTTGGAATCTGTCCTCTTTCCCCGAGCCTGCTCTCAGAGTTATATCCTTCTAGAAAGGAAGTTCTTGGTGACTGTTTCCCTCCTTTCCCTTTGTGCAGATGTCAACTCTCTCTTTCCTCCATGTTCATTCCCCTCTCTGCACTTTCACACGTGGAAACTTGCTTTCAGGGTTGGAGATCTCCCTCAGCCAAGCTCAGTAAGTCGTTAACAGCGGTGGTGGTCTGGGTTCTGGTCTATCTGGGCATCATTAAATTTAGTTATGTTATATTTTTTGTTTCATTTGTTCAGACTGATGTTTACTGTCCCTGTGATTCCTTCCCCTAACCCTAGGTATGCTTTTGACTTTTACATCACAGGGAGTGTCCCAGTTTTTTCCTCCATTACTCCTATTTTATCTTATCCTCGGAATTTAGGTTTAAATTCTTTTACATTTATCAACACTTTCATGTTATAACTGTATCTACCTGGGCATATCTACTGTGTGTGAGAGGCCTGCGTGCTTGTAAAGATCCATTTGACACTCTTTAGAACCTGTAGGCTTCTGTAACTGGTGTCTGGTGTTGTTTAAGTCTTGTCTTTCTTCATTGATACTCTAAGTGCTTTATTTATTGTGGACAGTTGGGCATCAAGTTTCACACTGCGGTTAAACTGTCTATTTCTCCTTCAGTTCAGCCAGGTGTCCCCCACAGTTTCCTGCTCAGTGTTTACATGCATGTATTTATGATTGCCAAGTCTTTCTATCTGAGCCATTTGACATTATAAAATGTTCTTTGTCTCTGTCAAAAACTCACTGGAAGTTCGTTCTCTGTGAAGTGACTGTGGCTATCAGTCACTATCTCACTATCAGTTGCTACTCACCTATCAGTGGGTTATACCTTTCACCTTTCACCTTTGTCTGCCTTCTTTCATTCTCTTATTTCTGGGTTGTTTCTGCCTTTCAACATAAACTGACTTTCTCAGACATCTTAAACTGACACTAACTTAAAATCCGTTTTCCCAACCAGTGTCTTTGATTTGAATATTTAGTTACATTTTATTTAATTTGGGCATATAGAACCATTCTGATGAGGAAGAAGGGGCCAAGAGTTCCCTTCTCTGTGCAGAGCTTCCAACTCTGGTGTGGGACAATTAAGACCATAGGGTAAGGAAGTCCTAGGGGAATCCAAAATCCCCAGCTAGATGAAGACGCCAGCTTTTGACACCCAAAGTCCCAAAGCACATCTAGGCCAGGAAAAATAGCAGATGGCAGCATCCAGAGGCCATAGCAACAGAACTGACGGGGACTATTGATGGCTCTCCTTCAGTAACTGGATGTGGTTAGAGATCGGGGGATCAGAGTCCTGCTGCTCTTTAGACTTGGTGGCCCTTAGGCTTCAACACACATTTTCATCACTGGAGGAGGAAGACACAAAGACTTCAAAGTCCATTGCCAGGGCCAGCCTCCTGGGTATTGCTCTAAAACATGGAGATTTGAGATTGACTCAGTATGGGAGGCGTACAGGGAATTCTCCAGAGAGAGACTTAGTTCCCCATACTCTAAGCTCCTAGTTGTCAGGGAGTTCTCTGAGATGAACTTGCAGGATCCCCATGCCCAGCGTTTCCATCTGGTCAGGGAGTACACTTAAAGAAGCCTCAAGGACTCAACTAGAGGCTGTAGGCTAAGAATCTCATTAGTGCCTTTGACACTGGACACCTGAGACTCCATGTTTTAAGACCTGTCTGAAACAGACCTCCCAGGACTCCTGTAGGAGATCTGAAGACCCACTCTGTTGGGGACTGATTTTCACTGGCACACCAAAGTTTCCAAGATCTTTGAGCTGTACCACAAGCATCCTGCTGCTGCTGGGAGCTCAAACTTGCTTCATTTAAATCTTTAAATCCCAAGCGGAAATTCCTTTAATGTCGTTTTTTTTTTTTTTAAATCTTTAAATCCCAAGCGGAAATTCCTTTAATGTCGTTTTTTTTTTTT
>NC_034596.1:25868971-25908398 GCF_900095145.1 Mus pahari
TTTTTTTTTTTTTTACCTGTTTAAAGACTTTAATCCCAAAGTCACAAAAAATTTTTTTTTTTTTGTTTTGTTTTTTTTTTTTTTACCTGTTTAAAGACTTTAATCCCAAAGTCACAAAAAAAGTACCTCTGGCCTGTGCTCTCTGTCTACCCACGCTGTTCGTGAAGGAAGCAGAAAAAAAAAAAATATTAGTGGGAGGCAGAGGGTCACTACTCATGGATGCTTTTAAGGACATCTCCCAGCATTTGTGAACATGCTTCACACGTGTGAGAGAGTGTGGTGACACCTTAGCCTTTACTTCCTGTCTACTGAACCAATCAGAGGTAAGGGTGTTCATCAACTGACTGAAATTTGTACAGCACAGTTGATATGGCCTTTAAGATTCTGTGGGAATAAGAACTTGCATATCTTTGATGCTCTTTTCCACTTCTTATTAGTCTCAACAGGTACTCAGCCAGCAAACAAAACTAGATTTTCAAACAATGCCCTAGGATAGAGCTGGTCACAAAAAGCAACTGTGAGTCAAGTCAACCCAAGTCCAGCTCTATATAAACTCCTCTTCTGCCGCCCTAGAGGCAGGTCAAATGGTTATTGTTCTCTGGAAAGGGGCATGGGGAAACTTCTGACCCACTCTGCTTGCCCTAAAGCATTAGATTACTCACTTTCACAGACCCATGCTTTTTCAACATGGTAGAACAATCAGTTGAATGTCAGGCTTATTTCTCTTTGTGGCAATTCAGAGCTGGCCTCAAAGATGAGGACCAATAAACACTTCCAAAAACTTACTGTTCCCCCACCCCCACCCCCAGGATCCAGCTATTTTTCTAAATACTTTTCAGGTGATCATGAACATTCAATCATCAGTGTACTGGAAATAGTGATTGTGATGGCTGATCTCCTTTGGGACAAAGGAGAAACTGGGCTAAGCACCAGGATTTATATGTCTTTGCTTTTTGACTGAGGACAAAATATGTCTAACTACCTCATACTCCTGCCACCATGACTATCTCACTGTGATCAACTATATCCTAAAAATAATGAGCCAACATAAAATCATAACTCTCTCTCTCTCTCTCTCTCTCTCTCTCTCTATATATATATATATATATATATATATATATATATATATATATATGGTCAGGCATTCTGTTACAGCAGAGAAGAGAACTAATTCTGAATACTGGTATCAGGAGTGGGGTTCTTGCTATAATTAACGTGACCGCATGTAGATTGTAATTTTTGCAGCTGCTTGGCAGGTAGAATGAGGAATTGCTTAGAATTACAGAACCCCAAGAATGTTGTAAGTAGCACTAAGTGAGTCACTCTAGTGAGATCTTAGAAGACCATAATTTCAAGAGAAATGTGGACCTTGGGGACCTTGTACAGGAGACACCAGTGGGAATAAAGACTCTACTCTTAACTGGGTTAGAGGTCATCATTCTATATTCTGGCAACTGATATAATATATTACACCTATGTCCCAAGAACTTGAATGATGCTGAATTAAAAAGGAATGAATTAATGTGTTTGTTGGAAAAAAAATTTTAAAACAGAAGAACATTTGGGCTATGCTGCAACTGCTGCTTGTGGCTTTTACTCAGTGCATGCCACAGAGCAGCAAATAGCAGAAAATTTAAAGATTGAGCAGCTCAGCATGAAAGGAACATGAGAAATATAAAAGTGAGGATGAGTATATGGGCAAAGCACCTGTAATTGTGAGACATACAGAGACAGACAGACAGACATATGATAGAAGATAGATAGATTGATAGATAGATGACAGACAGGTAAATGATATATAGAAAAATGATAGATTGATGATAGATAAATAATAGATGATAGATAAATAGATAAATTATAGAGATAGATGAGAGAGAGAGAGAGAGAGAGAGAGAGAGAGAGAGAGAGAGAAACGTATGCTTTCCACTGATACAGACTATATCTCAATCTGACAGCAGTCCTTGGCAGTGACATCCATGTGTTTTTGCAAAAGGAAAGAGTAATGGAGTCACAGAGGCTTTCAACAAATTCCAGATAGTTACCAAGACTATACAGTGTGTGGCAGGACTAGATTCTTCCCAAGAAGTGTTTAAGATATATGAGGCTGTGAGGAGGAGAACGAGAGAGTGACAGAGGAAAGTGCTCACCTTCAACCTCCATCCTTCACACACATGTACCTACATACACACATGCAAACCAGGTACATATGAACACTACATACATTACACATATATGTACCGAAAGATTTAAATTAAAAGCTTAAATACTTTTCTTTTAATAAATAGAAATGAGTATCAAACAAATTAAGGAAGGAAATTATGTTCAGCTGTTCAACAAACTGTAAATCTTCTCTGGTGCCAACTTTTGTCTTAAATAAAGTTCATTTCTATTGTATTTTAAAATGTCTCCTCTGTACCATGTTTTTCCTTAATCTCAGACTAGTATGATGATTAACCCTTGTGTGTTTAATCTTAATTGACTTAACCTTAAGTGACTTAAGAAAGCAACCATGGATGGCCAGTTTTCAAGGGGAAGCAGAAAAAAACTCCAGATACTCAGAAGATGACTATACTGTAGTCTCTCAGACATGTGTATTTGAACAAGAATGTCACAATGTAAACACACACACACACACACACACACACACACACTAACCAGAAAAGCCATATAAACGGACACTTAAGTGCTGAAGTGAACAAACAGTTGTTGGGCTGGAGAAATGGATCAATGATTGCTCTTACAGAGGATCCAGGTTTGGTTCCCAGCATCCCATGGTGACTAATAACTGTGTGAGGGGACCCAACAAACACTGCTGGTGTCTGGATACTGCATGCACTTGGTACACATGCATATATACAGGTAAACACACATACACAAAATAAAATAAAGATAAAAAAAATCAACAATAGTGAATACAGACTAAGGAGAAATTCTATATTCTGACATTTTAATAAGTGAAATTGTCAGGTGACTTGGCACAGTTTAGATTATGGGGTTAGAGAGAGTTAAAACAGTAAGTCCTGGCCCCACCTCAGTACTTTCATGTTAACATCCTTGATTGAGCATCCTTTAGGAAAATGACCACCATCTCAGTCAGGGGTATTACCCTCCCTCCTCTCAGCATCCTGCAGCTCTGTTTTGCTTATGGACTATGTCTTTGTGAGGCTTATCAGGAGGTTCTGTGTCAATCACACTGGTTAGAATCTCCCCTTTCCTTAAAGTGTTGGGGAACACCCCCATCTGGTTCCTATTACTCTTGTCTTTCCACTTCCCAGGCTTGCCCCCTCTTCTGCTGTTTCTAGTGAGTACTGGAGGGAGGGACTCTCTCCCTCAGATGGGTCATCCCTGGGCTTGAAACCTTCAGTTGGGACCACTACACTCAACAGAGACGCCCCCCCCCCTTGGTATGAAGGCAGGAGGATAAATGTTTTGGGATAGGAGAAGGTTGGACAGCAGTTGCTTTGTTTTAGATTGGTTTTTGGTCTGGGGGCAGGGGGCAGGGGGCAGGGGGCAGGGGGCAGGGGGCAGGGGCAGGGTGTGGGGAACCAGAGCAAGTCAGAAAGGGTACAGCAGAGGAGAAGCAGATGACAAGCATGAAGAAGCCTCCACTTCTCCCTCTCTGCACTGTAGATGAGTCTGTGTCTGGCCTTGGAAGAATGCAGCCTCAGGAGTAAAGGAGCTTGCCTGATGTGTAGGCTGGACCCTCAGGACATCATCTGAATGACACAATTCTATATATCTAGAAACAAAAGAGAGGCCAGGAGAAGCTGTGTCCCCTCGGAGCAGATTTTCATGAGTGGTGATAAATTAAAGCTTCCTTCAGCCTAAATGTGTAATACTGACAGGACTTTAACGCAGAGAAAAACAGCAGTCCTTTACTAAAACAGGAGCTGAAACCTGCAGTGTCCCTGTTGACCACAGAAGCAGCTGGGGCAGCATCCCTTCCCTCAGCCAGGTCACATGCTTCATCTCCAGGACTCAGACTTGGGTCGCAGAGCCCTCCTGTCACTCCCTGGCTACCAGACACAGCTGCTTACAATCCAGCAGCCAGCCTGGAAAATCCCTGTAATTTTAAACAGACCTCTTCTCCCAACCATGCTCCCCATGACCCTGAGACTGCAAGGCAGAGACTCTAGCTGGGTCTGTCTTGGCTGTCGTTTAACTTGCTGACATCACAATAGGAAACTGCAATGGCCCATAGTTGTATGGGGGCTCAGACTTTAGGTATGGGGCATGGGGGATTCCAGAGGAGAGGTCCTCACCCTGGGAGTTGCTGGCTACAGTGGTCCTTTAAGCCTTGTGTACCCTTGGAGTACACAGCACTCAGGAATGTCCCCTGCACAGCTGACAGATGGGTCTGCCTTTCACTCAGAGTGGGTGAGGTTGCTGCCTGCCTGACCCTCCCTTCCGGTTTAGAAGATGCCAGCAAAGCCTTGAAGATGAATGGAATAAAATGTTATGGTCCAAGTTTGTGTTGCTCTCACTGTTACTCTGAACCCACCCTGGCTGATGTGGGCATGAGAGCAATCCTTTCTATTTATCCAGCAAGCTTTCTGGTCCATTAACGCACGTGATCCTCCAGACAGCCCTAGGAAGCCTGAGGGAAGCTATTATTAGCCTCCCTCACTCCCCTTCCGTCATTCTGCATGCATACCTCCTCTCAGACACTTATCTCTTGGCTCTCTGATGCTTGAAGCATATAACAGAAGACAGAATACACCCCTTAGACTCCAGAGACCTGCCTGTGATAATGGTCTACCACTCATCTAACCTACCTCAAATCAAGGGCTATATTATCTCCTCATATCAAGTCAAGGTGATGCTGCTGAAGGCTTTGGCAGCTATTTTCAGGGTTAAACAGTGGCATTAAACGGTGACGCAGCCATGGAGATCCGAGGACCTTGTTTAAAACAGCCAGCGTCCCACAAAAAACGGCTTCCTGTCTTCTCCAAGAACGATGACAATGGCCTGAAAGCCAGCCTACACTTCTTATTTTGTATTAACAAATCCCTGGAGCTCAGCACAGAATATGGCCAACTGACACTGTTTGGAAGCAGGACCGGGTAGGGGAGGGGTAGAATAAGCTGGTAAAGTGCTGAGTCTAACCTCCAGCAAGTATGTACAGAAGCTGGGGCAGCTAGCCTAGCTTTAAAAAGAGTGACCTTCAATCTCACAAAAGCCCCTGTCTCAGAAGATGAGGCAGATAGCTCCAGACAACTGATGAGGAATGAGGTTGACCTCTGCCCTCTACCTGAACACACACACACACACACACACACACACACACGCACACACATACGCACACACATTTGCACATATACATACACACATGCACACGCATGGTGGGAGGGGCAACAAACGTAAACAATTAGGTTTTCAATGTGGCTCATTGTCGGGTCCACATCAGAGTTGTGCTACTGTATCCGATTTTCTTTCCCTTGTCTTGGGCTGACAAATCTCTGCGATCAATCTCCCCATTACATTAGTTGATTGGACTTCTCCAAACAAGGACCCTCCCTGACTGCTGCTGCTCCTGGCTTTTCCCAGCTGAATCAACTCTTCAGAAAAACTAAAGAAACTCGTTGCTACAGAAAATGTAAGAGAGCCCATTTGACCAGCATCTCTCCAGCTCTCAAGTACATCTGTGCAAAATGGTCCAGCTATTGACCCGCAAAAGTGCAGGAAGCAGGCTGGAAATGGCGTGTTCTAGGTCTAGGTAACTTGCAATTGATCCAAAAACTGTTTCTGGTTAGTCTTATCTGGGAAAGTGGATGGCGAATTGATCCTTTCAAGTTCAAATCCAATTATGTCAACCTCCGGCTTAAAGCCTTCAGTGGCCTCTCCTTTCCATTTAGGATCAAGAGCACAACTCCTGCAGGGGATGAACCCCTCAGCAGGCCAGCCTTCGCCCCAGCCCTCCCCCTCAGAACGTCTTCTACTCACTGGCCTCCTGTGCTACAACTAGGCTCATGGTTCAGGGATCTTGTAATCCACCTTAGGCTTAGTCTGTTCTCATTGTGGGTCTGTTGTCATTTCTGCAGGAAGCCCTGCCTGGTGACCCAGGTTTAGTTTTATTCTTTTATTTGATCATAAGTAGTATGTCCCTTTCTTTCAGTTCTCTCTCATATCGTGGTGTGTGTGTGTGTGTGTGTGTGTGTGTGTGTGTGTGTATGCACGTGCACGCACGCGAGCGCACATGAGTGCACACACATTTGAGTGCACATCTATCTGTGCATGTAGAAGCTGGAGGCCAAACTTGAGTGTTATTCCTCAAGCACTTTCAACTTGTTTATTGAGTTAGGGCCTCTGTCTAGCCTGAAGCTCACTAAGACTAGGCAGGCTAGTGAGGGAGCTCTAGCTCTGCCTGTCTCTGCTTCTCCAGCTCTAAGATTATAAGCGTGCACTCCATGACTGGCTTCGTCATTCACTCATTCATTTATTTACATATGTATTTGCTTAGTTATTTCTTTGTGCCTGTGAGGGGGTGAGAGGGGGATGTATATGTTTGCTGCATATTCTCATACAGGTGAGCGCAGGACACTGGGGGTCTTCCCTTGTTACTATCCACCTTAGTGCCCTGAGACAGCCCCACTCAGTGAGTCTGAACTTCACTGTTTTGTCAGCTTGCCAGCTATGAGCTCTTGGAGTCTGACACTGTTCATTCCCCAGTGCTGTATTTCTGGCTTTTTTCTGTGAGTACTGGGGATTTGAACTCAGGTCCTCATGCTTGCAGAGAAAGTAAGCCATATCCTGACCCCTCTCCCATCATGTACAGAGATTACACTGACTCTGAAGGCATTTGTACCCTCAGTGGTTGGCACTAAGTAGGTACTTGACATTTGTGCCTAGCACCTAGTAGGTGCTTGGCACTTGTTGAACAGATAGATCAGTGTAACTAGAAAGATGCAGATCTGACTGATGCAGTGGGCAGGCCATCTGGCTGTTGGTCCCTCCACATCCCCCAGGTAACAGGGTGGAGGACACCCAGATCATTGGGTTGGAGATGTTTCTTGAGCTCAGACACTGTTGAGAACAAACTAAGCCCTTCTCCAAGTTACTCCATGTTGAATATATCTATGAGGTTTCAGGCTACACTCTACCCTAGTAGATTCCATTTCACAAGCAGATACAAACTCCATTTTGAGAGAGACAGCACTGTAGACCCTGGACAGACACTGAAACGGGACCATCTTCTAGACACCGCAAGACTGATAAATGATACTCCTAGGAATAAAAATGGAGTCAGTCTTTCTGTTTAGTGGGTTGAATTGAAAGTATGGAGATGCATTGATTATTAAAATCTTATCAGGGAAGCCAGGCCTAGGATCTTATGGACCCATCAGACTGAGGAAAACCTATAATGTCCTCACCTATACCCCATGAAGTGATGGGCACTTATCATTGTGATGATTGAGCCTCGCAACACCAAGCATTATCTGATACTTGGTATATGCATTGGGGGGGACTAAGGATTTCATAGATTCAGTTCTATCCCCTGCTGTATACAAAGAACCTACTCAGCTGCCTCACTGTCTGTCCTTTCACCCATCTAGACCTGGACTTGACCCATCAGGACCCCATTTAACCTTTCACCTCACAGCCAGATTCTGCACTTTCACTCCCAAATCTGACCCCACAACTCCAGCATCAGCTCTAGAAGCCAGCTCCTTCTGCCCTGGTTTATCGTATCAACATAGACTCTTTTAGTTTGCTTCTAACCATCTTGAGCCCAGTTGCAGCATCTTTGACTTGTATTTGTTCTGTAACTTCTACATCTGCATATGGATATGTGGATATACTAGGTATGTGCTGTGCGATAGAACAGTTAATACTAGCATTGAAGCTTAAATAGGACTCTGCATTTGCTTTGACCAGTTGACCGAGGTAAGTGTACTTTATGACAAATTGTTGCTATCGAAACCTCTAAACCTTATGAGATTTATTGTTATTCAGTAAGTTCTGACATTTTGGAAAGACACACACGAGCTGAATGGTCTGTGTTTCTGCATGATGCACTCATGACAAGCATCTCTTAGAAAGTGACGATATCAGAGATGAAGATAATCAGGCATGACCCAATCCCAATTCCCTCTCCTTTCAGAGCTGCCTCACAAACAGCCTGCTAGCTTTTGCATGGGCTCCATCCGTTCCAGAGTCCTACATAAATATGTAATAGGAATCCAGTACCAGGAAGAACCTATAAGAAATATATAAAGACAGGTAAGGGATGAGAGTGGCAGAGACATTTGTCCACAGTTGAGAACAAGCCACGTCACACCTAATGCAATATCAGCATCATGTTCTTGGAAAACAGACATCAATGAGTAGAGCTGGTGTTTTAAGTTTATCTTCTAGTTTCTTTCTTCTGGGAGAATGAGCTATCCTTTCTCCAGACTCATCCCCACACGTCCTCCTTCCTCCCATCCTCCCTCCTCCCATACTCCATACTCTCATCCTCCACCCCTTGTCCAGCTTGCTTTACGTAGCTGCACTGTAGAGTGTTTGTCTCAGAATTACACCACCGGTTGCAGATGGTGAACTAGCTCGAGCACTGGTCATTTTCTGTCTAGATATCTGATCGACCGAGGACTCTCTGAGTCCCTCTCATTTGCTCAGAAGTCCACACCTAAAAGATCAAATCTTTTTGCTTAAGTTACAAAGGGTTCGCCATGTGCTTTTTGTTTCCTTTGCAGAGCCTCTGGGTTTCATTACTCTCCATGTGCTCAGGATCTGTTTCAGCACCCTTGATTCACACCAAATCCCCATTCTAGTTCAGTCTGATTTCTAGAGTGAGACCCCAACATGGAGTAACTCTGATGCTTGTAGACACAAGGATGCCAGAGGACCACCCCTCCTCCAGCAGCTTCCTCCATAGAGATCTACGAGGACCAAGAGGCTCACAATCATTACACACGTAATTATTCTCAGGCTGCATGTAGCCTGAAAAGTTCTCTTCTACTTTCCATATGTTCTTTTCTCTTGATCCATCCCCCTCTCCTTATTTTTTTTGCTACAAAAGTCCCTTGACAGTGTCCCACATTACAAATACACACTTGCCCCAGGCTCTGACTGAATTTGCTGTCTGTTTAATACTTACTCCATATGGGATAGATTAACACAAAAAGCTTTAGCCTTGTACAACACTCAGATACTTTCATGTAGTGGCTGGGAGTTTGGGGGGTGGGACATGAGCACATAAGTGGGTGCATGTACCAAGAACAGAAATCCATTGAGCTCCCCCAGACCAGACGTCTACATTCTGCAGGGCTCTCAGCAGCCAATAAATTTGACTTGAGCTGGTGAAGCAAACCCTTCTCTCTAAACTAAGCATAATTGCGAGATGCTATTCTGAGTGCCAAAAACGTCAACCTTGAGTTGCAAACATGGACACATTTAAACAGAACCATATGTAGGATTGAAACAAGAAATTAAAAAGAAACCAACAATTCTACCTTTTGCCCCACAGATAAATTACAAGGCAGCAGCCATGTCAGGAGAGAATTACAAAGTCAGTGATGATCGGGCAGCCACGTGTGGATGTGTTTTCAGCGGGGAGAGTGTGATAGTGCTCTACAGACACCATCTATAGGGACAGGTCTTGTGAGAATACACAGGGGTTGGACACAGTGGATGATAGTCCTGGAGGGTACTCAACATATCATTAGCTTCCTATATTCTCCATCAGTGTCACTGGACTCAGAAATAGGAATGTTTCATTGTGTCCATGGTCTGCAGTTAAGTAACCTTGAACGGTGGCTCTCTATTCAGAATAAATCCAGTCTTCATAAGGGCTTATGGTCTCTTCAACCAGTAGTGCCCCATCTTACCCCCTCCTCCTTGAGCTCCTTTGACACCCAGAAATATCTCCTGAGCTCAGCTGTCACTTAAAGTACAACCCATCATATAGGAAAATTAAGTTTTGCAGACCATAACCAGCTCCAAGTGTCAATAGTGGGAATCTGAAGGATGAGGCTTAGATTGTAATTTCTACATTAGAATCGTGATTTTCCCACCAGTCCATGGGCTTTATTTTCCATTATGCTAATATGACATAGCACCTTTAATTGGCTCACCTGAAGGTAGAGACATTGGTTCACAATTTTACCTCCAAGTTCTGCTGTGTGCATAGGGGGAATATGCCAATTATTTTTACATGATCATGGGTATGTTTTTCAGGGGAACTGTTGCATTTTCACAGCCTAAAATCAGCTTATTAAATTCAAGATTTTTTGTATATTATTTTTTTTAAAAAAATGTGAAACCAGGTAGTGGTGGTGCATGCCTTTAATATTAGTACTCAGGATGCAGGTTAAAAGGCAGGCAGATCTCTGAGTATAGGACAAGACCAGTGTGTTCTACAAAGTAAGTTCCAGGAAAGCCAGGGCTATACGGAAAATCTTTTTTTTTTTTTTAAACAAAACAAAACAAAACAAAACAAAAAACAAAACAAAACAAAAAACCCAGAGAAAGAAAAGTTATTTGTCATAATAAATGAAGTAACTGAGTGGAATGCAGGGACTATGTACGTGTGTGTGTGTGTGTGTGTGTGTGCGCGCGCGCGCACGCGCGCGCGCACTGGCACACATGCACGCCCATATACGCATGCCATCCAGAAAGAAATGTTTAGTGTCTTTTAAAATATTTCTCCACCTTAGGTTTTGAGACAGGGACTCTAGTAAACTTGAAGCTTGCTGATTCCAGGTTTCCTCCTGTCTCTGCTTCACCAGCTGTATTTCTGATATTTTTGTCGTTGGGATTAAAATAGTGTGACTAAAAGTCGCTTGAGGAGGAAAGAGTTTATCTCAGCTTACAGTTCCAGAGGGATAGAATTCATCATGGTGAGGAAGACACAGCAGCAGTCAGGGAAAGCGTGGCTATGGAAGCAACAACCTGCCTAATTACATTTCCTTTTTTTCATCGCATACAGGAAACAGTGTGCATGTGTGTGTGTGCGTGCATGAGCACATGAGCGTGCTTTCTTGTGTGCCTGTGTGCGCATGCCCGGGGAGATGGCACTGTTATAAACTCTCAAGATATTCAAACACATGTGTCTATGGGGAACATTTCTCATTCAAACCACTCCAGGAGCTCTGAGAGTGTAGGTATGCACTGCTGAGCCCAGGTTGCTACACAGATCCTGGGGAGAGAATTCAGGTATTTATGCTGGCAGACTGTCTACATAGCTCCCCAAAGAAGTAATATTTGAAAATAGCTAGAAATATAGGGTGAGGGGTTTGTTTTATGTTCTATCCTCAACAATGTTAAATATATATATATATATATATATATATATATATATATATATATATATGAGATAATTGTAGTATATATGGACAATGAAAACAAAAACTGGAAGCTGATCCTTGATGGAAAATTAGTAAGGTGAATAACCTAAGACCACTCTTCCATTTCTGATATTTTAAAAAGTAATGAGATCCCTTCTTCTGAAAGAGAAAAGAATATATATTTTTTTAAGTAAGAAAGCCCCACTTTAGACTAATTTAAAGATGGGAGTGTGGGGATCCACCAGAATGCAGTAAAACCCACTGCATATTGCACCAAGGAACACAGGACTCGGAAGATTCTTAATCTCCCCACCCTCTTTCTGGAGTATCTCACATTGTCACTATGGTGGCCATCTCTCTGCATCTCTAGAACTTTCTGCACTCTCTGTGGGGGTCAGCTAGGGGTGGATGCGGCTTCCGAGCACCAAGCTGTGCATAGAGGCCCGGTGGCAATTAAATCAGCACCGCCATTGTGCCCTTCCGGCCAGAAGCTGAGCGGTTTCTTGGTTTGAAACCTTTGGGGTGATCTAACGTCGTGAGGTTTCTTTTTTTTCTTTGGCTGAGAATTTGCCGGTCCTTCGGTATGAAGTTATAAGAAACATAAATGGAAATAAGGTTTTAACAAATGCTCTGTCTGTAATAAGTAGCTTTCTGAGGTGTGGTTTGTTTAGTTGGTTATTTGGCTGGTTTTTCAAGACAGAGCTTCTCTCTATGTAGCTGCCACGGAGCACGCTCTGATCAGGCTGGCTTCAAACTCAGAGATCTTCCTGCCTCTGTTTCCTGAGTGCTGGATAAAGTTGTATGCCATCAAAACCAGATTATGGTGTGTTTTAAACACCCACATAGATAATCTTAGCAAATTGACGAAGCATCCTAGCTACTAGTCTCAGAGCAGTGCATAGAACGGAGGTAGCACAGGGTATCTAAATTCTATTAATAAAATTGGAACTTCATTTCTAATCGAGAAGAGCAAAGCAGAATATCTCTATCTTCTTAAGAAATACAGAAAATAGAATTGCCCAGGGAATTTACTCATTAAAGAATGTGTTTCCCAAGTCTCAGCCTGGCCTTCAGAATATCCTATAATTTCCTCTCACTGTTGCCTTTGGACATTCCTTAGCCACAGAGGACCGTTTAGAGTTCTTAAGTGCAAAAACTGTATTACCCTCACAGTCATTCATTGTATCCTTTATCTAGAGAGGCATGCCTTCCTCTTCTCTCCCTCAGCTCAATCCCCTCCCTATTTCCTGTTCAGCTTCCTAAATTCCCTTGCTGTGTTTTGTGCACCTTTCCTTAATTAAGCCTGTTGGTGAACTGTTTCCCTAAGCTTGATTTTTGGGCACTGGTTCAGATCCCTGTAATTTCTCAAACATTTTGCCTGGCCTGTGGTTACAAAGGAGGATATAGCAAACTTTGCCTTCAAGGATCCTACCATATAGAAACTGGTAGAAGCCAAAGAATTATGAAGCTGACACTAAGTGTAAAACTGGGCATCGGCTGGGGCACAGAGAAAGTGACTAGCCAAGACTGGGAGCATCAGGAAGACTTTCCACAGTCAAGGGGGCTGAGTATAGTTTTACATTGCATGAGAAATTGTCTAGGGTAGAGAGTGTGGGTGAAAGTTACACTTCCTGTCAGGGTATGTGAAGAACAGTCATTAAGAGTGGTGTATTTAAAACTCATTAATTTCCCAAGACATTATTGTGGTGCTTGCACACCTCTCTGTGACTTGGAGGTTTGTGAATCCAGTTTCTTCTTGGGTTTGAATACAACTCTTTCTACGTGGGAAGGCAGGTTCCCCTCCATTATTCGTATAGCACTGTATCGGAAAGATGCCAATCTTTTTCCGAATGGACAGGACAAAGCCAGAGTGTTTTCTCCAAGCCAAGTCCAACTGTGTGTCACATCCTTTGAGAAGATCTGCCCTTCACAGATAAAAGATAGCAGCCAGGAAACCTTCACTGCAAGGAATCCTTGTTACTTCTTGCTCATAGCTCTTCCCTTTCTCAGGCCTGTGAGGCTAAAGAGAAACCATGCAGTTGTAAGCCACAAAGCCCAGGAGCCCAAAAGAAGGCGTGTTCTATTCACCTAGAACCTACTATGTTGCTCCATCCTTCTACCTGCTACAGCACCCTCAAGGTGACCTTCAGGGCCATCACTAACTAATGGGAAAAAGCATCAGTAAAGATGGCTGTCTTCATGCTTCGGGGAACAACAGGAGCAGTGTGGGTAGGTTTCAGCTGCCAGGAACTTTGTTCAGGGTAAGGGGTGGTCACTGGAGGCCCCCAGAATGCCAGGGTCTTTCATTCATTCCATGTCTTGCAGAGCACAGACTATTGTGAAGACCGTGATAAGAAGCACAGAGCCCATGCATGTGAGCTCACATGCAAATTGTGCATGTACCCAGAGCCATGAGTGATGTGTTCAGGCTATTGATTGCGTTTATGTAGGAGCCACAGGAGAGCCTTCCTCTCAGCGTGGGTGCAAGTAAGGGATTCGGCAGCATCTGAAGGCTGATGAAGGCTCTCTGGCTGTCGGGAAGGCTAATTGGCTGGTATTTTTCCAGCCTGGCAGGGGTAGATTTTTTTTTTTTTTGAAACAAAGTAGAAATATCACAATAATTCAACCAATAGCATTTTTACAAGGCTCCTGAAGGCTCTCTTGAGGACTTCCATTTCTTCTCTTCCAAAACCCCTTAAAGGTTATCTTTTTATCAATAGAATGCTCATACTTCATTTTTCAAAGGTCTCCAGTGCCTGTAGAAGGGTTGAAATAACAGAAGCCTGGAAAAAATATGCTTTAGGGATAATGGTGACATTTCTTGGCAAACAATTGGCAATTTCCAACATTCAGTTTGCCTTTGATTGGTAATTAGTTCACAATGTTCAACTCGGTTCACCTTTGAGGAAGTTGGGAAGATAATGCCGTTCTATTGCCTTTTAATTATTTTAATCATTAAAACTTTGCACAGAGCAGATACATGCTGCTCTCGTTTTGTGGGAGGTGAAGCCTGTAAACTCGGAGAGGGAAGCCAATTTGAAGCTAACAGAGGCAGAGCAGTAAACTCCATAGTTAATTGAACAAACTCTCACTGGGCGCCTCTCATGTGCCAGGCACTGTGCTTAAAGCAGGGGAGACATAAAAAGGAATTGGCACATCGAGTACCCTCCAGAGGCATGCAGGCTCACATAAGTAACTATAAACCATTTGCTAAAGACCTAAGTGTGCTATCTTTCTAAAAAGGCGTTGTGCTGATGTGGCGACAACTGTATTCCAACCTGCCTGGAAGAGTTGGCAAGAAGGCTCATCGATGACTATCCTCTCTGTGGAAAATTCTCCAACGCACGGTGCACACCAGATTAAAGAATCCAGTGTCTGTGACAGGGGGATGCTGAGACCAGGGGTGGGGCTGGATTCAGATGCTGAACTGACTTCAGCAGTCTCTGCTCTCACATCCTTGGTGGGTTTGTTTCCCAGCTAACGGTTGGCTTTGTTCTCAGTTCCTCTGCCGAGACAAGGGGCTACAGTGCCGCATTTCTCTCAGGCTCAAGCAGAAGCCCAGTGATTCTTGCATGCTGCAGAAGGACTCGAGGGTAACCTTTCTGTACCTTGCAGACTCAGAGTCAATTCTGGGGGCGGTATTTTCCTGATTATGCCAATTAGAGCCAGCAGCCAAGCTGAAAGAAGTACCTACTCTATCCAAGCCTTCTGGGTTAGAAACCTTAGAAGATCAATCGACTTCCTCCTACATTAAAACAAACAAACAAAACCACATTATCGGTTTGGTACACAACTGAATAGATGTGGGTGAGAGAAAAAAAGAAAGGAAATGTTTGCTTCATGTAGAAGTATAAAGAGACCATTGACAGGTGTGTACAGAGGGAGGCAAATACAACAAGAGAAAGTATTCACACACACACACACACACACACACACACACACACACCACTTCCATATGCCAATTAGTGTTCAAGCCCAAAGGGATGGAGACTAACCTATTTCTAGAAAGCAGCAAATATTCTGGGGTGGTGTTAGGGTTTGAGGGGAGAGTCATGGGGTCAGTTATCATCTTATTGTTAAGATAATTTGCATCTATGGTCTTTAGAGTACATGGGCTGTCTGTTCAGAGACCATTCCACTGGTTGGGGGTTGGGCTCTTTGGAGTACCTCCTAGCAAACACTTGGAGAGGAAGAAGGAATTCTCAAGTCCTTGTGTGTGATGGCAGATATAAATGTTTTAACTTGATCATCAAATTAAGTCCAACCAACTAAGAGATAAGTCTCTCTCTCTCTCTCTCTCTCTCTCTCTCTCTCTCTCTCTCTCTCTCTCTCTCTCTCTCGTGTGTGTGTGTGTGTGTGTGTGTGTGTGTGTGTGNTCTCTCTCTCTCTCTCTCTCTCTCTCTCTCTCTCTCTCTCTCTCTCTCGTGTGTGTGTGTGTGTGTGTGTGTGTGTGTGTGTGTGTGTGTGTGAAGGCTTTTTGAGAAGGATCACCTGAGAGGAGACTCTCCTGGTAAAGTGGGGTGCTCCTTCGGATGGCAGCTCAGATACAAAGAGGTCTCAGGAGAAGGACGTGTTGCTTGCCTGCTTGCTTGCCTTCACCTCCTGATGGCCCTGCATCTGCCTTTGCTATCATCTTTCACTGCCAAGTTGGACTGAAGACAAGGATTCTGCAGGGATCCTACATTGTGGGCCAATCAGTTACAGGGTTTGCAGATCTCCATCATGCAGGCAGCCATTGTTTGACTACCTATCCTGCATTACATGAACGAACTTTAAAAAACTCCTGTTAGTCACACATACTCTTTTTATTGGTTCAGTTCTTTTAGAGAACTCTGATTAATATAACATGTTCAAGTAAATATTTCCAAAGCCGTGTTCTGTGCACTTCTGTCCATCATGTCAAAGTGAATGGGCACTTGTTGTCTAGTCTCTGAGGCTTTCAGTAGACAAGGAGAGATTTTTGACAATGTAGTACTTCCAAATAGGAATAAACCTCACCTTTTCTGAGTCAACAGTAGAATCCACTCTGCGGCTCCACACTCAATTCAGCCAATGACAGATGTGTGTGAGTATGTGTATGAGTGAGTGTGTTTGAGTTCATGTGTGTACATGTGTGCATATGTGTGTGTTGCCTCACTCCTGTATTGGTATTTTTTTCAATGTATATATGTGTGTTCCTACTTGTCTGTCTGTATGCACATCACATGCATGCAGTGCCCAGAAGAGAGTATCAGATCCTGAAATTGGAGATGCAGACAATCGTAAGTCTCCTGACATAAGTGCTGAGAATTAAAGTTAGGTCCTCTACAAGAGAATCAAATGCTCTCAACTGAAGAGCCATTTCTGCAGCCCCTAAGAGTATAGATGGGTATTGTAAATCATGTAGAACTGATTTAACCTATAATCTACTATGGGCAAAAGCCACATGTAGAAAACATCCCCACAGTGTCCACAACTCTCCTGGTGAAGGAGAAAGGGTATGATCCATATATGTTAATGCTTATTTCTTCCCATGTGCTGACTTCATGCCTTGAACATTATGGAAAAACTGTGATTGGGTAGACAGGCTCATTGAATGAACTACCTGGGCTCATTTCATGATTGTGAGCCCTGGTCTAATCAGCTATGGTAAAGTTTCCTTCTAGAGGTTTTAGCCAATCAGACCAAATAAGACCACGGGGTCCTTGAGTTATACTCAGCAATCACCAGGAAGGTTGCTTTCTTTACCCCATCCCCCCTACACACACCAGCACCACTACCCCAATGCTTCAACTTTACTTGCTGATTCTTTCTTACACATGAAGTCTAAACTGACCTGCCAGCTGCTTCCTTTCTGGAAAGTAGAGGCCCCAACAATGTTAATGTTGTAGCATTCTTGGGCTTCTCCCACAGAGCCTCACACATCCCCAGAATCCTCAGACACATTGCTAGTGAAAAACTGAAAAAAGGATGATTAACTGAGCAGCTAAGCCACCTACCTCCTGGTCAGTTCTCCAGCTTAACCTTAGGGACAGAGGTTGGCTGTGGTCCGTTTGAACTCAGCTCAAGAAACACCAGCGAGCTTCTACATGATGCAGGCTCCTTCAGCTCTCCTGGAGTCCTCATGCCTCCTGTCTCAGTCAACCAGTGACATAGCTAACTCACAGTAGTTCTGGTGATGAAAAGAGAACCCGGCAAACACCGAAGTGGATACTCACAGCCAGCTATTGGATGGAACACAGGGCCCCCAATGGAGGAGCTAGAGAAAGTACCCAAGGACCTGAAGGGGGCTGCAACCCTGTAGGTGGAACAACAATATGAACTAACCAGTACCCCCTGAGCTTGTGTCTCTAGCTGCATATGTAGCAGAAGATGGCCTAATTGGCCATCACTGGGAAGAGAGGCCCCTTGGTCTTGCAAACTTTATATGACCCAGCACCAGGGAACGCCTGGCCCAAGTAGTGGGAGTGGGTGGGTAGGGGAGCAGGGGCCGGGGGGGGGGGTATAGGGAACTTTCAGGATAGCATTTGAAATGTAAATAAAGAAAATAATGATAAAAAATTTAAAAAAAAAAAAAAAAGAGAGAGAACCAAGCTTTGGAAATTCAGGTTCTGGCCATACACATACACTGAGAGATCCTGTCTCTAAACAGGATGGCATAAAGCAATTGGTGAAAGACACCAGTATTGTCTTCTGATGCCAGTATGCATACAAATACACATGTACCTGAACACATATGCACACATGCATTAACATGCATTCATACAAATGATTAATTTCTGTGTAGCTCAAGATATGTTTTCTATAGGATGTACTAATGTTGAGTAACAAATATTAATATGTATTTATACAATACATAAACTTAGACATATATTATACTCCTATTAGAATTATTGTGCAAGTTGCACGAGGAAATAAGCAAAAATCCCTGTAAAATAGGAAGTGACATTTATACGTGAGTAATTATAGCTATGCCCAGCATATATGTGATACAACTCCTAGAAACCATTCAGATACAGTCAGTAAGACGTGGTCAGTTTTCCAAGGAATCCACATAGCCCCTATCTGAGTTCAGTGAATAAGGGGTTATTGGCTACCAACATGTTAGCTTTACATGATTTCCTGCCTGTCACTTAGACAAAATGACCTGCCTCGGGGACTGGTTCCAGGAGGGTGGATTTCACTATGGGCACATGCACTTCTCCCCATTCCTTCATTTGTAAACCGGCACAAAACGTAAAGACAACTCATTGCATCTTCTGATTTTTCTGCTTTTCTGCCACGAAAATGTTTCCACGAGCAATTTTATGTCCCAGATCCCTTGGGTTCATTTTCTAGGTCCTGTTACAGTAATTCTGCTTCAGAAGCAGAAGAATCAGGATTATATTCTGTATTCTCCCCCCCCTCCTTCAGTACACACTTAAACAAACCCCCACAGACTTGAGATTGGTTTGACATTTAGATTTCAGTATCCATGCTGATTCTAAATGCAGTGAAGAGCACCCTTCTCTCTTTCAGTAAATGAATTTTCAATTTACCAACAAGAAAATCACAGTATTGGACTTATAGAACGTGTCTTAACTTTGCATTTGGTGTATAATTAATATTAAGTGAATATGCATTGATTTTGTTCTTTGGACTAATGGAGTAATTTTAAAAAGAAAAGCCTGTTTCAGTAATTAAGCAGATTAAAATAGATAACATATATTTCTTACTTAATCAGTCCAATAATTGAGTTCCACTAGTTTAAATTCACATCTACTCTTTATTTAATCAAAGCTAAATGCTGTGTATATTCTGAAGCTAAATAATATGTGGACAGTAGATTTAATTCAGAAAACAGCATTTCAAAGCCACCATTAGTATATTTATTATTATTATTCTGTGAACATTATCTATTTATGAACATTTCAAAGAGAACACGAGACCACCCACTTGGTGTGGCAGGCCCAGTGAGAGTAGATCCCACCTTTCATCAAAGAAGTTCCTTGTGGCAGCAGAGACAATAACTACAATGTAAAATACTCGTATATTTATTATTATTAAAATTTATTAGAATTGCATTTTCTAGATGTCTTTATTTAGTTAAAATATATCATCTTCCCTCCTCCCAGTACCTCTCATATCTCGTTACTCCCACTCTCAAATTCATAGCCTCTTTTTAATTAATTAATTAACTGTGCATACATATGTAAGTTTATAAATATATGAATGTAACCTACTGAATCCACTTAGTATTGCTTATATAGTTTCAGGGCTGACCACTAGATATTGGATCACCATTTAGAGACCTTGTCTCTGGGGAAGACCAATTCCCCCTCTTTCAACAATCTTGTTTCCTGCAGTTCTTTATCTAGGGGTGAACCCTACTGAGATATTCTCTACCCTTTCACATTGGCCTGTTAACTATTGTCATTGTGTGGGTCTTGTTTTGTCAGCCATACTATGAAATTGCATAGGCTGAGCTTCTCTATCATACATAAAAGATATTTCCTCACAGCTGACTTTAGGGCACTCCGGCTCTTACAATCTCTATGCCTCCTCTTCTGCATGGTACCCTGAGCCGTAGGTTGTAGAAGTTGTGTTGGCAATTTATTATTATGGGCTGGGCACCACACGGTCAGTTGTTCTTACTATTTAATCCAGTTGTGGTGCCTTGTTATGGCTCTGCTGCAAAAAAGGAACTTCTTTGATAAAAGGTGGGAGCTACTCTCATGAGGCTACCATGACAAGTGGGTGGCCTAGTGTTTCCTTTGACATGTTCAACATGTGCTGCAATGTTTGACAGAGAGACCCAAGGGAAATTATTGAGCCTTTTTCTGGGCCTCAGTTTCCTCATTCATAAAACAGCATCACAATGCCACCTGACCCACTGGCTTCTGTGAAGATTAAACAGGTCTTAAGAGTCAGTGTCACATAGAAATCCTGCTAGTATTTAATACTCTTGCCTCTTTGATTGTTGTAACCATACCTTGGACATTCTTCAGGATACTGGTGAAGTCAGGAGCCACAGAAGCTGATCCATGGGCCTCCCTGCCTCTGGAGAAACTTACCATGCTTGCCTTGCTCGGAAGTAGAGGTACAGAGAGAAACTTTCTCTCTGTGTGGGCCTCACCCTCAGAATTATCTCTTTGAGAGCAAGCTTGTGCATTTTGTATCTGCATGACTCTCCTCTGACATGGCAGCTGCCGTGTATAGATCATCTCTAACTGACTATGGAGGCTGCTAGTGCTGGGTCTTACGCGGGTGATGTAACCCTGAAGCTCCACGCTTACACACTGAGAAAGCAAACAAGACTTCCAGGCATTTCATAATAGAACCCGTGACTTCATCTTTTTATCAGATATGCAGATCGTGTAGTAGTTCAATGTGTTCCATGATATTTAACTGGTAGAAATGAGATCTAATTTAATTTTCCTTTTACTGTGAGAATTTCATTTTGAAACTTAGCAAATTGTGTAATTCTTACTGGGGAAGAAAACCTTTTTAGTACCTAAAATTCATAGAAGAAGACAGTATTTACAGCCGTTCTAGGCTGCACCATAGCTCAGTGAAAGAAATCAGAGAGGGTACCTGGTCTAGTGTTCCATTAATGTTTTCTTTCCTTACCTCATGTCTAAAAAGGTTGCTAAATGCTATTTCTTTTAAACTTAAATGTAGAAATTTATCAATTCCTAATAGGTAAAAGTACCAGGAAATACTTCATATGTGCTCATAAACATCATACTGTGCATGACTGATGTTGTATGGTTCTCTAGTGCACCAAGAGACAGTTTCAGGATGGGTTTGTTCACTTGGCAACATGAAGACCAAAAGCTAAAAGGATAGCAAGTCTCTCTGTGTATTACAGAGTATAAGTCCAGTCAAAAGTCAGAGTGGTATAAATTACAGGCTGAGTTCTACAAAATTCCAGACAGTAGATAAGGCAGAGAGAGAAAATTCTCTTATTCAGTCTTGTGTCTTTTTGAGGCCTGAATAGATAGGGTAAGGTTATCTCACATGGAGGAGACCAGTCTGAAACAAATGCAAATCTTATTACAAAGTACCCATGGACATACTTAGACATACTTAGATAATGTCCAACCAGAAATCTTGTTGCTTTGTGATTCAGTCATGTGACACATAAAACTAACCATGAAATTTCCAGAGAGCCAGCCTCACACCCAGAAGGCCAGGAGCCTCATGGGTACAGGGAATACAGTTGTGATAACTCATTGGTGCACAGAGCCCCAATCAAAGTATGCAGCCTGTGAAGTGGTGCATTTGACTGGAGGGAGAAAAATTAATAGCTCTGTAGCTTACAGACCTTGGATAAAAAGCTGAATCTCGGGTCTCAAAGCTCACTTCACACAGCTATAATGGGAACTCTGCATGCTAAACCATCCAAAGGTATGAGTCTGGTAGCAGAAGATATACTTCTACTATCATTACTATCATTATCATACATTGCTCATGTTTGCCTATGAAAACTGATTGTAATTCAGCAATTCTTCACTTTCACAACAATAGGTATTACCTTAAAATGGCAAAAGCTACCACTTAGATCCCCAGAACACTGAAGAGTTTAGAAGGATTCAGCTGGAAGAGAAGTGCTCACAGTTGATGGTATTTACCTTGAGAACATGATAGCATTATGTCCAAATCAACTTTGCCCAGTCTCATTCCTCAGGAGATAATTATAATGTACAAAGCTCCCATTTTTAAAACAGGCTACTGGGCTTAACCAAGGCTGCTTGCTTTCATGTGGCTGTGAGGTGACTAATGGGAACATGGATGACTTACCAGTAGTCACACCACCAAATAAAATGACTTCTCCTACTCAAGCACCATTAACTGCCTCAGGTGAGGTGGGGCTTCATGAAACCTACATCCACCCATAAGGGGATGTTGACAGGCAGGCGCAACCTTGGACAGGTCTTATACAATACCAACAATTACTGAGAGTTGTTGGGTGGAACCATCATATTTTGCAGCCCTCCTCCTCACCTCCTGGCTCCCATATCCTCTCTGCTCCCTTCCTCCCTCCCTCCAACAATAATCCTTAAAGATGTCATATGACTGATACATTACATATGCCCTGACTCTCAAATACTACAGTACCTAACACTTGACTTCTTCAGGAAATGGCCAGTCCATGGTGTTCTAGCTCTCTCATTATCCACAGCACCCTGGGAGGGTATCAGAGTCCCTGTTCTCCATGCTGCCATGAGTCACTCCTAAACTTAGACACTGCATCTCATCTTGCCTGGCAGTAGAATTTTACTTGCAAGCAAATACCTTTCCATTGACTCCTAGGAAACAATGACTAAACAAAATGTCAAGGAAATTCTAAGGATAGAAGAAGTAAACCAAAAAGTGGCAATAGCATGAATGAGAGGAAAACACCACATAGCACATTGGGAACCATACCAAAGCAATAGTAGATAAGGCACAAAAGTTGTCTGGAAATCCCTATACCCCATGTCTAAGCAGGCTTACTGACTTCATAGGCAGCAGAGCATCAAGGAATTGATACTTGAGAGCAGTTGAGGATCACGTCTTAACAGACTGGTGCTCCCTGCTTCTCGGTTGTTGTAACATTTGTTCTTTAAATACCATTGCCATTCTGTGAAAAAGTGAAAGGAGAGGGTCATAGGCAGAGGTGATGAGTCATAGGCCAGCTTCCCAAATAGCCATTACTGGACCTTCTGTCTGGGGGAGCCATCTTAGAACAGATCATCCAGTCTCTGCTACCTATGCCATAAGCAGGCTTCCCACTGGCCCATGCTGGATGATAGGAAATATAAATGATTGCTGTGATATGAGCTACAGGATTCTGAGGTGATATATATATATATATATATATATATATATATATATATATATATTTCAACAGATTAAGGACAATGAATAACGAAGGGAGGGCTCTCGTTTTAAATACAAGAAGCCATTGTGGAATCTTATGAATCCACCTCCATGTTAGCTAACTGGCCAGCCTCAGATCCTTAGACCAACCAAGCAATTGCCACACATTTTCCTTTCTGATAGAAACCTGCAGTCTAGCCATGTTCCTGCCCAAACCCTTTTCCTCTTCTTCATGGTATATGAGAAATGCAGGCATACACAAGGAAATGAGGAACAGATTTCTTATCCAGGAAACCCGAGCTTTACATAATAACAAACATCGAGCTTCCTGCTTTGCGTGCCCTCGGGGACCAGTGGAGATAGTGCATGTGCACATTGGAGCCAATTGTTCTGAAACTCATTCTGTGGTATACGTGTGACAGATTGGCATCTGGAGATCTTCCTCTGGGAACCCCCTCGCCTTACTTCCTGCAGGGGTCCACATGTGTGTTTAGCTGTACATACCCGAGGGTGCTGGGCCTTCTAAGGAGGCCATTCTACAAGGCTGCATGTCTGGCTATCACCAGACTATCCTAATGGACTCTGCACTGTTGAAGAAACAATTGCAGAGTAAGAATACAGGGATGAGATGCTTTGGAAAGATGAGCCCCTGGGGTACATGGAAGCAGAAGAAGAGTCTAATATGTATGATGATGCTTCAGGGTGGACAGAGAAACATTGAACCGCTTTAATCCCTTGTGCCCCAGACCCAGAATAACCAATGTCATTTGTTTGCTTTGAAGCTGAATCAGATTGAGATTCCTTCCACCTTCAGGACTGCTTCTTTGGCCACCAATCTGGAAAGACCTATTTGGAGACAATTGCCACTGGAGCTATGCCCCTTCTGTGCCTTTCACTGGATGCATCACTCCTGACTATTAAACCCACTGTTGCTTGAGATTATATCTAACATGGGTGATACGATGATCTAACTTCAAAGAAAACTATTCTGTAAAATTAGAAGCAATGGTCATGTTGTTTCTTATCATAGAAGTCAGAGCAGATCACATGAGGAGAGTATCTGTTCTTCAGGTCTTGACAGAGGATCTCAACAACCCTCCCACCCATCTAGTGACATGTTCTCATGTATTGGTGTTAGAGAATAGCCCGATACTTCTAGGCCACACTGTGAGTGTCAAATCTTCCAAATGAAAGAGCTGAGTCCTGTTAGCTAGGATACTCACCAGAGCGTGGTTCTTGCATGCCTCTCCCCTTCCTGATTCACTCTGAACCTAGTGCAACACTGAACCAACATGAATCCCAACACCTTCCCACTCAAGATGTGTCTCTTCATTCTTGCCGCAGTACCTCCCATCAGGACAGGCTCCTGAGCTGCCCAAGGTCTATCTCTGCAGGGTTATCTATTATATCTTGCCTTTGACTTTGAAAGTTCACTCTGACTGCACAGATACTAGCAACTGGGCTCCCTAGGTAAGGCAAGCTTCAATTCTAGATTACAGAACCTGCCACCATCATCTCAGTGGCCTCTCAAGTGTTCCAAACCTTCCCAATAAGGTCTTTACCAGAAAGACTTGGATATGTTTGTTTCTCAAAAGTTCTGAGAGCTGACAGACCCATTCTTCATGTTGCTCTTTATACAGGGCATTTTCTTGTTTTTCTGTAATGGCAGCTACATAGGAACAGAGTTTGGAAGTGAAATGTCCCCTCAAAGACTCACGTGCTTAAGAGCGCAGTTCCTAGGTGCTGGTGCTATTTGAGGAGATTGTGGAACCTTGAGTGCATGGAGCCTAGCAGGAAGAAGTGAACTTCTAGAAAAGCAGACCTTCAGACAGTCTGGCCTCTCCTCCTGTCTCCTAGCTCCTTCCAGATCTGCCCAGTTGCTGGTGAAGTTCCATCAGCAATGGCCCAAATCCCATCCTATTGCCACGCCTCCCCTGCCATGATGGAGCATGCACTCTACAAACCATGACCAAGAAAGGTATTTTCTCCCTTAAGTTGCCCTGACCAAGTATTTTATCACAACAATGAGAAAAGTAGCTAAGAAGTTAGTCAACACTATCATAGAGCTGTCTTTAGTCTTTCTAAGAACACTTCTCTTGCTCTCTGCACCTAAGCTCCATGCTCTGTTGATTCCCTGCATGCACAGGAAGGAGGTGTCGTCTTCATACAGAAAATGTAGTCAGAATTCAGGAGATCCACACACATGGAGCCAGTCTTAACACAGTGTACGAACAGAACAAGTGGCACACTTCTGGAGAATTCTGTAGCTTAGATCAATTCATGTGTTTATAAGATAGCATGCAGTGGCTCACCTTCACTGTTGAACAGTTTGTAAGAAGAAATGTGACCTGGTTTTCTAGACACTTGATAAAGAAGTTATCCAAAGCAAATATCACCAGTACATTCAAATTGAGTGTATAACATAGGGAAAGCATTAGGGAATGTATTCTGAATAAGTTTTAAGAACATATAAAAGAAGATAAAACAGGAAACATACAATCTACATATATAAAAAGATCTAGAGAGAGTTTGCTGAAACGTATAGATTAGAGTGATTTACAGTAGGCATTGGGATTGTTTGTGTACAAATAAATGTTAACCACCACTTTCAAATCTATAAAATAACCTTTTTAAAATTCCCCTGAAATGCTGTTTACTCTTTAAAAGAAGACTTTCACATTAATTTCTGCAAGTAAGTCTGCCTGAAATAGCGCTTCTATCAAACACTGACCAGAAGTACATTGGTGAGGAAAGGGTATATTTTAGTTTACAGTTCCACATCACAGTCCATCATCAAAGGAAGTCAGGGCAGGGGCCTGGAGGCAGAGAAGGAAGCTGAGGTCATGGAAGAGTGCTGCTTACTGGCTTTCTCTCTAAGGCTATCTAAGCCTGCATACACAACCCAGGGCTACTGCCCAGGGGTGACATCACCCAAAGTAGGCTAGGTTCTTCCACATCAATAATAATTAATCAAGAAATTATCCTATAGAGTTGACTACAGGCAATCTGATGGAGACATAGCGGCTCCTTGGTCTTCCAAACTCTATATGACCTAGCACAAGGCAAGGCCTGGGCCAAGTAGTGGGAGTGGGTGGGTAGGGGAACAGAGGTGGGGGGAGGGGTATGGGAAACTTTCGGGATAGCATTTGAAATGTAAATAAAGAAAATAATAATAAAAAAGAAAAAAAAAAAAAGAAATTATCCTATAGAGTTGACTACAGGCAATCTGATGGAGACATTTTTCTGAATTTCTCTTTCCAGATTACTCTAGCATCTGTCCAATAATCCCCAATTTAAAATAGCTCCAAATCTGCCCAGCCTAGGCGTACAGCTTGTAAATATGATAACTGGATTGTGTGTCTTTTATATGGACTAACCAGAATGTTCAATTCTTTTTATGGATTGTCATGAGCTTGAGTCCAGTTTGTAGCACATAAGGACGACGTGAGACCGCATGTAAGACCGTGGCTCACATAAACAGGACAAACCAAGAGAAACTAAAGAAATAATAACAACATTTGTAGATAGTCCAGAAAAAAAAATGTATTTTTGCTTGTGCTTACTTGGGCCTTAAGTAGCTCTGTCAGGGAGCCTCGGGGTCTGCATCACTGGCTTTTAGCTTTTATCCAAGGAACTTTACCTACCCGGTTCACAGGACCTTGCAATACTTAATTGTATACCTGAAATTCCATGAAGATTTTAAACCTTGTCCCTCATTTCTCTACAGGAGGGCACTAACAGAGTTCATTGTGCCTTGTCACAGAATTGATGGCTACTGTCAGCACCAAGCTAAGCTCCGGCTTCATTTCAACCTTCATGACTAGCTGAACTCATGAATTAAAAATGGGACTTCCTGTATCTGCAGTGTCTTCCCTGAAGGCTTTCATCCATTAAAGCCTCATTCTGCACCCTAGCTTGGGCCTCCACACATCTTCACAAGGGGCTTTCCTTCGGCTGAACCCTATCTCTATGAAGAGGTTTAAACATAACAGTTTCTCTTGTACTTTTGCTCTCATTAACACAGAATTACTTAAAAAAAAAAAAAAGAAAAAGAAAAAGAAAAGAAAGAAAATAAAACCTGCCTTTCTATAGTACAACTATTTTTTTAAATAAAGACTGTTTAATTTGAGGTAGTGCCCAGAGTACAGGCACATTGGTTTTAGTACCATTTTAAGCTAAAATAAAACTGTACATAAAAAAAAGTATGTATCTTGCCAATATTTCATAACGACCATGGATTATTTTGGAAGTCAGAGCAAAGAAAAGATCACTTCAAAATCGTTTTCTGTTCAAAATATGTGAAAATGACACCGCAGTGGTCTGGGTGACAGGCTGAGCATGGGTACCTGGTGACCTTGATTGTTTTAACTACAGCTCTAATGTAGGTGCATTTGTAGACACCTTCCACTGTAGATAGGCTTAGAAAGGAATCTAGTGTTAAGTAATGTATTCACACAAGCACAGCTCAGTGCCTTAGGTCTGGGGTTTCGCCTAGTTCTCCATGTATGTGCAGCCCCTGGCTTCTGTGTACCTGACTCTCTCTCTCTCTCTTCTTTGTGCCTAAAGGGGGTTGTGTTAAACATCCATGCACAGACCTGGGCTGAGACCTGAGGGTCTACATGCTTGCTGAGTCCCCAAGTAATGGTGCCAATCTCAAATCACACTCATAGTGGCAAGATTCCATGCTCATTGTTAAATCAAGCTTTCTAATATTATTTTCTGACCCTCTAGAATATTATCTAGAAATCCAGGCAGCAAATTATGCACCCCTTTGCTTCATAAGGCAACTGAGATGCCTTCAGTGAAGTAATCAGTTCTCTGAGTTTTAAAAATCACCAGCAAACCAAACTACATTTCTGAGGTTCCAGGGTCCAAGCTTGTGCTTCCAATCCCTGTTTGTCTACCTCGTGTTTATATGAGTTTATATGAGTTCTGGGTTCAGCGAGAGTCCCTGTCTCAAAAAATAAGATAAAGAGGCATGGAAGAAGACATTCAATGTCAGTCTCTGGCCTGCATATACTCAAGCACACACAGAAAATATGCAATAACATGCTCTTCAACTGTGTAACTATGATTTAGTCTCACTGGAGGTCCTCTTGTTTCTGCTTCTGGATGACTGTCTTGCTCTTGCTGGTTTGGGGTTTTATATACTGCAGAGAATCAAATCTATTGCAATAACTATACCAGGGTCTGACACTAAGCTACATTTACAGCAGGAAAACTTTATTTATTTATTTATTTATTTGTTTGTTTGTTTATTTATTTATTTATTTAGTGGGGGATGGTACTGTGCCACAGCAAGTGTCTGGAGGTAAGAAAACAACTTTCAGAAGTTGTTTTTTGCCTTCTGCTACACAGGTTCTCAGCATCGACCTTGAACCTCACATTTGGTAGCACAGGTTTGGCTATCCATTGAACCATCTCATAGGCTCAACTTTCATATTTTTAGGACTTTTCATGGCTTAGACCATCCGGATATGAGTGCTTTCCAAGCCACACATCTTTGCTGTTGAGAATCTTTGGAGTTCTCAAGTTGGAAGATGGGAAGAGTAGAGACTAGAAAGTGGGAAGGGGACCTTGTGGGCGTTTTGAGGTCTCCTAGAGCAAATGGCTTTCATGTTCTTCCTCCTCACCTGGAGTTCGCTTGTTTGTTTAAGGCACTCTTGCTGTGTAGCCAAGACTGACTTGGAACATGTGACCTTCTTGCTGTGGGCTCTCGAGTGGCTGGAATTTCAGATGTGCATCACCTTGCTTTAGAACTTTTAGGTTAATAAGCTGTATTCCATATATTAGCCAATAGCAAACATGATTTAAAAAATATTTAGGAGACAAACACATGTGTGTGTTTGTGTGTGCGCATGTGTGCACACACACACAGAGACACAGACACACATACACAGACACACACACACACACACAGACACACACACACACACACACACACACACATACAAAATAACATTTTGAGGTCTCCTAGAACAAATGGTGTCCAAATAGAAAATCTGATGCCAGGAAACACTAAAAACAAAGAAAAGAAAAAGAAAAAACAGTGTAGAAAGAATTTCATAGTAGTTCTCAGTAGTGAAAGCCCTGTGTTTGAAAATATGCTTGTAGATAATGCCCCATCATCATAATTAGATTCTGAGCTAAGAGGAATGGGAGCTATGTGGAGCTGTGCATTAAAGAGAAATCATTTATGTTGAGATAATGAAACGGAATTATGGAGAAAGTGGGGCTTAATGAATGCCTTCACCTTGTAAGTAAAAAGAGAAAAATGAGATTTAGCTTTAATTCTTCCAAAATATCATGGTAAAAATATCCTTGAACATTGGTAGCTGAGCCCTTCATTGTACAGTATTGTTGGTTTTTGTAAGGTTTGAACAAATATTTGCACTGTATAGGAAAGTATGTGTTTGTTTGGAATGAGTTCCCAATACGCTCTTTTCAATTAAAAAAGAAAAAAAAAAAAGCAAAAGTCTGTAAACAACTGTGATTACTACTGTGTCTCGTGTTGTTTGGTGTGTACAGCTTTAATAAGCATGTGCACTAACAAGACTCCTACTCAGTGATGGGAAATTGATGGCATGAGCTTATCAAAGACACTTTAAGCAACACAAGCTGTTTGGTACTCACAGCAAGGCTTGCTTTACCCAACACCTACAAGTGTACACTGTAGAATGGCTGTCACACCGGTACACATGCAGTGCTCTCATATTTATTTATATGTTCCATGCCACCATGCAGTTTAATGTGATGCAGACATCAAGTCCTGACTGATTTTGATATCTTTTGAGAACTGGATGTTGAATCATGGCAAAAATATTATTTTCAACTTCTTTTAATAAAGTCATGAAAATCAGGCAAGATCCTTTTCATTCTAGATATGAGATTTGGGATTTACTCTCTCTCTCTCTCTCTCTCTCTCTCTCTCTCTCTCTCTCTCTCTGTAGTTCTATGGATTGAATCCATACTAGACACTGTGCTATAGTTCCAACCTCTTTTTACTTTCTTTAGTGTGTGTGTGTGTGTGTGTGTGTGTGTGTGTGCGTGCACGCACGTGCACATGCCCACACACTCGCTCTGATACATAAGTCTGGGCATACCCAAAAGCCAGAGGGGACATCAGATGTCCTGCTCTGTCATTCTCTGCCTTACTTCCCTGAGACAGGGTCTCTCACTGAACCTAAGCTGGCAGCCAGCAAACCCCAATGTTATTGCTCTCCTGTCCCTTCCCTGACAGTTCCCAACCCCATGCACAGTGCTGGTCCTGCAGACATGTGCATGAACACCCCTGTCCTTTCATATAATTCATTTCTGAGGATTTGAACTTGGGTCCTCATGCTTTCACACCATCTCCTAGCTACTGCTGCTGCTGCTGCTGCTGGTGATGATGGTTCTTCTCCTTCTCCTTCTCCTTCTCCTCGTCCTTGTCCTTGTCCTCATCCTCCTTGTCCTCCTCCTCCTCCTCCTCCTCCTCCTTCTTTACAAGTTCTAACTTGTGCAGGCTGGCATCGAAATCACTGCAGTCCAGACAAGCTGAACTTTCCATCCTCCTTCCTCAGCCTCCCAGTTAGAGTTCCAGACCTGGGTCTTAGCCTTTGATTGCACTTTCCTGCTTCCTGGTGATACAAAGAACCTTGGTGGGATGGAGTGTGAGCATAATAGGGAGATTACATGCTCTAGCAGATCCCTGAGCTGTGTGAAAGATTTCTCTTTGTTTACCATCTGCTAAGAACACCTGAGGAGCTGGCACCCCAGGGTGAGCCCAACATGAGTTCCCTGATAACACAGGAAGAATGGCCCTTCTTTAGCTATTTGGACAGGGGTACATTATTTTTTTTTTTTTTTTATCAATTTTCTGTGTTCATATATGTTGATCTCTTTTTTTCTAATATTGAGTCAGATAACTGCTCTATATAGTCTAGATATAAACAATATAAATTTCCAAGTATATTTAGAATATTTTCTACCAGTTAATGGGAACATTTTCTACCAGTTGTTGGCTTTGCTTGTATACACATACACATACACATAACATACATATTTACTTTTTAATTATATTTCTGTATTTGTGTGTGTACACATGCATAGGTGGGCATATGTGACACAAAGCAAATATGGAGGTCAGATGACAATTTGCAAAAGTTAATTCTTTCCCACTAGGCATGGAGAGTTTAGGGATCAAACTCATGTTATCAGATTTAGCGGTAAGTACCCCCACCCAATATGTCATCATGCCGGTCTATTCTTCTTATATTTTTAGTGGTTTATTTTAAAAAGCAGAAGATTTTAAGTGAGAAAGGTAAGTGTATTTTTCCATGATTTATTCTTTTTGTCTTATATGAGAAATAGTCGTGTTCTTCAAAATGCAGAGTCTTTCTCCAGTATGTTTTATATAAGAAATTTTAGTGTCTGTATTTAGATTAACATAAATGTAAGCCTTTTAAGTCTGGTTGAACTAACCCCCTCAACTCTTCAGGGCATCTAGATACTCTATGCTCTGCATATATACAATTTTAAGTATTGCTTTCTGACTTCCTCTAGAAACTTTCCAGGAATTTTTATTATGACCACAGTTAGACTGTAGCCCTACATATTAATATTGGGAAATAGACAATATCCCATGACTTATTTGTCTCTTCTTATCTTCACCTTTCCTTCTTCCCTTGGCAATATTTACCAGACTTTCTGAGTTTTTGCTTTTGCTTTCTGAGACAGGGTCTTGTTATGTGTATTCCAGACTAACTGACCTCAATCCCACAATCTTTTGGCCTCTACCTCCCCAGTTGTGGGATTTCCTGCTAGAAAGCACCATGCTGACTAATAATCATTGTCATCGTTTTATATATTATCACTCATAAAACATGTTTCTGGGTATTACTGAGTCTGATGTGGCTATATGCTATGGTCTTGTCTCTACTATTTGAGTTTTTATATGACATGTTATCTTACAGTCTTGTTAAATCCATTTGTGTTCCCCAGTGGGACTTATATTCCTTAGAATGCTGCCCACAGACAGCTAAACCATCTGTGAAAAGAAACCCTGGCTACTTCCTCCTTTCCCTTAGCTATTTTCATTCCCTCTCTTTGTGTTAGTGATATTTCAGCTTATAGCTTATGGTCCGTCATGAAGGGAAGTCAGGGCAGGAACTAAAGGCAGGAACTGAAGCCCCAGCCATGAAGGGGGTTGCTTACTGGCTCAGTCTCATGACTTACTCAGCCTGCTTTCTTAAACAATCTTTCTTAAACAATCCAGGATCACCTGGCAAAGGATAGAACTGCCTAAAGCAGTTTGTACCCTCCCACATCCATCAGTCACCAAGAAAATCCCCCCATAGACATGCCTATAAGCCAACCTGATGGAGGCAATTTTTTTTTTTTTTTACATTAAGGTTACCTCTTTCCACGTGACTCGAGCTTGTGTCAAGTTGACATTAAAGCAAGCAAGGAAACAAAATCTATAGTATACTGAAACATTTCTCCTTATTGTTTTGCTGAGGGTTTTTTAAATTTTGTCACAAATAGCCAGCTAAACTGTAGATTTTAATTAGAGTACGTATGTAAGGAGAACCTTCAAAGTTAATGTGGGTAGTAAGAAACAGAAAATACTAATGTTAAAAATGAGCACACATCTCCCTAACTAAATAATATGTACCTATTTAGATTTATTTAAGTTTATAAAACAGTGCTAACTTGCTGTGCTAGCTACTTTGTCACAACCATGAGAGAAGTGACAAACATATCCACGTTTGCCCCTATTGCTACTGGGAACCAGTGAGAGACCTCAAACCTGGGTGTAAGTCCATTGTGTCAGGAGGAAGTGCCCCTTGGTACCTTGTGAGGAAACTGGCATGGCCAGGTAGATACCAAGTCAGGGTCGTGGCTGTTACAGTACCTTCAACAGGGCTTCCTTCCTGATGACTTGCCACTCCTACCCAACAAGCCCTGTAGTGAAGCAAGCTCAGATGGTATTGCCCCGTTGCCAGCATACAGAACACTGCCTGCCCAGTAGTGGACACAGATGGCTCTAGTGTCTCTGGGAGGAGATATCCTATGGAACAGCACTGATTGAGGACTACCTATGTCCATCCTTAGTCTTCAAACAAGAACAACTCTTGTACATGTACCAGCACAGGTGCAGCCACTTCACATGATCATTGTATGTGGTTTTCCTCTGGCTGCAGTCCACTGGGACAGAAGATTAAGACAGGGCAGCCATACCTAGACGCTACACAAGGGCAAACCTACTGCCTGTGCCAATCATTGTGAGTAGCACCCAGGGACTATACTTCTAGGAACTTGAGAGGAAGCAGGCGGGGAGAACAGGGATGAGTATCTCTCTGATCTTTGTGGGGGCACATGTACTGACTAGATCTATGTCAACTTGACACAAGCTATAGTCAGCTGGGAGGATGGAGCCTCAACTGAAAAAGTATTTCCGTAAGATTGGGCTGTAAGACAGTCTGTAGGTATTTTCTTAACTAGTGATGGATGGAGGAGGGTCCTCATGTGGGAGGTTATACCCCTGGGCTGGTGGTCCTGTGCTTTCATGAGTAGGCAGGCTGAAAAGCCAAAGCCATGGGAAGCAAGCCAGTAAAGAACATCCTTCCATGGCCTCCACATCAACTCCTGCCTCTGGGTTCCTGCCCTGTTTGAACTTATGTCCTGACTTTCTTTGATGACGAACAGTGAGATGGAAGTGTAAACCAAATAAGCCCTTTTCTACCCAACTTACTTTTTGGTCATGGTGTTTAGTTGCAGCAATAGAAATCCTAACCAAGATGGCACAGAAGTTACTGTAGCCACAAAGCCCTGCCAAATGGAGTCTGAACTTTGATGCATGTGATGATAAAGTTCATGTTCTCCTGTGGGGCAGAAACTCAGAAAAGTCCACAAGGAACTGGTTAAGGGCTGAGCTGAAGTAGAAGGTTAGCACTATGCCTGGCTGAGCATAGAAAATTGAAATCTACAAAGCGCACGCAGGATGCCACTAGTATGCTCCCAAGACCCCAGGGATGCAGGAATTTCCCTGAGTGGGGCCTGGTGTTGAAAAGGTCAGCAGCATCCAGAAGAATCACTAGAGATCCTTATCCTAGCATGCTGCACTGGGGTCCCACAGCCTCCTTCTCTAAGCACGGGGCAGGGCATACTCTGCAGCCATGACCCAGCTGACTTCAGAACGCTCAGCAAAGATGGTTGTGTGCCTTTGCAATTTTGTGAATGCAAGACTGTAAAATAAATAAATAAATAAATAAATAAATAAATAAATAAATCCAACTCTGACGCAAGCCAAAGAACTCCAGTGTGGGTGTGGGTAAGATGCACAGCCAGTAGGTGTGGTGAGCTACTTTGCCAGAATGACCCAACCCTGACTCTCAGTACTAGGAATCTCTGCTTCTCTCTCAGACAGCTGTTCTGGGCTGTGCATAGGAATGTGTGAGGAGTGTGTGCAGAATGGGAGGGCAGAGTGTCAGAGGCTCACTCTTCGCAGATTAAGAAGCTGTTTTCATGAAAAATGAATTGATGTAACCTCCCACCATGGAGCACGAGGGTGTCTTACACGCCTTGTTCCCAACATCCATCACTTTAACACAGTCAAATAAAATGGAAATTACTTGAAAACCCAAATGCTACAAAACAAAGCTCTCTAGAGACGGAAGACTAAACTCTTTATAGGAAAGTGTTCTTTCCTATAAAGATTCCCCAGATGAGACCAGAAGACACCCGACGAAGCTGATTTCTTAACTTGTCCTCTACTGTATTGGGAGAAGCTGCTGTGTTTTGTGGTGTGATATCACTCAAAGTCTGACAGCCATCTGTGTTAGTGAATGGGTGAATGGGGAAGCAATGGACTTGGGTATCCTTAAAGCAGGTAAGCCACTCTGTCCCTCAAAGGCTCAGATCATAACTGCCTGAGCTCCAGGGTCCCTGATGTTGGAAGGAGCAGGAGGGAGTGTGGAAGGAGATAAAGCAGAGGAGAGACAACGAAGCAGCCCCAGCTTCACATTTCCTTCTTGTCCAAAGCCAACAGACCTCTAGACATTTGCCTATTCCTGGCTAAGGAAGTACTCAGGGTGGCCACACCCAGGATTTTCTAGGGATCATGAGCAATTAAAGAGCACATGCTTTTCCCAATTTCAGCAGCAGATCCCCAGGCAATCCCCGGAAGGCCAGAAGGACACCTCCACAAGAATGCAGCGACACCCTTCCTAGAAGGAAGCATCAGGCCCCAGCTGGCAGCTGTGCCCTGGGCCCACCCTTGTCCAGATGCTCCATCATTTCATGACCTTGGAACCTGTGGGTGTCCCTGCATATGAGCACAGATGCCTGTGGTCAAAGCCAGTGGAGTCTCTGGAAAAGTGGCTCCTAGTATTTATATTTACTTGTTTGTCATCGTTTCCCCTCTGGCAAAACAACAATGTATCATAACTATTCTTGTCTGCTCCGCAAATACAGGAAGAGAAGAACACAACTGACCTATACAGCTTTACCCTGATCATTACATTCTTTTCCACTCCTGGCCAAAAAAAAACCAGAGGTGCTCCTGTGCCCTGCCCAGTGGCTATCCATTCCACAGTGTAATGAAGCCATGTGGCCAGGGACATTTCAGAGAGACACTTTCTTGCCCCATTCCTGTATTAGCTACCATTTCATTGCTCTCAGCAAGTGCCTGGAAGGAATCAAGCTTGGGAAGGAGGGGTTTATTCTGGCTCTCAGCTACAGGACACAGTCCATCATGGCAGACAAGGCATGGCAGCAGGGGCATGAGGCAGCTGGTCACATTAAAGCCAGTCAGGAAGCAAAAACAGAAATACAGGTTTTCAGCCTACTTTCTCCTTTTTATGTAGTCTGGGGTCTCAGTCCAGGGATCCATGCTATCTACATTTATAGTAGGTCTTGTTTTCCCAGCTCAATCAAACCACCTGGACAGGCCCAGAGGTTTGTCTCCTAGGTAATTCTAGAACAGCCGTTGACAATCAACATTAACTATCACAGTTTCTCATGTCTGTATCTAAGGATATGATCATCCCCTGTAGCTGCTCCGTATGGGGAAGTGAAGAGAACTCAGTCAAGATGCACGTCTCATAAAAGAGCAAAGAGGACTTCCCAAGTTCAAAGACTGCTTGTACTGGGTCTAACTTCAATGAGTAAGTGCAAAGAATTAGATTAATCCAATGGTTCATTTCAAAGGAGATGGAGCCAAGTTTCAAAGATTTTAATGGCTGTATCACAGTGAGTTATCACTGTGTTTTGCAAGCTTTCAGAGCTGAACCGGGTTCCCAGCTTTGAGAACTTGGGTATAACTCTTCTGCACTTAGTCTCCACTTTTAAGAGAAGTTCAAAGAATTGTAGCTGATTTCAGGGGCCTGCCAAGAACAAAAAGCCTATACTTCAGCGAGTCAATATGCAGAGAACTCAGTCAATGTATGAAAGGTAGACAGAAACATGAACTTTCGACAGAAGAATGTAATGGTGATATCTGTTGTCTGATGCAAGTTGATCTTGTTTGGAGCCCATGATGAGTTAAGTTTTAACATTTTTATCTGATCCAAACAATAGGTCTCTGGCTGGTAGCAATTTTGTCCATCTTCTTCTGTGTGAGGGACTGAGAAAAAAACTGGTGGCATTCACCATAGTTCAACACTGTGGGGAGCAGATACTCCCACTGCCACCTCATTCTGTAGGAATCTCCATCAAGTGTTTATGGGTAGATATTCCCAGAGCATCACATAGGATACTGAAGAAGAGGAGTGAAGGGAAATATGCTTATCTGAAACTAGATGCTGATTGACAGATGATAGACTATATAGCTGGGATTTGTAGGTTTGTGGGCATCTTAATGAAATGACTTAACTTTGAGAGCAGAGTCCACTTCCATGTGTCAGTAGGACATTCAGTACAAGTGGGGTGCTTGCTGGTTCATTTTCTGAATATCTTTCCTGAGTGAGAGATAGGGGACTATGGGATTATCAACAACAGAAGGCCTCAGCTTCACCACTGGCTCCAGCACCTTCTTTGTGACCTCCTACAGAGCAGACAGATTGACTGGAAAAGAACAAGCCGGGTAGATGCCAGAACAACACTTGGCCTTTGGATTCCAGCTATTTCTATGCTGGATCTGCCCACACAGGCCCTCTGGGCAGGCCACAGAGTATAATGTCTGCAGCCGCCCTAAAAATAGAGTGTGAAGTATTGAGCAAAGAAAGAGTAAGGTTTTGAAGGGAATGGATGCTATCAAGAGACCTCTGATGTCAGAGAGATGGCATGGCCAGAAGAGGGTGGAGAAAGAGGGTGGGATCATCCTATAAAGATTTTCTGAGAGTACCAACAGTTGTTGTCCAAGGGTATCTTTCAGTTCTCAATGCCCGAAGTGCAGCATCAAGGTGTCGGGTAGGCTGCGCCTGCTTCAAACATCGCTGTGGAAAGTCTTTCATCCTTCCCACTTTCTGGTGGCTTTGTGTCCCTATGCTGTTCTTTCATTTACACGTGTCACACTCTGACTCTTGGCTGTCCTTCTATGGTACTTCTCATAGCATTGCCCCTTGATATTATATGTCTCTATATCCAAACTCTCCCATTTTATAAAGACAGTAGTCATACGGGGTAGGGTCCACCCTATTGTGGACTTCGTACTTCCTAAAGATGCTGTGTCCATATAACTTTATATCCTGATGTACCAATAGTCAGACTTTGAATGGACTTTTGAGAAAGCTTAGTAAAATGCCTGATACCACTCTTCACAAATTTTACACTCTTGATTTTCTTTAAAACCCCGTGAGTTAGATATCATTGTGTCCCCTTTACACAGCAAGAGAAGAAGACTGGAGCTGTTGGGTGTGTTGGCGCACACCTCAGTGGGCAGGTAGATCTGTGTGAGTTCAATGCTGGCCAGGACTACATAGAAAGTTCCTAAATACCTGGAGCTTCATAGTAAGAGCCTGTCTTGAAAACAAACAAACTTACAAACAAACAAACAAACAAACACAAAAAGAGCTTGCTTTCTAGCTCTTTATTGCTGCTCTTCTCAAGCCCTTACCATGCAAATTGCCAGTGGAACTTCATATGTTCCTCAATATTCAGTATTGACTACCCTACTGCAGGCTCCTGGCCTCCTCACCTATAGGTCTCAGCCTATAGGAACATATACCTGATCAGCATGCCAAGGTTCACAAAGCAGGCTTCAACCTGTACTTATTGTACTTGGCCACCATACAAAGTGACCTGTGCCTTTACATCCCTGAAATCAACCCATTGCTACTATAAAAACAATACTGTTAGTGAGAAAGATGTGTGTGTGTGTGTGTGTGCGCGCGCGCGCACATGCTTGGGTCCTAAACAGAAGACCCCTAACACTTGCATCAGCAGGATATAGGAAATGAGCACTCCCCAAATGTTCACAAGTCACCTAAGGTACACCAAGCAGGCACCACACTTTACAACATTTCTGGACTCAGATTCTACCCATGATGCCTCTGGAGGCTCAGAGGACCCATAGGCTTGACCCTCTATGAAATAATCACATAGTGTATTGCTTTTGACAATGAAATTCAATAGCATCCTCACAGCTCACACTGCCTGGCACATCAGGCAATATAGATCATAGAGGCAGAACCGCTAAGCTTGTAGCACAAGGTGGAGGATGGAATAACATCCCATTCACTGCCATGACGGGAATGGCCTCAGCAGCCCACCTGGAAAGGTAGGAACATGAAGGCTTCTCTGCACCCAGTTCTAGAGAAGTTGGCATTGCTTTTTCCACGGCTACCTACAGTGAGATGCATAGGACCAACCAATGTATACCATTGTACCTGCACCTTCAGAGGATGACATCACAGAGTCAAAAAGGGAAAGCAAGACAGGGCAGCGGGTTGAAGAACACTGTCAAAGAACAGAAGTGTGACATACACAGCCACAGTGGGGCAAAGAACAGAGTCCTTTCTAGGCTCATAGGCTCCTGATCTCTACTGTGCCCTTAATCCTCATCTTGAAGGAAATCTGCTGTCTAGGGAGCCTGACTCTAATTAAAAATGAATAGCTGCTCTGGGACGGCTGGGGAGTGAGGGCTAGTCTGCCCAAAAAGGATGAGGAAGAGTTAGGCAAGTTCCACTGCAGAATCCAAGGAGTCAGGTGGGGTTGAAGGTAGACTTGTCTAGGTTTGTTTTGTTTTAGAGGCAGAGTCTTGCTGGTCTGGAATACTAATTAACTCATCCTACCCTTGAATGCACCACAACTCTGATATGTACTTTATCTCTATCTCCTCTCTCTCTCTTCTCTCTCTCTCTCTCTCTCTCTCTCTCTCTCTCTCTCTCTCTCTCTCT